>NC_134208.1:164972500-165318750 GCF_965140235.1 Caretta caretta
TCAGCTTTAGGGATGTGGTACGGGTAACAACATTTTTTTTTGAAGAACCCAAATATCTGAAACTACAAGGTAAAAGCTTCGGTAGTGGCTTTCAGTACTGGTGCTTTAATTTTTCAGTTAGCTGCCTGGATTACCTCATTCCCTTTCAAATGATCCCATCACATTAGTCTCTTCAAAGCAGACTGGATGCACAATTTAAGAATGTTCTATAGGGAACAATCCTGTCCTGGCATGGGATTGTACTAGATTACATAGTAGGTCTTTTTTATCTTTAATTATGATGTTCTATGACTTCCAATTCCTAACACACAGTCGTACACTTGTAATTTAAAAAAAATAGTCCAAATTCCGACTTGAAACCTGAAAAAATAGCGCTGACTTCAGTGCAGACTGCATGAGCTGTATAAGTCAGTGTGGAATTTGGCTCAATATTACTTTCTCATTGGAAATGGGATATATGATAATTTATAATGTTTCAGATGATCATAATCAAACACCACATAGTAGTGTGCTTCCAAACATTTTTTAAAATCATGATTATCTTGCTTCTCCTCTTGCAGTGCGATTTTAGTCGGTTCATTTGCATGACAAGGCATGCAGTGTTGCTAAAGGGAATACAGTGAAACAAGCACTTAGCCTGATTCTGGTCTCATACCTGTTT
Source organism: Caretta caretta (assembly GCF_965140235.1). Taxonomy (NCBI): domain Eukaryota; kingdom Metazoa; phylum Chordata; order Testudines; family Cheloniidae; genus Caretta; species Caretta caretta. The sequence continues at coordinate 164,973,162 of NC_134208.1, forward strand.
TACACCCCAGTGTAATCACATTGACTCCTGGGCAGTTACTTCTGATTTACACTGAGAGCGTAAAATTAGGCCTTTAATTCTACTGAGCGTTGCTATTTACAAATATCTATCTGGTTTCTTTTTCAGATCTTTTAGGGCTTTGTGATGGAGGAAATGTATGTTGCACTGAGTGAGGTGGCACCAGAAACTGACTGTTCTTTTTACTGCAGTGATCATATGCAAAGGAAATTGTCAAATATCTGCCCTGCAACCATTGTTGGAAAAAGTTTCGAAGGATGTTTGTTAGTTGTTTGCAGAACTGTAGGTGCAGGATTTCTGTGGGACTTTTGCCCTGTTCATTGGAGTTGTATGGGGGTGGATCTCAGGGGTGGCATGGCTAGCAAATGCTAATTGGGTCCCCTCCAACTCTTAGAAACAGCTCTGCTGCAGTGCTCACCCGTGGAGCAGTCTGATTTTTTTGTACTGCTGGCTGGCTTCCTTCTTAGCTCCTACTTTGGCCTCTCCCTAAACGGAGTAATTTGTGCAATCCCCAGTGTAGGAACTGAGTGCTTTGAAATGCTGCCCTTAGTTGCCCTTCTTCTGCCCTCAGCAACTGGAAGTTACAAGGGGCCTGATCATGCCTACCACATGGGATGCTCTCACAAGCCACTTGCAGCAGAGTAGCACCTCACGGTACTGTGAGTTCAAAGCAAAGCATCTGGGGAGCTTGCTGGTGCCCCATAGGGAGGGGCAAAGAACTGGGGAAGCAGAGGGAAGTGAGAGGGAGAACTTGGGGGGAGCAGACAGCATGGGCTACAGCTGCAGGGAACAGAGAGCAAGGGAGCAAAGACAATATGGGGCTAAAGAATTAATGTGTGGCAAAGATCTGGGAGCCCCAAAGGGAGAAAGAACTGGGTGTAGGTAGAAATTGGGGTAACAGAAGGACAGAGAGAACTGGAGGAGGCAAAAGAAGAGCAGAAAGGATGGTGGCAGAAATTTTTTTTGGGGGGGAGGACTAGGGGGTGCAGCAGAGAATTAGGGAATCCAGAGAAAGGAGGGTGAGAACTGGGGTCAGAGAAATGGAGGCCCTGGAGATAGGAGAGAGAGAACTGGATGGGGAGAGCAGGGGAGGTCTGAGGGAATGTAAGGAATGTGGTGGGGTAAAGGAGGCAGAAGTTAAGGAATGGGATAGAAGGGAGATAGAGACAGAGGATGAGGATGTAATGTGTAGAGGGAGGATAGACAGAGTGAGGCCAAAGGAGTTTGGTGGAGGGAACAGATCCTGAGCCTGGGAGATGTGTATGTGTGGCTGGGAGCCTAGAGACAACTGGGGGAGGAGCATATCTTGACATATGAAATGGTTTCGGGGCTGAGGGGTTAATGTCACATGTTAGTGGCAGGTTGTCTCTCCAAATGCATTTGTATCACCTAGCCCAATCTCTGGATCAATCCTGAAAGTTCTTTGGGGGTAAGGACTGTTTTTAAGTCTTGTGTTTGTACAATGTCTGGCACAGTGGGGCCTGGTCCATGACTAGCTCTCCTAGGCATTATCACAGTACAGCTAATAATAATTAATAATAGTTTCCAGTCTAAATCAGCAAAAACAGGGTGGAGAGAAGTATGCAATGTAAAAGCAGAATGCATAGTTTAAATTGGGCAAATGATTTGTTAATTAAGCTTCTTTGTTTGTTTACATATCTCCTAAATTGAAGGATTATGTCATGAAGTCATAGCTGGGTGGGTTTCTGGTCAAATCATAACCAAAGAAAAGCTCATATGTAGAAAGGATGGGAGTTGGGTGTTCTAGGCATAGGGAGAAGAATGAAAAAAGTAAGGGACAATTAAAGTCTGTGAGAGATGAACAAAGAATGATGTGCCCAGAGGTATTGTTGGGCTTATTTTAATTAAAACCAATCAAACAAATTCACCAAGGGTCTGGAATGAGAGCCAAGATGTGCACAGGAGTTATCACTATGTAGAGCCTGGGGCAGTGAGGTTAAGGAGTTTGAATTTGCTGAAGAAGGAGGCAGGAAGAATCAAGAATGGAGAGACATGAGAAGTGGAGTGGTGGTGTCATGCTTAGAGGAAGAGAACTTTAGCCTCAGTCTGGTGAATGGAAGAGAGAGGGTAGGAACAACAGATGTGGAGTCCAAGGAATTGAGGTGTTATTTTCTTGGCAGATATTTTATAACTGAAGGGGTGCCCAAACACTGCGGGCCTCTCGGTTCATTTCCCGACTGGACTACCTCTGAGTCAGTGGTTATGGATGGAGCTCAGATTTCACAATCGTAGAGTAAAATGAATTGAATTATTCACACTTCCTCCCTCGCTTTAGATAAAGGGATTTTTGGTTCAGTCAGGGTTAAATGTAAGGACACCAAATATTTCCAAACTTCAGTGAAATGCACTGAGGAGTTTTCCCTCCTCCTCCAGTCTTCTCTATCAGTGTTCCAATTGTTCTACAGGGGCTTCTGTTTCTAAAATCCCTGCTAGTTCTTGTAGAACACAAGTGGAAAGATATGGAGTCGTGTTTTCAGTTGGCCACTTAGTTGTGCATGTTGTTTTTTGCATCTTCAGATTTCATATTTTTGCATGTTAAGAGCTTTTGTGACAAAGTGATAATGGATTTCTGGCCGAGCAAACACCTGTGTCAAGAGGTGTTAAATTTTCATAATGTGCCTTGTCTTTCTAGCACCAATTGCTTGTGTTGGCTTGTATATATCTGGAATCCATTTCATTTCCTTCCTTACTAATGAGGGTTTGATTAGGGAATATGAGGAATTCCTCTGCCAAAAAGTATTGTACTCCAATCTATTTTAAAGAATTAGTCTCTGGTATTCTTTAATCATACAGGAACAAGGGAGCATATGAATAATTAACAAAATGTTTAAACTTTTGGATAGCCCAGTTTGAAAATGTTGTACAATGCATACATATGTTCAAAGATACAGGGATGTAAGATCTAACATTTTCAATGGAAGTGGAGTGTAGGGTATAACACAGATGAACAAGAAAATTGGAGGATTTAACACACAGAATACCAGGGATTCTCAAAACTGGATCTGAGCAGTTCTTGCAGGTAGTCTGTGGGGAGCTGGCAGGTCATGTGGTGCTGGTGATCCTTCTTGTTTCCAGCTGTTAAACTGCGTGAAAAGACAGATAAAAGTACATTAAGTCCTTTCTTAATACAACTTTTCCAAGTAAGCAATTGCTGTAGCTGCTATAGCTTTATGATTATGAATGGGAGGAGAATTGAAGCCTTGAAAGAGTGGTAAAGCGTTCGTGAGACAATCCCTCTGTCATGATGCAGTCCACATTATAAAAAAGATTGAGAATTCCTTCACAATATTCTTTCTAGGGTATGGTTACTACTTATGGTTGCAACTGAGAATCACTGTGTTCCTGGGCAGGGGAAAGGAGAATAGTTTTTTTTTTCTTTCATTAATTTTTCTTTTAGTATAAATTATGTCTTAAAGAAGTGATACATTCTGGGGAGATAGTTTTGGTTACTGTGTTCCTTGTCTCGCACACATTTAATGCTTCTTTGGCTTATTCTAGTCCAGTTTTGTGATCTGAAGAAATGTGATACAGTTCCTGGCCGTATGGTCTGGCTAGCTAAATCTTGTGTATGTAGTTGAGTTGGCTGGTTCTTGGCTGATGCCAGCATGTGTTGTGTTTATTATATGTAGTTCTTTCTGCTGTATAGCAATACCATATTCATCACTACTTTTTTTAATGGGGGTGTGGTTGAACTTTAGTGAGGGTCAATAATGTGTCACTCCCACATATAGTTTTGCAAATTGGACTGTCCTTTGCATTTCTCCATATTTGAAGAAGTGGGAGAGACAATTCCCAATGGTAGGAGAGAACCACTAGATTTGGGAGACTTGGGGATTGGCTATGTGCAAAAGTTGAACTGATTTTGAAATGTATTTAGTTAAACCTATGCAATTCCTGTGTATAGGTCTGGGTTTAACAGGTCTGCTGAAACGGAAAATATAGATGTGCTGATGCAAATGGTCTAAGCCCCGCACATGCCTAAAAGGATATAAGAAGTGAAGGGCTCCTTGTCACCATTCGAATACTCTTCCTGCACCCCAGGTAAGCCTTACACAGGCCTTTTAAACACAATTTTTGTCTGTCCACCTAGAGAGTTGTGAAAAGGAGAAGGACAAGCAAAACACAATAAAGGGTATGAATGAGAATTTTTTCATAGCACAAAAGTGTGTTTGAAATGTAGAACAGACTAGATTCAAAGTCAGTTTTCTCTATCACAGAAACTGCCTTTACCAGAGCACTTGCAGTATTTTTCATAGTGCTCCAGAGATAAAGACTATATATCAGGCTACGAAAAGTGATGATATCTAAGTCTATACATTTTTTTCAATCCCTTATCCAGACAGATCAGCTGAAACCATACCGTACATGTTTATCCTTCCCCATTGATAGGCATGATTCATGATTTTGTTTCAACTGTTCTATAATCATTTTCCCTAAAAGGAGAAGGTCTTAATCTTAATGTCTGATATTAAAGAATGTCTGATATCTTAAAAAACCCCAAATCTGTCTATGACTAGTGCTTTGGAAAGAATGATCTGGGATTCCAAGCTGTGATATATGGATGCTTTTAGTTTCACACTCTATGTGCAAGCAGGAAAAACAGGATTTTTATTGAAATTTTATATATTTTTTTTACCTCTTCTATTTCATTGGAGTTAGTATCTTTTGACTCGGCAGTCTGAAATGTAATATAAAGCGCTTGCTCACTTGTAAGTCTCCTGTCTAGCCCTCCATAGTGAGTATCCAAAGTATCAGTAATTGCTTTACATAGACAGGACTGCATCCTCAGCTGTGCCCCACTGGGTGTAGTTGAGGGGGAAGCCACAAAGGAGCCATTTGAAACTCCTCAATGCTAGGACTGGCTCTTCATGGGTCCCAGCGCTGATGTACTTCGGAGTAACTTCAGGGCTATTCTAATTCATGCTGACTTGTCGCAGCTAGTAATGGGTCATTATGCTGCCCCAGGGACTGCTGGAGTACAGAGCATTCTGACCACTTCCTAGCAATGGGGGCAGGATGCTGGCTGTATGTCAGCTGAAGATTTTGGGACATCTGGCCCACAGTCTTTACACAACCAAATTCACCTTTCAGATAAATTGCTGTGAGAATTTGAGTAATTCCGTCGTCATCAGTTAAATTACTCCAAGTTTACACCGGTGTAGCTCATAGCAGAATTTAGCCTTCAGTGTGTTCTGGAGAATGAGACAGATATGTTTTTTTAAAAGTGCTTTCGAATACATTTCATTTGGAAATATTAGGTGAATGTATATGCACTTGGTCTGGGTTTTGTGTCTGGGACTTGAACAATCAGACAATTGGTAGCTGGTCTAAAGAGGAAACGAAAAGGCTAATTTCTGCACAGAATATTGCAATACTTCTAATCTGTATTTTTTTTTAAGCGTGCAATACATCAAAAGATTCCATATAGGCAAAAAGTAGCAGTTTCACTCCTAAAGATCTGGGATACCTCCAACTGTTGTTCCCAAATGAGTTTGGCTGCCTTAAGACTCAGACCTTACAGGATATATTAGTTTATGCCTCTGGGTCAGTGCTTACAGTTTCGACAAGTAAGCAATCTTTGCTCAAGTGAGGCAGAGAATCAAGGATGCATTTCTTAAGTGGAGCCAAACTGCACCTGGGGGCCCTATAAGTCTGATTCTGTTAAGTTCTGCAGCGACTTCAGCATTCTTAAAATAAAAATTATATCGGTGAGGCTGATGTTTCAGAGTGAGCCACAGAATAATTTTACTACATTAACTGTATACATGAAGGAAGGTAGAGCCACTGGCCAGTGGTATGATTATATTATCCCTGGGGTGTGAATAAACAGGGGTTCACTTTCATGAGTATTCACCCATACAATATTGGATATTAGGTAAAATATCCCAAGTCAGTGATGCACCCGGTAAGGGTTTCCGCTGCTGCAGAATGTCCTCTTAACGGAAAATGTACAGCGTTAGTAGAGGTTGCCATAAGCTCTGGGCAAGATCTGTTCACTCTGATCATTATCCCATGAAGGACCAGAACCTGCTCTCAGTTAAATCCAGACCAACTGGACTGTCATCAGTGAGGTATTCCAGATTTATGCGGATGCAAGCAGAATCTGGCCTATTGTAAAAATTCTGTTGATACTCCAAACACAGAGGATTTATTTATAATCTTATTCAAAAGTTGCTTGCCCTGCTATGCTCGAGAAATCTTTGAAATGTTCCTCTCTCTTAGATAATATCACTCTTGTTTACCCTTTTCTTCTGCATCAAGAGTTAGGAATGGTCTCACTGGTACTTTCTAGCTGCCTGGAGACACAGAATAGTCATGAACCCATTTTTGCCAGTTACATTGAGTTTACGGCTATCTTGTGTAACCAGAGCAGAGCAAAACAGCTGGAGCACACCAGTAAATCTGGTCCCTACTTTTATCCTCATTTTTTAGGTCTTTTCCCTGCCTTCACTTCTCTGATTCCTTCCTACTCTCCTGATGTAATGTTTCCTGTTTCTCATCTTGTTCTCCTACCAAACTCTTCTACCATGCCTCTCTTACACTTGGAACAATGTCTCTTTTATTTTGTGTGCCAAACAGCCAACTTCCATTCATTTAAATCCCCTCTTTAAAAATACTCCTTGCATAAGACCTGTTAATAACTACCCACCAAAGAAATGAAAAGAGAGGAGAGTGAGGGGGAGACAGTAAGTTTGCACTGCTCTGAAATAAATCTTCATCTTCCACTTGAAACTGTATGGACTGTAATTTTGATCATAACCTGCCTGGGGCACATAGTGTAAGCAAGCCTATCACTGCATTCCAACAACCACCATAGTAGAATAACAAAAAAGAACCGAGAGAAGGATCGTTTAACTTACGGGGATTGTTTTTTTACTCATCTGTTTCAAGGTGCAGATACTACCCAAACAACAGTTGAGCTGAAATATCAGAAGAAGAAAGTGGGATAGCAAGACGTAATTTTGTATCTCTATGTCAGTCTCTTGACTCCTTATGCAGCTGAGGGAGTTCATGTGTGTGAGTTAGGGATTTTTAATTGTATTGTAATATGTCAGTGTAATTTATCTAATGTACCTAAATTCTTATAAGCAATGGGTCATATGGGCATGGTGTATTTTACACTGTCCCATTTCCCACAGAAAAATCTTAAGATCGCCCCATGGACTGTCTCCCTCTCCCTTACTCCCCAATTGTCTTTTATCATTGTCAGAAACTCTGAGTCTTTTGTTATCTTGTTGTCATGTCATTACCATTTATGCCTAGAAAGTTAAGTGCACAACTATGAATGCATACAAGGCCTCTTAAATAACTCAGTGAACCTCATTGTAAATTTATATTGAACTATGCAGTGGGAGTTAAATATTTCACCAAAAATAGGGCATTTTAAATTGAATTCAGTGTGATACCAATGAGTAATCCCATTACAGTATGCATTCACCTCCGTTCATTGAACTTTCTTAAACATGTTGAGAAAAGTGGTCAAATTCTACTTTTACAATCACAGTTTGGCTAGTATTCAGTCAGAGTTGCAAGTGTGTAGCCTGCTAAAAATATATATTAATATTTGGTATTTGCAGTGTATGCAGTCCTTTCATCCAAGGATCTGGAAACATTTTACAAATCTTACTTGATGCAATCTTGCAACACCTCTGTGAAGCATATAAATATTTTTCTCTCTCCTTTTACAAATCGAAAACTTGAAAGACAGAGAAGTTAAGTGATTTGCCCAAGGTCACAAAATCAGTCACTTGCAGAGTCAGGAAGGAACCAAGGAGTTCTGATTTCCAGACCCTGCACTGACCTATTGATGATATTGCCTCATGGCTGCAAAAAGAACAAGTCCAGGAGATGGTGAGAGAAGGGTGATTCTGAGTGTGGCATTCACACCAATATTGCTGTAGAGTGAGTTCAAAATCAAATAGAGCTGAGTACATTTCTCTCTCTCTCTCGATTTCCCAGATTATGACAGTTATGTTGAAACAAGCATTGGGTGAAATCCTGGCTCCATTCAAATCACTGGCAAAATTCCTATTGACTATAATGAGACCAGGATTACATCCTTTTTAAGCATGTGTATGTGTGAACATGTCACAGGCTTTGTGTGGGAAATTCTAAGATTCTTGCAGGTTGATTTACTAATTGTGAGGCTGCTTTGGGTTGCTTTTCACATTATTGCCTGTAGCTTTGGTCTCAGGGAGAGATTTTACAGCAGAAGACTGTTAAATATCATTTATTTAACCTTCGAAAATCCACCAGAGAGCTGTATACAAGGGGTTTTTTTTAGCTTACTTTCAAATTTACAGACAGTACCCTTGCCCTCATCCTCTGCATATTTGTTTCTGAAACTCTGGGTGAAGGCTATAAATAACCAGCAACAGTATCTATTCTTATCTCCTCTCCCCCATTCACTCTACCGAAACATCCTGGCAGCAACCTTGGGACCACATTTAGAGAAATAGTAAGAGAGGAGGAAAGACAATAAATTACTCTGGTATCACTTACTTTTTCTGCACTACTATTAAGACTTACCTCAGTCCTTGCTTAGGTTGGGGCGGACCAGTGGGGAATAGTTATGGGATATGATGTGAAATTAGAGATTTAGCAAATCATGTGTGATAGCTCTATGGACATCAGGAATAATAGCGACAACATGCTAATTGTCAGTCCACCCAAAACAGTTCTTCCTCTGCTGAGATTTATGGCAGATCTTCTGAATGGGGGAGACAAGAGTTTGGCTTTAAACATAAAAAATAGAATGATATTGCGTTCTAACATTGTCCTTCACCCTAAAAGTGTGGTCACATATGTTCACTATTGGATTAAGGACATATATTTAGAGTAGCGATAAAGCCTCTGTTGACACAGTGGTGAAAAAGCCACTTTTCCTTCCTGTAGGCCAAGTCCTTCAGTAGAAGTTTGCCTAAGGAAGGATTGAATAAAAACTGGGCTCAATAGTTCACAATTTGACCTGTGATTAAGATTGCCTCAGATTTCTGAATTTACCACGAGTTTTGTTCGCACACAAACTCAGGATCGTACATTGGCCTTTCTTCACTGGTGAGTGTGTTTATTTCACAATGCTCGTTGTTTTCTCCCAGCCAATTCTCTGATGAACCGCGTGAATCATTGGCATATGAAGTCTCTTTCATTGCCATGCTGAAGACCTGGATTCTGGTTGTCATGAGGACAGTGGCGAAAATGACTGTTCTAGCCAATGGACCAGTTCCTCCTCTGGTCTAAATTGGTGTAGCTCCATTGACTTCAGCGGAACTATGCTGATTGACACCAACTGAGGATCTGGCCCAGGGTGTTGACAAGGAATATTTTCCTCAACTCCATTGGATTCAGAGAAGTGGAGCCAGCTGACCTTTGCTGGAAGCAGCTGTCTTAATCCCAACTCTACATATGAAATGATGGGGTCTAAATTAGCTGTTACCACTCAAGAAAGAGATCTTGGAGTCATTGTGGATAGTTCTCTGGAAACATCCACTCAATGTGCAGTGGCAGTCAAAAAAGCTAACAGAATGTTGGGAATCATTAAGAAAGGGATAGATAATAAGACAGAAAATATCATACTGCCTCTATATAAGCCCACGGTACGTCCATATCTTGAATACTGCATGCAGATGTGGTCGCCCCATCTCAAAAAAGATATGTTGGAATTGGAAAAGGTTCAGAAAAGGGCAACAAAATGATTAGGGGTATGGAACGGCTTCCATATGAGGAGAGATTAATAAGACTGGTACTTTTCACCTTGAAAAAGAGATGACTAAGGGGGGGGCATATGATCGAGGTCTATAAAATCATGACTGGTGTGGAGAAAGTAAATAAGGAAGCGTTATTTAATCCTTCTCATAACACAAGAACTAGGGGCCAGCCAATGAAATTAATAGGCAGCAGGTTTAAAACAAACAAAAGGAAGTATTTCTTCACATAACGCACAGTCAACCGGTGGTACTTTTTGCCAGAGGATGTTGTGAAGGCCAAAACTATAACAGGGTTCAAAAAAGAACTAGATAAATTAATGGAGGATGAGTCCATCAATGGCTATTAGGCAGGATGGGCAGGGATGGTGTCCCTAGCCTCTGTTTGCCAAAAGCTGGGAATGAGTGATGGGATGGATCACTTGATGAATACGTGTTCTGTTCATTCCCTCTGGGGCACCTGGCATTGGCCTGCTTTGGAAGACAGGAAACCGAGCTAGATGGACCTTTGGTCTGATCCATTATGGCCATTCTTATGTTCTTGTCTTCATTGTCGGTGTGTGTGGGGAGGAGTGGACGCAGAGGACAGGAATGAGATCATGCAAGTCTGCATTTGTGGAGGAGTTTGATGTGGGAGAGATGTCAGGAGAAGGGAGCAGACAAGTTGAACCTGAAAGGGGACATAGCGAGGAAAGAGGACAGAGGGGAAGTGATGAGCACAGAGGGACAGGGAGGAAAAAGAAGGGGAAGAGAAGGACACAGCAAGAAAGATAGTCTTTAAGTTAAGCACTTAAGGGGCCTAGTGTCTGACTTCCATAGGGCCACTTTCTGGTCTCATTTACATAGGCGTGAGTCCAGAGTAACTCCGTCAATTTCATTGGAGCTACTTCATATTTACACTGAGGTAGCTGAGATCATGATTGAGTTGATCAAGTTGTAGCTGAGATCAGTTTGCTGTGCTCCTGGGAAAAGGAATATTCAGGTTGCTATGCAGCAATTCCTGTAACCAAACTAAGAACTGAATTGACAGGCTCCCAAGGGAATCTTACTTGAGTGTTCTCCAAGTGAGAAAGGACAATGTAATGCATGCCCTAAGGAAGGGAGAAGCCCTCGTGTGGGGAGGAAAAAAAAAGGCTTGCATTGGAGGAATGACCAGTCAGAAATTTTCTTTTCCTTTGGAATAATACTTAGCTCTTAAAGCACTTTACATATGGAGGTCTCAAAGAGCTTTATCAAAGGGAGTGAAATGGTTTGCCAGAACTCACACAGCAGGTCAGAGTCAGAGCAGGGACTAGAACCCAGGTCTTCTGTAGCCTATCCACTGAACCACACTGGCTCTCAAGAACAAAAAATTTACTTACCATCACTCCTTAATGGATCTTTGGCTGCATCAAAAAATGAGCAAACGGTTTTGTGCCCTGGTTGCTAAAAGCTAGATTCTCCTATGTGTTCTGTACCTGCTGCAGAGAACTTCCTTCCCCAAATTGGGATAGCTGCGCTAGCTGATGTGTTGGTGGAGTGAACCAAGCTTCTTGCCCAGCCCTTGCCTGGTTTACTCCTGCCCAATTGCACAGGGATGGGAAGTAGCAGTCCCACAGAAGCTTCTCTCTTTGTGCTGCTGCCTGCTATCTGGGTAACTAGTGCAAGAGAGCTTATTATGGCCACATTACTCCTTTGTGTGGTCATGCAAGCTAGCCCACGCTGTGACCCATTCTGTTTTATTCCAGTGTGACGGCATGTGGAGTAAGGTAGTGCTCAACTGCACAGAATCTGGCCCTAAATTTGGAAATAAGTGCAGCTAGTGAAATGTGGACTTTTCAAAACTGGTTCAGCCTTCAAACATTCGTTATTTTAAAAGTATTGAACTGATGTTCTTCAGACTTGGTTTGTTGTCTATATTGGACTGAGATTTAAGAAACAAACCTAGTTTGAAGAACATCAATCTCACACTTTTAAAGGTCTGATTGTTTATATTCAGCAAGTGGGAGATTTTTCCTTCTTTTTAAGACTGATTGAAGCTATATGCAAAAAACAAAACATGAGTACAATAGTAAGATTGAGGTCAGTCAATGTGCAAGTTCAGAATGAATGCACTACCTAATTCTACCACTTATACATGTGATCTGTGACAGTCTTGATATGCACTGATAATGAAACATTATATTCTATTTTATTTTTTTCTATAACTTTGGATGTTCTCTTTGGATGGTCTGTATCTTAACATGATCATATAATTATAAGACTATCATAATCCATATGCAAAGGAACAGAGTTAAGATGATAGCATGTTTTCATCGTTACATTAAATTCTGAGTTTCCCATTTTTGTGTGTTTATACTATATTAACACTAACATATAAAATATGTGATTGATATGTTTTTATGTGAAGTCCTTCAAGATTTTTCTCAAGAAAGGTGTTATACCAATTAAAAATATTGTTTCATCTGCACCCTGTACCATACCATTGTATCCCTCTGTCTCTGTGATTTTCTCTCTATTCTTTACTCTTTCTCTCCATAAAAATGTCTAGTAGTATTATTTTGTGCTGTTACTTTGTGATTTATTCCATATAATTACCACAGTTCCAAAGGCACGGGAAGTCAATGGGGGGGGGGGGTCTTTCCATTGAATTCATTGGACTTACATCAGACCTGTCAAGGTTCCTTCCCCACTCTGAACTCTAGGGTACAGATGTTGGGACCTAAATGAAAGACCCCATAAGCTTATTCTTACCAGCTTAGGTTAAAACTTCCCCAAGGTACAAACTTTTACCTTTTGTCCTTGTACCTTATGCTGCCACCACGAAGCGTGTTAAACAAAGAACAGGGAAAGAGCCCACTTTGAGACGTCTTCCCCCCCAAAATATCCCCCCAATCCCTACACCCCCTTTCCTAGGGGAGGCTTGGTAAAAATCCTCACCAATTTGCATAGGTGAACACAGACCCAAACCCTTGGATCTTAAGAACAATGAAAAAGCAAGCAGGTTCTTAAAAGAAGGATTTTAATTAAAGAAAAAGTAAAAGAATCACCTCTGTAATCAGGATGGTAAATACCTTACAGGGTAATCAGATTCAAAACACAGAGATTCCCTCTAGGCAAAACCTTAAGTTACAAAAAGACACAAAAACAGGAATATACATCCCATTCAGCACAACTTATTTTATCAGCCATTTAAACAAAAGAGAATCTAACACATATCTAACTAGATTGCTTACTAACTCTTTACAGGAGTTCTGACCTGCATTCCTGCTCTGGTCCCGGCAAAAGCATCACACACACACACACACAGAGACAGACAGACAGACAGGACCCTTTGTTCCCCCCGCCCCTCCAGCTTTGAAAGTAACTTGTCTCCTCATTGGTCATTTTGGTCAGGTGCCAGTGAGGTTATCTTAGCTTCTTAACCCTTTAGAGTGAAAGGGTTTTGCCTCTGGCCAGGGGGGATTTTATAGTTCTGTATACAGAAAGGTGGTTACCCTTCCCTTTATATTTGTGACAAGACCCTTAACAGAATAGATACTTAACAAAGGCTGAATTTCAGCTCTGAATGGGATAGATGTTTAATGAATGCTCTCATCGTCTTGAGAGATGGCAGCCAGTACAGAAGGTGAGATGAAAGTTGAAGTTTTGTGGGAAGGATACTTCATTTTAACTAAACTTTGTTTTTGCTCCCCTTTTCCCCCTTTGTTTTAAAGCAAAGATATACACAAATACTCAGTTAGACATTCCTGTTCTGCATTAGAATAGCCAACAAAGTCAGCCTAGACCATTTGGATCATGTCACTCGTCTTAAAGTGTATTGCTGTTTTTAAAGAAAGAACATGTCATGTTCTGAACAGGGATCTTTAATGCATGAAACTTGTTTAAAGCATTAATAAATCAAGTCCTTGCTGTTACAACCTATATCTGATTTTCATTCATGACATTCTGTTTCTTTGTGCATGAGAACTGGAAAAAAATATATATCAAGCCCCAAAACTATTGGGAAGATTTAAAAAATGAAATATAATAAAATAAAAAGCATAGGAAATAATGTTCTGGATCTGCTAGGATGTTTAATAATGGTGCTATTTTTGAATAGCTATTGCCATAGGAGGTTGTGAGCTGCATAGGGCTATTTTCATTATTTATGGTCTATTGAATAGGCTGTTTTTCACACATTTCTCCCCCACTCCCCCAAAAAGGGGCATAATTAGGACCAAATAAAGAGTATTTGGGCCTTATTCTCCTCTCATTTACACTATTTTTATTCAAACATTGCTCCATTGGTTTCAGTGGAGTTACTTGTGATATCAGAAAACATCAGTCTTTTGTGTTTCTTGGGCTTCATGCCTCATTTTTGACCTTGCTTGCCTAAAACGAATGCAAAAAAAATGTAAACTGAAAAAAACCCCCCACATTTGAATTAATCCAGAGTTGTTTGGGATTGCGGAGTATATCAAAGTAGTATGCCTCTGAAGTTACAAACGTCTCTTGTAAGAAGACAGCATACGTCTGAATTTGGGAAAATTTTGGTAAATTCTGCAATATAGTCCATAATCTTTAATCATTGTAACTACTGGTGGGCCAAACGTCGGTATTTGGATCCAGGTTTGGGTTAGATTTGGGGCCAGGGTTCATGGACCTGATTCTCCGTTGCTTTGAACTATGCTCTTACTCTTTCCTCCACTACAAAGATTCACATGCCTCTTATTAGGACATTACATTAAAAGTAGGTAAACTGTCCTTTTTCTCATTTTAAAAGATTCCTTTAGTGGTGACGAAAGATCCCAAACTGATAATCCTGGGAGTTGAAGTCCCATATGGAACAGATATACTGCATGTAGAATCAGTGCAAGCTTTCTGACCCCACCTGCCATGGTGCCTCCACCCTGAATTGGAGATACAACTCCAAAGGTGTTCAGAGAGTTCCGTCTCTGTGCCCACACAATCCTTGGCTGAGCATGTCAACAAAGGCATCAGTTGAAATGGTGTGGTTTTTTTTTTTTTAAGTGTGTGTGTGAGCTCCAGTCCGCTAGGGGCTGCAGAGAGACCGAAAGTGCATTTTACATAGGCTGCTGCAATTTGAACAGCAATCTGATGGTAATGACTTTGAATTACATCTAGAATGAACTTGATTTGAGCCAGTGACCTTGAGCTGAAAGAGTCCGTAGGCCATTATCAAAGACCTGAGCCCCTTTTTGTAGTTTTAAATGATTTTGTTTATGTAGATTGGTTTAGTTTTATTTATTTTTTAATCTGGGTACAGCATAAGAGAGGTGACAATCCGTATATTATAAGAACAAATAAGCCCACGACGTTTTCCTGTACCATTCTGTTTGCTTTAGAAAGCTGAGTTTTAGGCACTGCCTGTTGTGAGGTTCTACTTGCTAAACTGCTCAAAAACCTCAAATTTCCAACAACTCAACTCTTTGTTGCAAACCTGAGCATGCAGCATAACACACAACGTGTTGTGATTTGTTGCCATGCTGACAGTGTCAACTTAACTACAGCTGACAAACAGTTTTTAAATAGAACATTTCAATTCATTATAGTATTCTCCATCTGTTCCCCCCCACTCCACACACAAGCAAAACATTTGAAAAATGTTACCACAATGGTTTGGTTTACACATCCAGACACTAACACAAAAAATTTGCTAAAGACTGTATTTTAGGACTCCAGTTAAATAATGATAGTCTTCAGTGTAAAAAAAGGAAACTCTCTTAATTAACTAAAAAAAAATCTAATGGATCTGCTTACTTGTGTATAGTCAGTGATTTTCCCAATCATTTTTGGAGGGGAGGGAGTATGTATTTTTATCTCTTTATATATTTTCTCTAGTTTCCATTTTCATCTATTTTGGTAGCATTTTACCTGCTTCTTTCCAAAATGGCTGCAATCACGGTTCCTAGTGTAGTGTCACTGACAGGAAGGGAACATTCATTATCTAATGGTTAAATCAGGCTACTGGGAGTCAAGTTTACTGGGAGTTGTACCTGGCTCTGCCACTGACTCATTGTGTGACCTTGAACGAGTCACACAACCTTTTTGTACGTCAGTTTACCCATATGTAGAACAACATTGACCTACCTCAAGCAGATGTTGTGAGGCTTCATTAAGTGTCTGTAAAGTTCTTTGAAATACTGAGGTGAAAAATACTGTAGAAGTACAAAGTATTTATTTATTTATTTTATTTATTGTGTCTGACTGCACTACTTCCCACAAACCTGCCACTAAAGCAGTTGTATGGATTGGTTGCTGAGTGAACTATGAATCCATCAATTCATCCATCATTCTTTCTCTTTTAGATTGAACCCAGCTGGCTAGCTTTGCCCATTAGTGACTTTTAATAAATCAAATCATATTTGCTGTTTTAATTGTATCTTAAAGGGTAATATGGGCTGTGCTTTTAAATTAAAAATACGGTGTGACAACATGTACCTTAGAAGTCCTACTACTCCAGTGTTACTTACAGTGTTAAATCGTTGGTTTAAAGCTAGATTTAAAAGTGTAAGGAAACTTCATAATTCTACTACGTAGTACTTCCCAATTCTGGCAGAAGGTTTCCTCAGCACTTCTTTTCCAAGCTTTGGGCATGAATGTTTGTACAATCTGCTCAGAGCATCTTCTCAGAAGGCACATTTTGAAAATAAAATCAGCTCAAAAACGGCAATCCACAGTGAAAACACCTAAGAACTGTTGTTTAGTGACAGACACAGTGATGGCCATTTAAAAAAGAGAAAGGTGCCAAAATAATGTAAAATCAGAGCTCATGAATTATTCAATGTTCATTTGAGTGAGATTTTTATTTTTATTGTTAAAAGATACTGGCCAAAAAAGCTTTCCCCCAAACTAATAACATAGGGAATAACAAACTGGAGTGCTTTATTTTTAATCTGGGGCCAAAAGTAATAAAACTATCTTATAAATCTCATTAAAAAGGAGTAAAACATTGATAAAATAATCTCCTTTATATATGATTACCTTAGATATAGGAAAAGCAGGGATTTTGTAAGGAAACCGTTGCTCTGGGTGGAATCCTGACCCCATTGAAATAAATGAGAGTTTTGCCATTGATATCAGTGGGGCCAGGATCTCACCCTATGACCTATCTGCTTTTAGAAAATGGGGCAAGTCCTTGAGGCTTCATGGAGTTTACCTTCTTCCTGAATTCAGAAATGCATAGTTCATTTGTTTTGCAAGCAGGAAAATCAGCACAGAGGTGGCTAGTCAGTAATTTCAGACTCTTTAGAGGAGATCAAAGAAGAAGGCAATAGTGAGGAGGCGTATCCTTATATGAAAAGGAAAATACCTAAGTAACTGAGATAGTGTGGTGAGGAAATAATAGGAATCAAAAAGATTCATTAAAAGAACAAACTGAGTAATTATGGGAGATTTCAACTGCTGGGATCTGAACTGGGACACACTAAGTGGAGCAATAAACTGAGCAATACATTTGTGGACATGGTGACCTGAATCTGGGCCCTCATGCTAATTTTCAGCATTAAAAGGAGTGGGAAGTATAGACAGATTTGTAGCCTCTGGCTTTTTACCATTTTTTGGCCAATGTCCCTTCTAGATGGGAGGACTCTGACGGTGTAGACTTAAGAGGGGGATTTGCCTGCAATAATTGCAGAACCTGGAACCCACAAGGGGAAACTGCATGGATTTTTGGGTTTCCTCATGTCCAGACCCTGTCTCCACACATTTTCTGGGTCTTGACACACCCAAGGCATTGACTGGCGCTTACTCCTTTGTGTGGACATTATCAACGGAGTAAAAAGCAACATATGGAAACTGATTGAGACTGCTAGAGTACCAGGGTCCTCATGAACTTAATGGGGAACATGTCCCATAATGCGACTGTAACAGTGTCTTCATCTTTCCCTATGGCCTTGCAAAGCAGGCCTCCATTGCTGTAGATGCAGAGTCGCTATGCAAAGAAGTTGCTATGCAATTGAGGGGGACCATAATGAGCAGTTGCTTTTCTCCTTTGCACAGTCACTGCATTCCGTCCATTTGGTGCGCTCAACGCTTCTGTGTTTCTATGCCCCGTTGTGTATTTCCACATCTAGCTACTCTTTTTTTTTTTTTTTTTTTAAATTTCCACTCACAAGACTTACAAGATACTACTGACAATGTGGCCTGGAGTGATTCAGGGAAAATTGGTCCTTGTGAATTTTGGAGGAAGGCAGGAAGTATCTGATTAAATGGAAAGAAATCCAAAGAAAAGCCTCAGAGAAGAAATGGCAAGTGTTCAAAGAAAATATGCATCCAAGGACTGTGTGAGTAGCAGCTGGTAATAAGTTCAGCAAAAAATAAAATAGATAAAGCAGATGAAAAGTGCAAATTTGTCATCCAGAATATAAGAACAGGTAACAATGTGTACAGAATATAAGAGCCT
Organism: Caretta caretta; assembly: GCF_965140235.1. Lineage (NCBI taxonomy): Eukaryota > Metazoa > Chordata > Testudines > Cheloniidae > Caretta > Caretta caretta. The sequence continues at coordinate 164,991,291 of NC_134208.1, forward strand.
AATCCAGTGAGGAGCTGAGTGTCTTCAACTCACTTTGAAATCAGAGGGAATTTAGGGTGCTCAGTCTCTTGCAAGACTGGGTCCTAATGCATTGGGTAAAGAGGATTGTAAAGCTAAAATGAAGAGTTTAAGAAATTGTCAGAAAAGCAAAGGTAAAACTGAGAGAAACAGTAAATAAAGAGGTTATGATAAATACTAAGATGTAATAAGAAAGGTCAGCAAAGGAGACATTTGGTCTGTAAGAGAAACTTTTCCAAGGAATAAAGTGGATAGACTCTACAAGGTAATTTGAGCTAGTGTCAAACACAAAACCAAGGGGACACGAGCTGTAGCTAAGGAAAGGGCCAGGCGCTCTAGGAATTTAGGCAGCATTTCTTTAGAGAGAACAGTTAATAATGTATGTGGATTGAACTACTAAGGGCAGTAATTGGAGCAATAGAATTATGAAGGAAAATATTTTAGGGTATATGTGCTAATGTTCTTCATTGCCTCCTTCTCTCTTAACATTTCATATTAGTTCACCTTAGGGAACAGCACATTACTACTATCTTCAGAGTTTGTTTTATCATCTTCCAAAGTGAACAACCTCCTCTCTCCCCACTCTCTGCTTTAAAAAAAAAATCTGAAGTATTTTTTTCCTCTTATGGAAAATTTTCTGTCTCTGTCTCTCTCAACCTGAATTGTTGTCTGAAGTGACTTCCTTCCAAGATCCCACCATTTGATAAAAGGAATAAAATACAGAAAGATAAGTTCCTAAAATCACTCTGGGCTTTCTTTAATGATAATCATTAGCCCTGTTCTGAACTCTATTGACAAAATCAATCTTGGAATATTCTTAAAAGCAGAGCCAGTGTTCTTTTAAAGAGAGAACTACTTACTTAGAAGTTCTAATGAAACTGACCTAATTCTTCAGTTATACACTAACTTTTTTTAAACAAACAGTAAAATAAAGATAGTTTGGAAATGATGCATATTGATTCCAGTAAATGAACAGGTTAGAACCTTGACTGCAAAGTTAATTTCTCAGTAGCTGCCTAAAATGTTCTTTTTCTTTCCTGAAGAACACCAGATATTGTTTGCATGCATCTTGATAACCAACATGGAGATTATATATTAATATATACAGACGAAGACAGAGACAGAGAGAAAATACTTAACAGTCAAAGAATGAGGGAATCATGCCATTACTCATAAGTGGCACAGCCGTGAATGAGTTACTCAGTCATCTTCTAGCAAGTGCAATGTCCTTTGCTATTTTTTTTAAGGAATTTAGCTGCACTTATTAGCACCACTAGAATTAAGGATCTGGCACTACTGCTAAGGATCTGTAAGTGTTTCCATCATAAATCAAGCAGTTTAAAATCTTAACTATGAATCTTAATGTCAGAGGTCTAGGCAAAGAACACCTTTTCAAAAAAATACTTGAAACAACTGGCTTTAAGTTTCAAGGCCGTATTAAAGAAAGGTTTACTTGATGTAGACAGAGTATTTTGGGCCCTCCAAGGCTTACAGGCTCAGAGCCAAGACTAGCAGCGTTCAAAATTGACTTGTCAGATTTGTTTTGGTTCACTCTTCCTGTGAATGGGATTTTGGTAAATTTTGCTTTCTGGCTTGTGTATAAGAGCTGAGCTGAGGAAGCAAATTGAACAGACAGGGTAATGTGGATACTTGTGTCCAAATCAGGTGCATGCAACACCCTGCAGTCATTATCAAAATGAGCACCCTGAGTTTATCGTGGGTGGTTCAGTAGACAGAAAGGCTTCCATCTATTTATTTTTGTCCTTGTCATAAGGACATAATTACAACACTTTGCGATGGTGCCTCATTAAACTGTTGTGAATATGCCCTTTCATGAAATGAGATTTGTAAGTACATGAGGACATAGTGTCAGTTGGTTATGGCGCATTGACGTGATGTGATGAGGTCATGATGCAATACTGTTGTGTTGCAAAGCTGTGTAGCAAGGCAACGTCATGGCATTGCAATGCTCAGAATAAATTTTCCTGTATGGTCAACTTGCAAGATGTGGAACGGAAACTGAGAAACAGACTAAGTGGGATTTGGACCATGTCATTGCCCTTGTTTCAGAGTGACTGATGGCATTTCTAGGATCAGGACCATACTATTGGCTTTTGTTTTGTTTTGTTTTTTGTTTTTTAATACTATTTTTAGATTTGATTCTGTTTTGAGCCTGTCAACACCTTGACACAGAGATCCTTAAAAACAGCTTTGTTTTTTTCAAATAACATATCTTAAGCTCAGAATTCCTTATATGGGCCATAGTCCTCTGTGGTATTTATACGAAAAGTAAAACTGCCTAGTTGCATCCCGGGCTGGAATACGAGCAATGAGGAATTTTACTGTGAATTGGAGTTTTTTAGATCTTTGCTATTCATGTACATGTTATTTTGTTAGGGACAGATTCTGAACAGGTATGATGGGATAACATGGTTTTGGTAATTAAATATTCATGGTAAATAGGCCCAATGGTCTGTGATGGGATATTAGATGGGGTGGGATCCGAGTTACCCAGGAAAGAATTTTCTGTAGTATCTGGCTGATGAATCTTGCCCATATGCTCAGGGTTTAGCTGATGGCCATATTTGGGGTCGGGAAGGAATATTCCTCCAGAGCAGATTGGAAGAGGCCCTGGAGGTTTTTCACCTTCCTCTATAGCATGGGGCACGGGTCACTTGCTGGAGGATTCTCTGCTCCTTGAAGTCTTTAGCCTACGATTTGAGGACTTCAATAGCACAGATATAGGTGTGAGGTTTTTTGCAGGAGTGGTGAGTGAAATTCTGTGGCCTGCGTTGTGCAGGAGGTCAGACTAGATGATCATAATGGTCCCTTCTGACCTAAATTTCTATGAATCTATGAACAGCCCTACATTGCCGCACAAAGCGGGAGGAGGATTGAGATCCTACTACCCCTGTACTGTTCCCTGTGCACTTTACTAGAGAGCACCAGCACTGCGCTAGGACTATATGGCTAGTGGATCTAGCCTTCCCAAAGGGAGCAAGGAGCAGCGGGGCTGAGTCAGTCAGAACTGCTCCTGGGGTTCCCTCTGCAATGTGTCTCCCTCCACATACCCCTCAGTGCAGACCTTAATTAGCACTTAATGTTCATATCCACAGTATAACAATTGATGCTGTGAAAAAAGCATGTTAGATTAATACATAAAACACTGCTAACTTGTAAGAGCTCCCTTGACATAATACTGGGCCTGAAGAACTTTCAAATTCTGTAATATGTCTGCAGCTCGTTTCTTTCCTTTTCATATTTTTATTTTTTGGTCATCCTAAAACATCTTTCTTGCAAATATATTACAAAATGCCACAACACTGGTTATAATCTGGGGGTCCAGTCCTGAAGTCCTTACTCAGACAAAACTCCCGTGGGAGTTTGCTTGAGTAAGGAGTGCAGGCCTTGGCCCTATAGGTGAAGTGTAAAGGCTACAATGAGTCATAGTGGTGAAATATTTTGATATGGAAGGGCAAGGATAAATAAGTCTGCAAAGTGTTGTTGGATGAACTTCTTCAAAAGATTTGGAGGTTTGTTTTTTAAATAGGGGTACCAAAGAGTTCAGATGCTAATCTGAACCTTTTGAGGTTCCTTATCCCTCTTTCTCTGCAGTTTCTTTAATAGTCTGCTGGCTTCCCACTTCCTCCCAGAGAATAGCTATATCCCCAGTATTCCTACACTCCCTGCTTCGCTGCAGTCTCTTGTCTTAACTTCAGCAGAAGGCAGCCTTCCCTTCAATGTCTTCCTCCCACCAAACTCTAACCAGGTTCCAGCATTGAATAGGTCTGAATATGAACAAGAGGCTGGTAGGCAGCTCTCCAACACCACTTTCTACAAGCCATTATCCTCTGATCCCACTGAGGGTTACCAAAAGAAACTACAGCATTTGCTCAAGAAACTCCCTGAAAAAGCACAAGAACAAATCCGCACAGACACGCCCCTGGAACCTCGACCAGGGGTATTCTATCTGCTACCCAAGATCCATATAAACTTGGAAATCCTGGATGCCCCATCATCTCAGGCATTGGCACCCTGACAGCAGGATTGTCTGGCTATGTAGACTCCCTCCTCAGGCCCTACGCTACCAGCACTCCCAGCTATCTTCGAGACACCACTGACTTCCTGAGGAAACTACAATCCATCGGTGATCTTCCTGAAAATCATCCTAGCCACTATGGATGTAGAAGCCCTCTACACCAACGTTCCACACAAAGATGGACTACAAGCCGTCAGGAACAGTATCCCCGATAATGTCACGGCAAACCTGGTGGCTGAACTTTGTGACTTTGTCCTCACCCATAACTATTTCACATTTGGGGACAATGTCCCTTCAAATCAGCGGCATTGCTACGGGTACCTGCATGGTCCCACGGTATGCCCCGCATGTACCTGCATGGCCCCACGGTATGCCAACATTGTTATGGCTGACTTTTGAACAACGCTTCTTCAGCTCTCATCCCCTAATGCCCCTACTCTACTTGCGCTACATTGATGACATCTTCATCATCTGCACCCATGGAAAAGAAGCCCTTGAGGAATTCCACCATGATTTCAACAATTCCCCCCCCTCCCCGGCTCTCCTGCTGGTAATAGCTCACCTTACCTGATCACTCTCATTGCAGTGTGTATGGTAACACCCATTGTTTCATGTTCTCTGTGTATATAAATCTCCCCACTGTATTTTCCACTGAATGCATCCGATGAAGTGAGCTGTCGTGCACGAAAGCTTATGCTCAAATAAATTTGTTAGTCTCTAAGGTGCTACAAGTCCTCCTTTTCTTCATCCCTCTCTGCAACTCTTCTCAGGCTCTTGTTATTCAACAACCCTCCCGCCACCATATCTGCAATAGACACTTTACTGAAAACCACCCACTTTCCCAACAGGGCCATTCAAATTCCCTGTCTCATTAGAGCTCCCAAACACCTGGCCACTCGGTCTGTGTTTGTAACGTTATAAGTCTCACCAGATTTGGCAGCTTCTCTCAGCACCTCTATATTCAAAATGTCATGTGCTCTGGAGTTATGTGCATATTCTTTCCTGAAAGGCACTAGGGTATTTTGTGCTTTTAAGTCCATGTGGCCCCCATGGACCTTTCCCAGAAATCACAGAGAGGCTGTTGGGCTCCTGCAACTTTAAAAATGAAGATTTCAGGGGTCTTATCAGGGAGTACATTAGGGATTTGCCTGAATTCTGGGCTGGCTTTTATTTTGGTGTAACTAGTTAGCTGCTCCTTCGTGCAAAGGCCAAGCTGCGAAGAGAATGACCAAGTGGTGCAGAGAAACCGGTTGTCCTAGGGAAGGTTAAGTTCTGTTTTCCATCAGAGCCTTTGATGATGCTACTAAATTAAGTGAAACTATTTCAAAAAGATAATTTGTGGGAGTCATTTATGCAAAGCAGCAAAGCTAGTTGAAAAAAGAAACATTTTTAAAATTTCAAAATAAATGAAATCTTCAAATCAAATCATTTCCCCCAAACTTCGGAAACCAGTGGAATAGGAATACAAGGTAACTGATATTCAGCGCAGGCTACTATTAGCATTTGATGACTGCTTTGTAATTCATACTCTTAGTTATGTAACACAGTGTGATGAATTGTAAGTGACAGAAAGTGATGGTGCAACTAAGATTAAACTGTTACATCCACCTGATCCCTACACCACCGCCCACAGCTTACTTTAGTTCTATGGGGTATCAGTCCAGGGAGCAGCTTTTTGACTTAAAATGAAAACAGCAGGGGAGTTGAGAGTGCAGGGTTTTGGCAGTGAGATATGGGATCGAATTCGTCAATAGTAAAAGCAAGTGGAACTCCATTGGGACAGATTTTGATCTCTTTTACAGTGGTGTAAATCTTGCTGTAGTTCCATTGTCCTGAATTTACTCTACTGGACTTACACACATGTAATTGAGATCAAAATCTGGCATGTTGATTCAGTGGGTGCACGCTCTTACTCCAGCAGACAGTGTGGCCCACGGAGCCATTCACCTCTTCATTTGAAATTCAGCACAGGTTGGTAATGAGGGAAAATCATTGCCAACTGAGGGCTGTCTAGATGGATGATTGTGTGAAGTGGTCCAGTTTGTGGCAGCCTCAGAAGAGAGGCCAAGGACTACAAGATCATGAACATTAGACTGCCTTCTCACCCCAGAAGATGAGACCTGCAGGCTAGGATTGGGGCATGTTGGCAGTGGAAGGAAGCTGCTACCTGTATATTGTTTTTAACATATCTGTAAAAGGGGGTGAGAAGTCAGATGAGAAAATTAGCAGATGACACACTAATAGGTTAGTTGTGTCTCCAGAAGACTGTGAGGAGTTTTAGAGAGATGTATCCAAGCTAGGTAAATGGTAACACTATGACAGATGAAATTCATTGTTGATAAATGCAAAGTAATGCACATTGGAAGGAAAAAATTGCACAGTTCATCTGCCTGATTGGACTCTAAATTAACTGCATCAACTCAGGAAAGGGACCAGCCATCACTATTGACAGCTCAATGAAGACCTCCATTCAGTGTAGAGCTGCAGTTAGAAAAGCAACTGAAATTTAAGAATACATAAGGAATGGGATGAAGAATAATATGGAAAATATTATAATGCTATTATGTAAATCAGTGCAATAGCCTCATCAGTACTGGCCACACCATCTCAAGAAAGATATTACAGGTTTACAAAAGGTTCAGAGATGGGCAGAAGTATGACGAGGGGTATGGAAAAGCTTGCATATACAGAGAAACCGAAAAGAAAAGGATTGCTTACTTTAGCAAGGAGATGACTAAAAGGGAACATAATAAGAATATACTAAATAATGAATGTTAGAAAGTAGTTTGGGAATTTCTTTGCTCTCTGTATCATGATACAAGAACACAGGGAAATTTAGTGAAACATGGCAAATGTAAAAGTGGCAGAAATGCTTTTTTACATGATGCATAATTAGGCAGTGGAACGCATTGTCACAGAATCTTGTTGAGCCCAAGAACTTAGCAAGATTCAAAAGAGGGACAGGGAAGCTATATGGATGAGAATATCCAGAGTAGTTAAAGGGATACAAACTTCATGCTAATTATTAGGAGGATACTTTCCTCAGGGGTAGATAATCCTCGCTGCACACTGCAAGGTTTCTTGCACCTTCCTGTGAAAACTGATTCAGGTCACACTCAAAGATGGGATACTGAACAACGAACAATCAGATCAAGGGTCTGATTCAGTATGGCCATTCCTATGTGCCTGCTAGTTGGCTAATATTCAGTTGCTATTGTTGTCCAGCATGGGCTCACATGGATGTTACATTGTATAAGGTCTTTGGGGCAGGGTCCTTCTCTTTGTTGTGTGTTTGTACAGTGCCTAGCACAGTGGGGTCCTGATCCATGACTAGGACTCCTACATGCTACTACAATACAAATAATAAATAATAGTAATGTAAACATACAACCTTGGAAAATTATGAAACCAGCAAAGTGAAATGTCAATACTAGGTTGGGTTAAGTGTGAATTTTCTATTACCCACAGTTGTCACGCTTCTCCCTCTCTCTATACTGGAAATAGTTTGTGAAAGGAGAGAAAAGAATACTGAATAAAACATTTCACCTCTGGGATCCAGAGTTCAAGTCCACCTTGAGGGCCTAAATAAAATGATATTTGTCATTTTAGCCTAATTCCCAATGGATGGGACCCCCCATCACATGCATCATGTGGCCTAATTTACCGTTTCTGCTCAGGAGAGATCTAGGTCTGGAAACTGAACTGCCTCTTGAGACTGTCAGTGTTATACTCACCCATTGATGCATGTGTAACTCTTAATAACACTAATGTGAGCGTGCATCATAGAGGGGAGAGAATATACTCCTCACAATATTTGTCCCTGTGTTGTTTCTCCCACTTACTGCTTCCTTTAGCCTCTGCAGCAGCACTACAGAGCTATAAATAATGATCATTTTTCCCTCTCTCTTGCTATCTATATATATCAGATCTGAAAATTCTCTAAAGGAGGTGACCACCCCCTGCTGTTGAAAATTCTTCAAGGGGACTCAGAGTGCCAACGAACAGTCCCAAAATAAGGCGCTGTAAATCTAGGCAATCCTAGGAGGTTAATAAAGTTCACTGATGCTTAAATTAGATCAGTGTAATTCACTGCATCTCTAGTGGAAATTAAATTAGCGTTTAAAACTAAAGAGCAAGCTAGCCAGGTTCAGGAGCACATTTGGGATGCAAAAGGCATTAGGTCTATTGCTGACTTTTCTATTGCTTTGGTGCCTTGAGCTCCTCAGATGAAAAGTGCTTTATAAATGCAAGGAATTACTATTTCTATTTATTGTTACGTATGTTGCTATGATTTATTTCCTATTCCCACTTACTCATCCTGTCCTTTATGGCTTCTCAGAAAAAGAAAAAAAGAGAGAGATCAGGGATAATGTCATAGTTTCTTTATTTTCCATTATTATTGCTACAGCAAATTAATTATATTTCCTTGGAGTACCTCCAGACTTTAACCAGCAAGCCCCACCCTGATCCCAGTATCTCCCAAGTTCCCCCTGATGATGGCAAGTTTGCAGTGTTTCCTAGACTTAAAATATGGGGGGGAAATACAATGTTCTTCTATAGGTCACTGGGACGAACGCATCTGAAGTAAATATGGACTTTTCTTATTTTTATAGGATACTGTGTCAAGTTGGTGATTTGCGTTCTGGAAATGGATGCACAACGTGACTAAAGGCCTGTTCCTCCTTAATGTATATAATGAAAGCTTGCCTCAAATATTAACAATGGGACTGATTCTGTACTTCTCCATCAGTCAAAACTTATTAACATCAATCTTAGGTCCTTATCATTGTAGTATCTTAGCACCTGTGAGAGTTTTGCTTGATTAAACACTGCAGAATTTAGCCCCATGTTTTCATACAGCAGTCCCTTTTTATGGCATGAGGGTTTAGTTTTGGAACTCTGAAAGGCTGGCTGTATTGCAGTAGGCAATTGTGTGCAGTTAAATATTTTAACGTGGTTAGAAAATCTATGTGCGGTTCTGAAATAAGGTACAGGGGGAAATTATGTAACTACTGTGCATCTCTTGTTCAGATTTAGAATTTAAAAGTATAAAGGAAGCATGATAACAATACTAACAGACATCTTTTTACATTTTCTGAGCATTTTTTCATTCCCTAATTGGAACTTTGGTGTTGTGGATCAGAACTTTCTGGAAGGCACCTATTTTAAAAAACAGAACACTCCAATTTCCAAATGCTGACAGATATTTATTCCTGATATAAAATACCATGCCACTGGATTGAAGTGTAAAGTAGGAGATGGAACTATTGCATAGAGCCAAATACTGTACTGTCACCGCCTGCATGCTTTCTGGGAAACTGTTGTACAGCTGTGTAGTTTGAAAGTAAAATCTCATGAAAGTAAAATCAACATAAAAGACAAGTTTGGACTATTTTAATTCATATTTATGAATTTGAAAAACCTCCACCATGATCTTATCTGGAGCCGTGGTAACAGTTGACAACAAATGTGCCCTTGAGAATGCTGCCTTACTGCAACAGAATAGAATCATGAAAAATCCCCTCTTACTTCCACCCTCTTGTTTTGTTTTAGTTATTACTATTAACTTGGATGCCACAGTAGATTTCTGCTGACCTGGAACTCTGGCTTTGTAGCAGCTACTGTGCAATGGGTCCACCATTGTGCCCATAGTGAGCAAGAGACACTTAATCCTCCTGGATTTTTGTGTTCTGAGCTGCTGGAAATTCTACATGATTAAATATGTTTTTCTGAAGTTTATTATACCAGTGCTGTTAAGGCTGTACTAATTTATTTATTTAGATTTCTAAAATAAAAAACTGACCCTTTCCTTTGTGCTCTAGGTATTTGCACTCTAACATATCAATAACTTTTATAAATAAACAAATTATAAGCTCTTCTTGCCCCTTTCAAGAATCAGGATTCACAAATGCTACACCCTTCCCCTTCCAATTTCTGCCCCCTCCCAATCTCAAAAGTCTGAGGGTATGTCTATACTGCAGTAAAACACCTGTAGCTGGCCTGTGCCAGTTGACTCTGCCTTGCAGGGCTTGGGCGGTGGGTATTCCATTCCTCTGTAAATTACGTATCTGATTAAGTAAACTGACCTGGTGTTAATCAGAAGGGTAGAATTTACTTCTATTTTCCATGTTTACAGTATTTCAGAAATCAAAGCCAGTGGCTGATCTGTATGGCCACCTTTGTTACATAGTCCCAGCATCTACGTTATTTAAACGACTTGTATCTCGTTGTTTAAACAGGCCTTTTCATAAGAGTAGATAGAACACCATTGGTGATTACATTAAGATTAGCATATCAGGGTGGCATTTTAGGCAGCGGTCTCAGGTCTTTCTTTGCCTGCTTGATACCCTTACTTTAATAAACAAATCACTGATGTCTTTGAAATTCTAGCCAGCTCCTGTGCCTTTGTTGTTGTTGTTTTTAAATTGTATATATGCTGAGGTTCAGACTAGTGGGTTGAGTCAGTGCAGGTTGTTAATTAGGCTCTCCCTGGTTTAGAGTTAATGAAAGCTACCAGGTAGGCAGAGGTGGAACAACATAGATATGAAGCAAGAGAGAAGGGGTTTACTGGAAGGGAGAAGGATAATGAAAGGAGGAACTAGATAGAAAAAAGAGGGGTGCAAGGAAGCATTAGTGAGCAAAAGGGAGCCAACCACATGAGAAGAGGAGGACAAGAGGGGAAGCCACATAAGAACAGGGAGAAAGGGGGGAGCTACGAAGGAGGGAAAGGGTGAGGAGATAGGGAGTTGTGAGTGAAAGGGAAGGCCACACAGGAAGAATGGGAGCCATTAGGAAGGAAAAGGGGGTGGGATGGGAAGGGGGGGGTAAACAGAGAGAGAGAGAGAGAGAGAGAGACTCATCAAGAAAGGAGATGGAAGGCACACGGTTATGCAGTCATATAGGAAAGAGAGGAGGAGGAGCAAAGAGAAAGGAACCATCAAAAGAAAATGGAAAGGTGGGCCTTTTTTGTACAACTGCCAATTCCTACAGTTGTTTGAAGGCACAGTGGCCTCTGTGAAGACTAAGAAAAAAGCATGGCATAAATTATTGCTTTGTGTTTTCAGCATCTTCTAAACAAGTTTGGTTCGTTACAAAAGTAAAAGTAAAACTGAAGCCCCTGGTCTTTTAGGCAGTTGGAGAAGGTGAACCACCAGAAGGGGCTGGCATGGGAAGGGCAATCTGTCCAGTTAGCATGTTGAAGGGGAAGGGTCCACTTCCACAATTTGAGCCTAAGCAAGGTCTGAGTTGGGGATGGAGATGAAGGTCATATTTCTTCTTGCCAGATGTATGTTGTTAAAACTGGATGATCCATCCCTAGTGGAAAAATGGCACTTTATTGTTAATGTGTCTTTCCACATATTTTTATCTAATCTAGGGCCCTTTCAAAATTGAGGTATAAACATGGAAATAATCTCTCTCTTATAATGTATACAAGATTAAATAACCATAGCTGTGTATTAGAAGAATTTCCTCAGAACAGTGGCCTGTATTTTTAGTTATCTGCAAAAGTACTGTGCATACCTGTAGCAGTATAAATATACAATACTGCTACTAGTATACACACACATTTATAGGAGTATCCATATGCCCATGTATGCAGTCTCATATCAAGCTGTAAAAATATGGCTTGTAATATTAATATTATATCCCTCATTATCAGGAAATATTAAATGTTGTAGAGCATCTAATATTTGTGTTTGTATGACTACAGATTTGAGTATCTTTGATAAGCACTTCAGAAAATAAATCTAGGGAAAGAAAATATTTTTTTTAAAACACGACAAGAATCAATATTGATAGCTGATACTGACAATAAATAGTGCCACCCAAAAGTACAAACATTCAGTTTACTCTGTATAGTTTAAGCCTATTATAACTATACTCTGTATAGTTTAAGCCATAGTTCAATAGATATTCAAGTAGTAGCTCTGAAAGTCCATTCAAAGAATCACCCCCTTGATAAAAATGCTCTTTCTTAAATTAATTGTTGTCCTTTAAGTAAAGTGTGTGTGTGTGTGTATGGGGTGGGGGTGGCGGGGAGCTGTGAGCTAGAGAAATCTAGAGAAAAACTTTAATTTAACCAGGTTAGGAACATCTTTGCCACATAAAATTCTGGTGCATGGAGCCTGTATTTAACAGTGTTTCCCATTTACCGATACTTTGATAATTGATCCTCAGAGGAGCACATGAAGACGGAGCTCAGGATGGCATCTAAATAGAGTAAGAGGAATACCTGCCAGTATTTAAAATCTATAAAAAAGGGAGTTTGGAAGTTATATAGCCAAGGAAGCAACTTCTGCGGTCCATTGGATTAGTAGAGATTTCTTGGGGGATAGGAGGCGATTGCAAATATGGCAGATACCTCCCTTTTAAGATGAGCTATTCTAAACCATGTTGGCTGGCTTGTGGGGGAAAAAAAGCAACCTCCACGTACAAGAACAGTCTATGTGAAATCAGCCTGGCAGGTTTTGGATCTGAACACAATCTCACTCGCTCTCATGTTGTTTGGCACTCGAACAGGAGTGACACGCTTTGGTTCCTTTATCAAATAACTCAGTGTATCTATTTTTGTAAGCCGTGTCATTGGCTGAAAAATGCAGGCCCCTCTACAATTATGGGGCATGACCAGGAGGAGCACACAGCAGCCGGGCTTCACTTGGATTCCTACCAGTTAATTGAAATTCAACTCCATCCAGTTGAGATGGGAAGTGATATGAAGATGTGGAAAAACCTGAGTTGAATTGATTTCCCCCCTCCTCTTTTTCTGTACCAAAAAAGAAAGAGAAGAAAAGACAATTGTTCTTTTGTTTATCGAGGGACTTTGATACAAGAGCTCAGGGATAAACTGCAAAGGAGCTAGTGCTCAGGTATAGAACTTTTTTTCTTTTGTTTTTTATTGCTACCAGAAAAAAATTGCTGCATCCGTTCTACACATTGACATATGTCTATAGCCCTGCTTGTTCAGTTTCACTGGGGGGTTTATACATAAACTATATAAGAATATTGCAAAGTGCTCCCGGTATATACAGCCCACCATTCCCAGTTTGCTGCTGTTTTTATTTGCCTCTAAGAATTTTCGAAGAGGTAAAGGCTAATCCTACTTGACTTTTTTTTCCCCTCAGCAAGTGAAAGGTCAGTGTTCCTCCATCTTCAAGGGTTTTCCTTCTCAGGGTCAAGAGGACAATGCATTGGTAGCATCAAGGCCATAAAACTGCTTCAGGCTTCCCTTCCCCAGGAAACCATTGTTCCACTAGCACAGGTATCCATCTCGCAGACCCACATGTCTGGATTACACTTGCTTCAAAAGAAAATGTTTTTTTTTCCTTTTGCAATTGCAAGACTACAGCTGTGCATTGGTTCCAATTTTTAGGAAGTGGTCATCTGTTCTAGACTTCATCAAGATGTATCAACTCAGGCAGATGTATCAAAAGTCAGAACAGAGCTAAAACTGATGTTCTATATAATTCTGTTTATATTCACAGATATATTTCTAAAGCGCAATACAGGTAGTTGTTCTGCTCAAGATGTTTTGTGCATGCTGGCAACCTACAGTGTGCCCCATCTAAGGGTGTGTTGAACGTGATATGTCGTGTATCTTTGTTCATATTTTTGTAAAGAAGGAAAATTTGATGAGGAGGCTTGGGAAATTGCTGTGAATTCATTTATAGGGTATGTCTCCACAGCAGCTGGGAAGTGTAATTCTCAAGTCACATAGATCTAAAGTTCACTCTGTTTGAGCTAGTGTGCTAAAAACAGCAGTGTGGCCACGGTGATATGGGCAACCCCCCTTGCTTGGTTAGCCTGAGCTGCCACACTGCTATTTTTAGGCATGACCTTGAGAAGAGCTAGCATGTGTATGTCCACCAGAGCTGGGAATTATACTTCCCAGCTGCTGTGTACATGTACCCTACAATTTTCTTCAATAACTGCTGCCTTAGGGTTTGCTCCTAAGAGGTGCAGAGCACCCACTGCTTCCAGTGAAACTGCTAGAAGTTGAGGGCTTTCATCCCCTAGATGAATCAGGTCCTTGGCTAACACGGGTTGAATTATTATAGAGGTTCCCCTTATGTGGGCTCATTCTAGAGTGAATGATTTTCCAGCATAATAAGCTGATAAGTCTTTGAGGCTTGGAAGTTACTGTAGTGTAGTTCACCTGCCTGAACAAGTCCATTGAAACACCCTTGTGCACTAACCTGTAAAAGTATGACTTCGATAGCATTGAAAAATATTCATAAAATAGCACCAGCAATAAATAAATATGCCTTAGGCTTTGGGCCATGATTTGAAAAAAAAAATCTTCAGGAAAAGGCCAGAAGCACAATATTAACTGGGTTTGGTTTAGTATTTGGACAAAGAAATCATTGCTCTGAGCTGAGCACACAGATAAGCGCCTTGACTTGCAATAGATTAAGAGACCTGCCTTGGTTAGAACAAACCATGTTTGAGACTCTCCCGGAGTGCCGCCACGTTTAGATTTAAGATTAACTGCGGCAGAATGGTGGAGCGGCTGTTTGTTTTATGAAACAATCACTAATGACATTAAACAGACCGAGCCCCTTCCAACATGATTGTTCATTTGCGATAAACTGAGAGAAGCCCACAAGAGATTGGAAAAGAAAACTCATAAGTGCTTCATTTTGAGGCTCTTAGCATGTCCTATTGGAAGTGACAATTAGTGGACGAGAATAGGAAGCTAACTCCAAACACATTTAGATTTTTTTATTTGGCAGATAATTTGTAAATATTTGCACGGTTCTATCGTTACACCAAGGAACTGTGGAGTAATAATATAATGACTAGGTTTTCTGTGCCATTTTTATTCTGAGCCCCTTCCCCCCCGCTCCTGTCTGTCTGCAGTGCACACTAAGCATTAATAGTATTAAAAAGTGTTATCTATTAGTTCAGTTAGACATCAGACATTTACTTTTCAATGTATTTGAAGACTGACTTGATTTGGGTCCAATCATTTAAAAATAAGAGAGCAGAGCTGTGTACAGAGCTGTGTACAGATATCTGTAGCTCTGAAGTCTTAATTGCAAATTCAGATAAGGATTAGAAGGGGCTGTATCTCTGTAGACCAAAGGTATTTGCTAATACCTGAGATATAAAAGTAGTTAAATTCAATATTTACTAATTTAGGATTTCCACTTTGGATTTTGATTGCGCTTTAGTCTTTTTTGGTTGAAACCCCCACATTATTAAGCAGTGATGGGGAAAAATAAAATCTTGTGTGAGCCTCATTTTCACATTTTATTTCAAATAATTTAATACGGACCTTCTGAAAGCTAAGGCAATGTGTTGTTGTTTTTTAAATCAAAAACTGTCGAAGGCCTGGTTTTAGCATTAAGCTTTTGTTTTATACACAAAGAAATATATTAATGAAAAGCGTTTTAAGTGCTTATTACAGAGATGGTTTGTTTTGAAACACAGGCTTTTTCACAGCAGTTTTACACTTCATTGTGTACTATGAAAGACATACTAAGTAGAGGTTGTCAGGATCCCATCTGAAGTAGACTACTGCTGTGGAATGGAGCCATTTATGATGCCATTCAAGCAGGACTAATCTAGACTAGATATCTTATAAGTAACCAGCAACAAAAATACTAAATCATTCCGTTTTCTGCCAAAGCAGACAAAATTGGTGTTTAGAAGAAGGGGAAATCTTTATAATAAAGACTTACAATCTGAATTAATAAATAAGTTGGAATAATGTGTTTTTAAAAGTGAAAAAGACAACCTTTCTGTAAGTATCAAAGAAGCTGTTTCATGCACACCCTTTCGGCTCTCATTTGAGATGGTGGAGATTTTGTTGGGTTTTCTTTGTTTTGGTTTTTGCATGGTATGTTTTACTCCGTTGTAAATCTTCTGTCATAAGGTCTAGTCTTAAGCAACACCATGTTTAAACGTGCTATAATCAGCCTCTGCACCCAGTACATTGCACAGTTTTGTCAAACGGTTTACAACATGGTCCATCCCTGCCTATTCTGGGAAGGGTTACTGAGTTAGCACCCTGCTAGCATAGACTAAGTTTAACTTGCACTTTTTAACTTTCAGATACGGTTTTGGCTAATATGGGACCTGATCTTTCACTATCATTTATGTGAGTTGTCCCGCTCGGGACACTGGTGGGACAACTCAGATGAGTAAGGGTTTTCAGATTGATCCCATGGATTCCGTTTATGGATACATAAGACCTTAGTATTCTAATGTTCCTGTAAAAAAACGTTTTTGGGTATAGGCATGTGGTTTCAAAGGCAGGAATATTTATAACGTTCCAGGTTACAGCATACTTTTGTGTTTGTTGTAGATTGCACCAGACTACAGAAGGCTCAGGCACCAGGAGCTCATAATATCTATTAGAATTATCATTATACATCTTTGACATGTATAACTAGAAAAGTGGTAGGAGAATACTTTTGACTCTAAGGATGTCTTGCTTCTGCTTTTGAAAACTTACAGTTGCTTTTAGGATTCATGAAGTCTGAACTACACTTACAAGTACAGTGCTGCAAGTCTTATTGCTACAGAGCTCAGCTAGTACTGACCACCTGACTTAAGTAATACTGTATCTTTGCGTTGCAAAGGTCTATCCTCTTTCACTCTGTCTTTTCCCTTCTGACGGAGGCATCCTTATTGAGGCTATGTCTACACTACGTTTTCAGTTGGTATACCTTATGTCACTCATGGGTGTGAATAAGCCATCCTCCTGCCGACATAGCTACCACTGCTCAAGTGGGCTGGAGTCATTAAGTCAACAGGAGAGTTCTCTCCCATTGGCTTAGACCACCTGCACTAATTGCTGTAAGTTCCGTAGTGTAGCCGTAGCGTAATCAATCTGAGAACTTAAAAGCAGAAAATATTATGATCACCCCAACTGCCGGCTGCATAAGTAGTCATAGATCTGATGTCCACCCAGCTCAGGACTCAGAGACACTTTGCCGAGTTTACCTTTGCTTCCATCATTTATCCATATGTTCAAGACTAGTTATGTTATTGCTCCTTTAATTAAAGCACCTCAAAAAAGAAGAGAAAAGTTGGTAGCAGAAAATGTTGAAGGGTAAGTCCCATGAAGACAATAAAATTAGAGACTAATATATTTCCTGAAATATAATCAATGAGTAATGCCTTTGTATTTGGCAATATCAGTTTGTTTTTAAGAACTGAAATCCCTTCCATACCACATCCTTCTAATGCAAAGGACTAAAAATTACCATTTAGAGAATTTCCCATGACTTTTGGGTGGCTTTTTAAAGTTGCTAATGTGTGATTGTATTTTAAGCTGTTGTGAGTAGCTATAGTTGAGATGGGTTTTACACATTTCCTAGGTATTTTGGTGACTGCTACTGGCAGGCACAAAGGAATAAAAATGACCTTGCTGGGATTGTTGCTTGGGAAAGGCTCCCTTTGACTTCGTTAGTTTTTGGATCAGGCCCTTACGCTGGTATGACTCTATTGAAGTCAACTCTTTCGAAGTCCAAATTTACACTGGTGTGACGGGGAACAGAATTGACCAATATTTACAAAATATTTGTAGAGTCAAATAACAGGAACTAGAGAATTCTAATACCTGCATCAATGTGGCCTCTGGATCGCTTTGCATCCAGTACTCTCTAACCTGAGTGAGTGAAAGGAAAATAATGTTGAAGCAGACAGTGATTGAGATGGAAGAAGACAGTCAGTCTGTATGTCGAAGTGGTGGACAACACCTTGGGGGAAATGCAGGGATAGGGGTCAAGTGGCAGAGATGAGTCATCTCATGTGTCCTTCAAAAATATTTTGAATCTACATTTTTATGTATCCAGCAGTTTTTTGATAAAATTACTTTCTTAGCGTACTTATGACTTAAGGGGAAAGAGTAATACTAAAACCAGCATAGTTTCTGACCTGTGTAAGGCTCCAAGCAACAACTGCAAGACAGCCAAATGACATACAGTATAATAATAGCGATAGCCGTCATCACAGAGCTGCTGAAGGCCAGGCAGGGGAAATTTATGACGCATGGACAAGTGGTAGAAACTTCAGTTTTTATGTGATATTTTTTTCTCTTTGTTTTATCCATGGGTTTAACACCAATATAGAGCTGCTAACCCTGTAATAAAGGAGCAGTGAGTTTGAATTGCCCAACATATCTCTTTAAAATACAGCCTTCCATAGGCTAGCTGTTCACCTTTAATCTCTTTTTTTTTAATTTTCCTATTTTTCCGTGTTGCTAATTATCCAACATATTTCCTTCGAAAGAAAGCTTTTCTTTACACTTGTTGGCCTGCACTGAGTATTTTTCAGTTTTTCTGTGTGTTGGCCTGACAGATGAGACCTTAAAAACAGAGGCTCTCTCTACTCCACTCACTTTTCATAAGAGTAGGAATTTGTCTTTGTCTCCCTAGCCAGAATTCTTTTCATGTACTGGTTATCCGACATGCCTTCCACCAGAGGTGGCTCTATTTCAGTGTAATAATACTATTGAGAGTAACTGGAAAAATGACTGTTCCTGTCTCAGTAGGATGATCCCTCCTTCTGGTGACTTGTGTTTTACAAAGTAGCTTCTAATGGTCTCTTACTACTGCTTAAGAGAACCACATCAAAGCCAACCTCCTGCATGCCCCAAAATCAAATTAAAAAACACATAAGGCCTGATCCAAAGCCCACTGAATTCCATGAAGGAACTCCCTCCTCACTTCAGAGAACTTCGGATCAGGCCATAGAGAGGGTTATATGCAGGGACTGCCATTGATTCAACGCATTCAATATTAAAAATGGTTGTCCAGTGTTGGCATGGTCTTTTCCAGACCATGGTATGGGAGTGAATGAAACTACTGGAACAAAATATATCAAGCTGTTGAATGATTTCATGCTGGTTAAGGCCAGCATTTTCAGATGTTTTTATTAGTTTTGTGTATCTTAATATTGGGGTGTTGAGTTGTGTGTGACTTTCAGAGTTCCACAGCAAACATTTACATCAATTTTCAACTCCTTCATTTGCCTCAAATAAGATGCAGAATGGTTTTATCTAATATCATTGGGAGCTGTGTGTGCTTTGTACCTCTGAAAACCAGGCACAAGGGTTCTGAAGTTGGGAAGTCAAAAATTGAGGTGCAAAAATTAATGAAAACTTTGCAGATTTTGCTGCATGTGTAGAACCAGCATGGATTTGTGCTTGGCTTTTCACTCACAGTATATGCTAAGTCTGGAGCACCAAACCATATTAGTATTTGTTACGTTTAGGTAATGGTCATCCTGAATTCCTGGTTTCTAAATAGAAGAGCTTTACTAGTTTTAGAGAGATACGTTGCCCTTTTTTTCTTTTAAACATGTACAAAGCCTAAGAAAAAACAATCCATTAGTTGGTGTTCGGTACATTTTAAATCTGTCTTGCCAAAATTTCAATCTCCGGAGCTGAGAAATAAATCTGCTTCTTTGAATAGCAATGAGAAAGACGGGTAAGCATTTTAAAAGGGTAGATGATGCTCAGCTACTAGCAGTGCTAATGAAGTTTTATGTTCTTGGGAACTATTCTGTGCAAAATGATGAAGTGTTTTCTGACTGGGTGATTTTAACTTTTATGGAGAGAAAACAGTTAAAGGTGTAGAACTTTTCCAAGACATTTGATATGCATGCATCTCTTATTGAAAGCACATCAGATAAAGGAATGCTACATCACCTTTGAGACAGGTGAAACTATTTAAAATATTAGAGCTGTGTAAAAAGCTAAAATAAGTCTTTTTAATGAAGAGCAGTATTCAAACCTTTGCTTTCAAGTGGCACCCAGATGCCTTTCAATTTCCAACATTTGTTAGCCATTATTTCTATACCAGTTTGCTTGGAACATGTGCCACACATGTTAAGGGGCCCTTGCCTACTGCACTTATCAGCAATATTCAGTAGAATTGGTTTATCTTTAAATGGGTGTACAGAGCAATGGATAAATAGGCAAGAATGGGGTGAGAAAATGCTCAGAAAAAATCTCCATATGAGGAAAAGTCGCTTCTGCTTTATGCAATGAATAAAAGAAAATGCCACTTTGAAAAGCGGCAAGTATTCGTATGTTGTTATCACATCCCTACTTTCTATGGCCGAATAAGGAAATTTAAAGGAGAAAGAGAGCTTTTTTTTTTTTTTTTCTAGAGACAGACAGAAATCCTCTCTACTATATATATTTACCATAGATGATGGTGTTTGTATACTACAGGTAGTGTTGCTATTTTGTTCTGTCTGATATGTGTTGCTTTGCCAGATTAGAAACATTAGTGCCCTCTATTGTTCATCAGAGAATTGCAAATATTTTTAAAGATTAGGTCCTGTGTTATCTGTCGTAGTATCAAATAGATTTTGACAAAAATCATGCTATCACAGAATATCTATGTAATTTACAATGTTTAATAAACAAGAATTTAAATGTTTATGTACCGTATCAATATTTTTGTCAACTTTTTTGTTTTATGAAATATAATAATACAAACAATAATTTTAGGAAAATGGCTATATATCTATATATATAGACACTTCTGGGCAAGTTCACTTTTTGGTGCTTTCTATATTTTATGAGGCAAGGATGGTATTTGTAGCCAAAGCTTTATATTTAAAGTACCTGTAAAGAAAATATTTTGAAATTCATATTTGAGCCTATCCTTCTTTTTATTCATTTATTATATAGCAATCTTTGTTTGTCTTTGTTTTAAAGAATAACAGAAGATTTTATTACTTTGGCAAGCTCAGTGTAACTTTTCAAAAGAACAATAGAAAAATAATGTGGCCAAACTGGGTTTTTTTTACTATATTAAAGTGAACTGTAAGAATGACAACTTCATTCAAGCAGATCATTTGGAATTACATTAAACAGCTGCTATTAAACAGCTGACAACAAAGGAGACCATTTTGATCTCAACAGCATCAAGATTCTAGCAGCATGCTTCCTTAGTGATGTTATGAAGAACACATTGTGCTCTTGTATACCAATACACAGTGTACTCCCCACTGTGCTTGTTGCCAAACACTGGTCTTTCTAATCACTTTGTATTCAGTCAGGGATCCAGGAAGTCCAAATCCAGCCAGACAAATGCAGAACAGCTTAGTTGAAGCAGCTTTAACAGGTGCCATTGGTACAGACTTGTCGAACCAGAGAGGCAACACAAACAAATGTGTAGCATTGGTCAATAGGGTATGATTTGCCCCACTGCACATGATAGCACTGGTTACTAAATAGCAGTTTGCGACCGAGGATAGTTAATGGAACTTCTGTAAAGGGGAGAAAATGGAAAATAAGTGTTAGCACCTTGCAGACAGAGTCTGCTAGACTTTTATACTCACATTAATTTGTTCTTCTCTATAGTGCCAGACACAGAGTGGACTAGAATAAAATGAGCATACCTATAAAGGCATATACGGAATGAACGTAAGATTGATTTAAGAGGGCGCTTTCCGTGCTTGAAATAGTTGACTGAAGGATGAAGAATAAAATAAGAATAGAGATAATTGGATGGGTCATTGTCTTGTGCTGTCCTTGGCTGCCAGGGTGTGAGATGCATTCTTTCATTATATCACGCTAATCTGCCATTGTTCATGATTTTCCATGTTGGCCACTATGCTGTGTTACCCATTCCTTGTATATTGTTACCCTGCCACTTTTGACTTCTTTATAGCCGTAACCTTGACCCACTCCCTGCTGACAACATCCTTTCCTTTCATGAATTTTTACTGGGTGGAAGAGACATTGCTAGAAATTTGGCTAAAATGGCTTCAATATTATTTTAAGCAATTTTATGTTTTACTATTTTCTCTGAGTAAATGCAGGATATTGTGTAGCTGCCTCAAATTAAGCAGTAAGGATATTGTTGATTTTAGAGGAAGGCAACATACTTTTAGTTCCTTTTGGCAAAGAAGGGGAATTCTAAGGAAAGCACTGTCTGAAAGTTTGAATTAGAACCTCAGATTGTACTTGCATGATATTTACAGTGTTGGAAGAATATAAGAATTTGCTAATATAAGACATTTTGCAAGGAGAAAAACTGAACTTCATTATTTGGGGCCTGATTCTTATGTCCTGCTTCGCATGAGTAGATCTGTTGGCTTCCATGGAACTATTTGTACAGGTAAAGACCACTCAGCGGTGGATGGTTTCAGGATAGGGCCTTGGAATGTCAGTCGGTGTGCAGTTTACAGGCTTGCTTTGTAGAATTTATAGTCTTGGTTAAGAAATCAATTTAAACAATGTCTATAGAATAGAATTGATAGCAATAGTTGCCTCGTACCGCAAGTGGGAGACATTTTGTCCATATGGTCTATTTTGCAATTATTATGTTAAATATTTTTGTCATGCTAATGCTAGATAGGAACGTGGAGGAGGCTAAGGCAGAGGGCTTCAGCGATACAATGGTACATGGTATGCATAGGTTCAATCCTTTTTAATATGGAATAGTCAAAATGACTAATTTTGAAGCTGGGTATGTGTAATTCAGTACAGTATAGGTGTATTAAGTATAAGGCCAGAAGGGACCATTATACTCCTCTAATCTGACCTGCATAACACAGGCCATAGAATTTTAGCCAGTTATTTCTGTATCAGACCCATAACTCCTGTTTGAGTTATAGCATATCTTTAAGATAGATACCTAATCTTGATTTCAAGTGATGGAGAATACACACTGCGTAGTGTATACTGCTATGATAAATGGAGCAGAAACATAGACACCGTTAGGCATGTTTTTCAGACCCCAAATCATTCTTGTAGCTCTTTTCTGAACAGTTCAATTTGCCAAAATCCTTTTGAAGTGTGGACACCAGAACAGGATATAATATTCCATAAGAGTTTGGCAGGCCAGTTTTTCCAACAGCCTCTTTTGTAGGACTATACATTTCTAGTTCAATACAAAGAAAAGCTTGAGAAATGAAGGGCATTTGCCACTCCTTCCCACCCAAATGAAAAAACAATACATTCACACTCAGTAGTTCATCCACAACAAAGTCATGTGTACACTACAAGTTTAAAACTGTAGTAAGGCAAAAAAAACCCCCACATTTTTTCAGTTTTTTTAAAAGTGGGTGTGTGAGTGTGGGGTAGGGGCAGCAGTGGATTTGATAATGGAACATACCACAATTTTGAGGATATGCTGTAACTTTTATTTTCCAGTTTAAGTCCCACTTGTAGGGAAGAGATGATAGTTCAGACTCCATGCCTATTCATTCTTCAGCCTTACTGTGGACACTGTCAAGAGTTTTTTGTGATGTGAAAACATCTGTCTGATAGGAACTCATCTGAGATTTACAATTCATTTTATTCAACCACCAAAGCACTATCAAATGACAGGGACTTCTGACCAAGTCAGGAGAGATCAGAAGTTGAGTGGAAGTCCTAGAACTGAAAAGCAACATGCCTATTACCAGCACTCTGAGCCAGCCAGTCCACTCAACTACAGCATTTTGTTCAGGCAGGCTATTCAGAGCACATGCGTTCTCATTGTGTTTTCAGTTTACATTTTACAAGGATTTTTGGCATGTTTGTTTGATGCACATGTATACAGTCAATTAGTATGTTGATTTCAGAGTCCTATAGTTTTCACTGTGGTGGCATATGGTAACAATTCTCAGGGATTTGAAGTTTTCAACTGAGATGAGATCTGTCAGGTCAAAAAGGATTTTCAAAGCTTTTTAAAAAACCTCTGATTACTGTCCAGAGTAATTGGGAGCTGCAAGGGAATTAAGCATTTAAATGCTGAATCTCACTATTTAATTACCCCAGTAGTGCATAGTTATAACAGATGATGTAAGCTTGAATTTTGCTGTGGTGTAATTGTTGAGTTGAACCTGCTTCTCCAGCATCATAATGTGGCCCAGAATCTTCTATTTGTGGAGCTGAATTATGACAGTCAGTGTGATCTTCAACATGGTAGGCCTGATTCTGAGTGGTGGTGAGCATCTGGTTTTCTTGTGATTGGGTCCCATCTGAGGCGAACTCCTTAGATACGTTAAGTTATTTAGACGCAGTGGATCAAGGTCTTCCCTCAACCACCCGGCAGCAATCCGGAGGAAGTTAATGTAACTGAGGGCAGAATTTGGGCCAGTTTGTCAGCCTTGGTTCTGAATGATCAGCATTGTGGATCCAAGACCCATTTTTTCCAAATGGAATTAGTTGGTAAGCTTGTGTCTATAATAATACGCAAATGGGAAACAGTTGTGTAAACCAAGTTTTGGGCAAAAGTACAAAGGTATGTAAGTATGCATTACTTCTAGCATTGTTATGGATTGAATGCACTTTTTGGCAGCAAGTATAGAATGCTATAATGTTAACAGCAACAAAACTCAGGAAGTAAACAAAAGGGAAGAAAAATTAATACAGAAAAAGATCAGAGTAAGGCTGAAGAAGTGTCTATTGACTTTAAAGCAGCATTGTTATCATTATGTACCTTAATTCACCTTAAAGTGACTTATTTGGAACTGATTCACACTATTCTAACCATGTAGTGTAAAGTTAAGAGCTGAGACTGGATGGTGAGCCATAAGGAGGCTGGAAAGGCAATATCATGAAGAGTGAACTCTCTTGCTTTTCTTGACACCTGCGTAGTGTATACTGCCAGCTATGATAAATGGAGCAGAAACATAGACACTTAGTAAGAAGATGGAGCAGAAGTTAAAGGCTGGAGAGAGAAAGATACAAAGATGTATGCTTGATCTCACATGGAGAGAGAAACAAATGGGTATGGTAGCAAACCAAGTTGAATGACATCTTGAAGAAAGACTATGAAGTACTGAGGTTGATGTGGCAGTGGGCCAGCAAGAAGAACAGATGGAAGGTGGCACAAACTTATAACCAGACGGGCCATTGGATGGTAACACAGCACATGTTGCTAGAAACATAGATGATGAGGTGATCTGGTAATCTTCACAGATATTATCTATATGTGGCTCCCATTCAGATTACATAAAAGCCAGAGTACTCCTCCTTTGGTTTGGGACACCTGTTGAAAAACTTCGTAGATTCAAAGGAAAAATGTGCCAGGCAATGTCTAGAAAAGGGAAGGAAGAAGGTAACAAAAGGAAAGGAATTGAGCTAATCAAACCAGCCACATCTATTTTATCTTTCAGAATAGTTTTCTGTATTGGAAAGATTGGATACACAATTGAAAGCTGTGCCTTTAAGTTATGCTTATGGTAGCCAGTCAGTCAGCACAAATTTCACTGACCTAAGTGGCCTTACAATGGACATATTTTCAGAAAGTCAGATTGTCTTGAACAATTCTCCCTTTTTCTCAGGCAGCAGACAAAGGAATAATATGTTGTTTGGCATGGTGGCGTAGACAACTGAATTTTAACTTATTGCTTGTTCAGTAGGATTTTGACCTGCTCCTAAAAATCCTGGATCCATTGACAGACCAACACATCTGATACTGACCTGATGCTGAAAATAAAAACTTATCCTGTAAATGGTCCAAAGAACACAAGAAATGATGTTTTGCCTGCAGGGCTTATTAATTAGTTGAATTCTTCCTCTGGTCATGCTGAGTACAGTACTTCACAAATAATGTGTGTGATGACCAACTAGAAACCACAGCAATAGGTACATTAGAAATACCATGGAGAGAGAAATTATGTATGCACCAAGCAATGCATAGTTTAAGGTGCAAATTCTGATCAGTGGCATTTACAGGGGAGCTGAGGCCGGAGACTGATTTTGAGTGGTGACCACTTAAGCTTATTGCGTAAACCAACTTGAGATCCACCTTGTCCTTGGACAAATCGACATTAAAACGTTTGACCTACCATATCTTTCCTTAACTGTCAAGCCTTCGTATTGTCTCGTTTCATCTACAGTACTTTCTATTAGAATAAATCAGTGTATTCCAACAGTTACCCTATGTGGCATATGAGATACCATAATATTTCAAACACTACAATCTGGGAACGGCTGGGAAATGTTCACTTTATGTTGGCAACTTCTGCATTTTATTTTTCAACAAATGTCTTTTATTTTGTATAATGCAAGGAAAGTCTCCAGTGGTAATGTTTAAGGACTAAATTCTTAGGATTTATGGGGCTCTATGCAGTATTATTAAACTGGTGCCCCTATGCCCGACTTGCTCACGGCCACCACCCTCACCCGTGGACCCCCAGAAGAACCCCTTCCCCATTGCTGACACACACCGAGCTTCGTACGCAGCAGACTCTGAGGCAGCCCAGGCTTGCGCCTCTCGTGTGCTGGTGGCCCCGCACTTACCAACTCCTACCCCTCTCTCCCAGCACTTCTGGAGCGCTGCGAACAGCTGATTCATGGCATTCAAGCTCCGGGAGGGAGGCGGAGGAGTGGGGACGGGTGTGCTCAGTGGAGGGGGCGGGAGTGGAGCAAGGGCGGGAAGAGGCAGAGTGGGCGCTAGGGGGAAGAAGTGGAGTGGGGGCGGGGTCTGGACTGGAGTGGGAGGGGGGCAAGCACTCCCCAGAAAGATGAGAACTTGGCACCTATGGCTCCCGGTGGTGCCCCAAATTTTCAGGTGCCTTACACAGCCGTGTATGCTGCGTATGCCTAAGGACGGCCCTGCCTACACTACATGCACATGGCCCCCGTTAAGTAAGCCAGAGCCATGCGAGTGCACATTTGAAGGCAAAATTAATCCTCACTTTTGCTTATTGTCACCCTTGCAGCACATCAAGGCTATGCAATGTTGTGTCCGGTATCACAGACCAACTGGTAGTTTAGTTAATCTACAGCAATAATGCCATTTTCAGTGGCAGGGGTAATAAAGAGTGTTTGACCTCTCACTAGCACATGGAGAGCCAGAATACACCTTTGTCCCCTTGCTCAAGAGTGTGAAAGGGCAACAGCATCACAAGAGAAGAAGAATCATAGAATCATAGAATATCAGGGTTGGAAGGGACCCCAGAAGGTCATCTAGTCCAACCCCCTGCTCGAAGCAGGACCAATTCCCAGTTAAATCATCCCAGCCAGGGCTTTGTCAAGCCTGATCTTAAAAACCTCTAAGGAAGGAGATTCTACCACCTCCCTAGGTAACGCATTCCAGTGTTTCACCACCCTCTTAGTGAAAAAGTTTTTCCTAATATCCAACCTAAACCTCCCCCACTGCAACTTGAGACCATTACTCCTCGTTCTGTCATCTGCTACCATTGAGAACAGTCTAGAGCCATCCTCTTTGGAACCCCCTTTCAGGTAGTTGAAAGCAGCTATCAAATCCCCCCTCATTCTTCTCTTCTGCAGGCTAAACAATCCCAGCTCCCTCAGCCTCTCCTCATAAGTCATGTGTTCTAGACCCCTAATCATTTTTGTTGCCCTTCGCTGGACTCTCTCCAATTTATCCACATCCTTCTTGAAGTGTGGGGCCCAAAACTGGACACAGTACTCCAGATGAGGCCTTACCAATGTCGAATAGAGGGGAACGATCAAGTCCCTCGATCTGCTTGCTATGCCCCTACTTATACATCCCAAAATGCCATTGGCCTTCTTGGCAACAAGGGCACACTGCTGACTCATATCCAGCTCCTCGTCCACTGTCACCCCTAGGTCCTTTTCCGCAGAACTGCTGCCTAGCCATTCGGCCCCTAGTCTGTAGAGGTGCATTGGATTCTTCCGTCCTAAGTGCAGGACCCTGCACTTATCCTTATTGAACCTCATCAGATTTCTTTTGGCCCAATCCTCCAATTTGTCTAGGTCCTTCTGTATCCTATCCCTCCCCTCCAGCGTATCTACCACTCCTCCCAGTTTAGTATCATCCGCAAATTTGCTGAGAGTGCAATCCACACCATCCTCCAGATCATTTATGAAGATATTGAACAAAACCGGCCCCAGGACCGACCCCTGGGGCACTCCACTTGACACCGGCTGCCAACTAGACATGGAGCCATTGATCACTACCCGTTGAGCCCGACAATCTAGCCAGCTTTCTACCCACCTTATAGTGCATTCATCCAGCCCATACTTCCTTAACTTGCTGACAAGAATACTGTGGGAGACCGTGTCAAAAGCTTTGCTAAAGTCAAGAAACAATACATCCACTGCTTTCCCTTCATCCACAGAACCAGTAATCTCATCATAAAAGGCAATTAGATTAGTCAGGCATGACCTTCCCTTGGTGAATCCATGCTGGCTGTTCCTGATCACTTTCCTCTCATGCAAGTGCTTCAGGATTGATTCTTTGAGGACCTGCTCCATGATAGAGAGAAGGCAGCAGTTTATCAGGCATCCAAGTAAGCAAAATTAGGGATAGCAGCAGGCTGTCTCAAAGAGCTTTGTACACTCTAAGACTTCAAACAGCCCTTCTGCATTGCTCACTAGTGATGACTGCCTCATTTTGGCAGTAATAATATTTTGGGTGGGTGGGCACATGTGTGTGCACGTGCATATGAGAGAGAAGGAGCGCGCAACTGTTAGTGCACAGTACCATGACCTAGTCGTTTAGGTCAAGAATTGAAATGTTTAACCTATCAGCTTGAAACTGCATTATAATGTGTAGTGTGCTTTAAGACATCTACCCTTGTCAAATGTGGACACCCTTCCTCTCTACCCCCACCCCTCACCCATGTAAGAAATCTGTATATTCAAGTACGCCACTGGCTAAACCTCTCCCAGAGCGGGTTCTTCGAACTCCAGACTGTGTAGACAAAATGCCTGTTCTGTTGCACAGAAGATCTGAGGATCGGGAAAGGGAGTGGACCAAGGAGACAGATACAGCAGGTATATATGTGTCCCAAAATGCCAGAATAATGTCCAAATGTCTGTAGAGCTGTGTGATTATAATTTTTTCTTGTCGTTTAAAGCCCTAACCTGTATTATAACAGGCTTAATTCCTGTCATAACACGTTTGATCTGGAGATTTCAGCATGTACAGTTTTTGAGTCATTTTTAACTTTTAAATGAGCAGATATTAATTTTGAAGGAATTAGGTTGAAATTTTCTCAGACTGAAACGAGTGTTGCACAAGTTAGCGAGACTAGTTGCTAAAGGTGCCTTAATGAAAACTAGTGCAATGTGGGAGGTTTAACATTTCTATTGAATTTGGTGTATTACAAACAGTCAAAATGGGGCAGGGAAAGTAGCGAGCCATTTGCTAGGTATTGAATCTCCCCTTTACATTCTTGGGCAACTCCTCAGTTTTCAATTATGATGGAAATAATGCTTTAAAATCTTCAGATTTGGGAATATTTTTCTTTGAGGCTAGCATATCTTTTGAAAGTCTTGCTGGGGCATTTTTTTTTTTAACCAATTCATTTTCTGATAACTTGTGACAGTTCAAGTTTTTGGTGTGGACAGGTGTTATGTGACTGCATTCCCCGCAGGATCTTGGGGGTGCTGCACTGGGAAGTGTTGAGTGTTGAATGTTAAGCTTGTTCCTTTGTATGGCTTAGAAATCTCTGTTGTCCAGAATTGTACAGATAAGGCAGACCCATTTGCTTCATTGTCAGGCAATGTAGCTGAATAGAAATGCAAATGTGACATAAGGGGACTGTGCTGGGGAGGCTTTGCTGCTGTGGTCTGTAACAGTGCTCCTGGTTGTAAGAAAATTCCCACAGAATCCAGGATTTTGTTTTTCATTTTTATTAGCTACAGGTTACAGAAAAGACTCTCTGAAAGAAAATGTATCTCTTTTGCAGATGCCTTTATTTTTATGCAGTGGAACAGCTCAGTTTTAACTCCCTTATCAAGAGCTGCATGAACTGCCCAGACTAAAATGGGAGCATCTCCACACTGTTTGACAAATAGATTTTTTTGTAAACTGATTTAGCCTTTTCATTGTTTGCATTTCATTATATTGCAGACTTCATGTCACAAAATCGGTATTCATTCAAAATAGAGAATTTAGAGATCGGACTGTAGCCAAATTAAAAAATATTGCACAGGTCAGGTCTATTAACCATAGAATAGAAAGTCAGTGATCCAAGGGGTAGTTCTTCAGCAGAGAAGGGCTAACATAACTGAGGTCAGGAGTCAGACCTCGGGACTTCAGATGTGGCTGTAGCCAGATTTACAAGTAAATCTACAAGGAAAACAGGAAAAGTGAAGGAACTTTCCAGTGTATATGAAGAGAAAGGCAGCCGAGCCCCCTCATCTTAAATCTCAGCTTTCTCAATGAGTGAAGAATAAAACTCTGACTTGCTTATATGCTTTACTTTATTCAGGTTTCAGAGGAACAGCCGTGTTAGTCTGTATTCGCAAAAAGAAAAGGAGTACTTGTGGCACCTTAGAGACTAACCAATTTATTTGAGCATGAGCTTTCGTGAGCTACAGCTCACTTCATCACGAAAGCTCATGCTCAAATAAATTGGTTAGTCTCTAAGGTGCCACAAGTACTCCTTTTCTTTTTACTTTATTCAGACACTCTTAACACAGTTCCTTGTTCCAAAGCATGCTCCAAGGATCTAAATCAGGTTTTAGAGGATTTATTTAGAAAATATATTGAAAGAGAAATGATTCTCATTTTGCTGCTTTGTAATATTGAATACAAACTGATAGCATTTTGAACATACGTGTATCAAGTACAAACGGTACAAAAGCATATAAATATTGCTCGTAACGACGCGAAAAGAGTTTATGTTTATGCCTCAAAGGCTTGATAATCTGATGTGAGAGCAAGGAGTTCAATATGAGAAAAGTTGTGATTTAATTCTAATTATGTTTTGTTTCTAAAAGACGTTTATGCATTTCACTCTTACCTGCGACAGTACTGAAGAGATGCTTGCATACCTGTAAACAATGGTGTCCTAATAGCTTCACATGCAAGCTGCTTCAGATTTTCCTACAATAGCACCTCCTTACCATCATTCCCATGCTAATGAACCAAAGATAGTTGTGGCTAGGGTGACCAGATAGCAAGTGTGAAAAATCGGGATGGGGTTGGAGGGGTATTAGGCACCTATATAAGACAAAGTCCTTAATATCGGGACTCTGACTATAAAATCAGGACATCTGGTCACCCAAGATGGGACTACATTTATGAGGTGCTGAGCCATCTTTTTGAGCCATTGACAGCAATGGGAGTTAAGGAGCCCAGCACGTTAGAAGAAACTCAGTATTTCACAGGACAGCATTATTTGAACTCAGGGAAGAGTCATTACTTCTGTCTTTGACTGGGTTGTCTGTATAATTGAAGATTGTGATGAAATTTATTTGTTACCAGTGTAATATCCGATACATTCTCTATCTAGGGACTATATCCTGCAAAACAGTAAAGGTCTGTAACCTCAAAATTGTAACTTAGAGGTTTGTTCCTGAAGGCTTTACTCAGGCAAAAATACCAGGGAAGCCAATGTGAGTTTTGGCTGAGAAAGGCCTAAAAGCTCAGGTTCTAAGAGGAAAAGATGTATTGTATATTGAACACATGTATGTTGACATGATTTTGAGGTCAGTTGGCTTGGATGTTCTAGGTGGAGAAAGCTGGACTTTGTGGCAAAGTTAATAAAGTGGCCCCAAGCTAGCATCAGAAGTTGAACCTTTAATTTTCTGAGTCCCATGTCTTGCTTCCACATTTGTTCATGTTTACCTTTTTGTGCACACAAAACTTGGATGACCATTTGGAGATGGTAGGTTTGAGTATATAATGTGTATATACCCATGCATGCAATATAATTGATAGGACCCAATCTTCAATGTTAGGCGCAATAGATGGGCACTGATTTGTAAGTGCATATATGGCATTTTGCAGTAGCAACATATATACATTCATTTTGCAGGTGGGCACTCATTGGGCCTCCATTAAAAATGTGGCACTATCACTTTAATTGCTTATTTACTATTCTAGTATTTACTAAAAATAATTCATTGTTTTTTCTGTTCAGGCACGAAATATCAATTCTGTCAATGTAGCAGAGTTCAACCAAATCCCTGGGAAATGCAAAGGCTAAAAAAGGTGATAGAACTAGTGAGAAGTAAAGGCTAGCTTCGGAAACCTAGTTTTGCTTATTTATAAAGAAGGAAACCTGGAAATCTGTCCAAATTTGCAGGCACATGAATTAAGTTGGATAATGGTAAGCATAATGTTTACATCTCATAGAACTTAAATTTATTGATTGAGATTGAATAATTGAATAGGACTAACTGCTGATCAATAGAAATGAGGCTGATAGTGGGACAGGAATGCAGGCAATAATGGAAAGCTCCAGCCATAAAAATATCACATTAGGACTATATTGTCTCACTGAATCTTCTTTGCTAATACGGGTACAAAAAATGTGAATGTTTTCATTGCATTAGCCACAACAAATAAAGGCAAGACCCACTGTATTTAACAACATGATTCTAATACATTGTAGTCAAAAAGTGTTAAAGTGGTCAAATGAAATGATATTGTATAAGCACATTAGTGACTGCAGAAATGTTGCACTGCATTAGTGCATAGTGCAACCTGGAACATTTTTGAATGAGTTATTGTGCACTTTTCAGCCACGAGTATGTGGCAGATTCTTTTGGGTGTGGAGAATGGCATCTCACCTGAGCTCAAATGTATTCTCTCAGGACTTTCTTTAACCTCATCCGAGTTCCAATGTTCAGGTGGGCTGGGCTGCAAGACTTGGTGTAAGTGTAATCAGTGGTGAAACACGATTTTCTTTAGAACTACTCAAACCAATTCCCCATCTGGAACTTCCATGTTCGTAACTCACTTAAAAAAAAAAGTTTCTTTGTATTACATTCATGGGGAAAGGCACAAGATGTTGTTTAACCCTATAGAGACTTTGTGTATATATGTACCTGTGTATTCTCAGAATTCATTTGGCTGGCAGTCTGGAAAATGTCAGTGTTTTACATTTCAGATGTTAAGGGCCCAGTCGGTGCTGCAAAGCATTTCACGGTCAAGTAGTCCCACTAAAATCAATACGAGGGTTCAAGTAAATAAGAACTAGTCGCATAACTTAAAGCTTTGCTGGGTCAGGCATTAATAAGGGGACTTCATGCTTTATTAAATCTTGTCATTTTAATATTTAGGATTCCAATTTAGAGAAGGGAAAAATAATCTAATATTTCCCCACCCCACCCCCAATACCAGTGAAAATTCTCTTTGATTTGTTTAGCTTTCTAACTCAAGAAGTATTCCAAAACTGGTTAAACTCACCCCAAATTCTTCCATCCCAACTGAACATCAGAGTTAAGATGGAGAATATCGCCTAACTTCTAAATTAGTGACATACTTCCATGTGAAATTTGCATTCTTTCTTAATAATAGTAACTGATAACAAAAGCACAATGCCGATGTGGACAGTCCCTGGGGTGGGAGGGCAGTCTCCCATTTTTCAGTATTCATGGTAGGTGCTTTTCTTCTTGTCAATATTTACTGTGGCTGAAGGTTGAAAGTTTAGTATAGTGTTCTGTGCACCCTTAAAAAGTGCAAGCTATTTAAACTAATGTTTTAGAAACATGCATTTGATGTCAGGAGAGAGCACGCAGAGATAACCTTGGTGTAAGTGATGGTTCAGTCATCTAGTGTACGGACATAAGATTTCTGAGGCTATGTTACTTGGCAGTTCAACATGATCTGGCTGTTTGTTAATCAGGGAACATGGGAAGAACAAAGGAGAGAGA
This sequence comes from Caretta caretta, assembly GCF_965140235.1. Lineage (NCBI taxonomy): Eukaryota > Metazoa > Chordata > Testudines > Cheloniidae > Caretta > Caretta caretta. Next base: position 165,024,854 of record NC_134208.1, read on the forward strand.
ACATGAATGTAGTAAAAGTGCTGCATAGATATAAGATGTACAGTAGGACCACTACCGTTGTGGGAGGACTGGATAATATACAGTGAGTGATAGAAACTGAGAGTGGTAGGACGGTGAAATTTGTTTCACTTTGTTCCATGTGACTTGGGTTTATTGGGAAGGGGGATAACATTTTTGTATGCAGTCAGAGAGCATGTTCTGTACATCTCTTCAGTTGCCCGTTCCCTGGGTGTCGCAATAGATTAAGTCGCTGTGTGATGATATGACACCGCCATCACTCGTCTTCCTGGGATATTGCTGGAGGCAACAACAAACCTGTGTCTTTGGCACATGTGAAGGAATTTAGAGCTTGAGGGGTTAAATCACACAGGCTCCCCTGTGGATCAGCTTATGCTTGGACAGTAATAACAGCAATAACATTAATAATAAAAATGCCACAGCAAAGGGAGTGGAGGGAGAGTAGGGGGAGAAAGAGACAGAAGAGTGATGGAAGACGGGCTGGGATAGTCAGGAAAAAAACCAAACTGCAGATAATGTGTTTTGTATGGCAGGTGTATCGGCTAGTAGTCAGATTTCATAGGGGCGCCTGCAACATGCACAAACACACATTACAATAGCTTTGAGGATGGTTAGTGGCTTTTGTGTGTGTATGTCTGTGCTGTCGCTTCAAGCCATGATATCCTAGGGCAGTGTAACAAGCAATTCATGTCAGCTCACGGTAAAGATTATTGGTGTTTTCACTGGGGAAATATTTGCACTCCATCTTCTTCTTTTCTATTTTTAGCTCCTTGAGCTTCCAGTCAGGTAGGAAGACCAGCAAAAAAACCCAAAACAAAAAAAAAAAAAACCAAAAGATGCTGCCGACCCATCTGATCTTGTACCTCAATTAGTCAGAACTAAAATCCTAATCTCACTTAGGAATGGCTGTTGATGTTAAGTTTTTCTTTTCTGCCGTCTTGTTTTGTGGTACACTATACCTCATGCACGTTGTGGAGGGGAAAGAAAGACTAAGAATTAAATGGTTTTTTTTGTTCTGATGGCAAACAAACATTTTTTGTGGAAAAATGTTTTCTCAAATAAAAGATCTTTGAAAAATAAAAGGTCATTCAAAAGCAGAATAATGTGGACCTTTCTTTTTTATTCCTGCATGGAAATGCCACTATCACAATAAAGAACAGCAATTCATTGCTTTGGAAAAAAGAAATATGAATTTGTCTTCTTTCAGATTTATTGTTTATCATAATCATCTTTCTAGTGAAAAGGGCTAATTTACTTTTTCTATAGGAATATTTTAAGTGTGATTATCATAATACCACAGCTGCTGAAAAGGTCTGAAATAGGACATTGACCTTGAATGTGTTTCTGCATTTAGCATTTGGTGCTTAACATTCAGGAAACAATATAACTGCAACTCATTTATTAACGTGTAATCTCAAAATGTTAACTCTTGCTCTGTAAATACATGCCATAAGGATTGTTGAAAGCTTGCGGTATCCCATGAAGTACATGTGGTATTTTATCAGGGTAAATATGTATAAGATTTTCAAGATTTCTGCTGGGAATACTCAATAACTAAAGTAAGTTTTCCCTTTGGTACTGCACTAGTTTGTGATTTAATTTTTACTGACATTCCACCAGTCATATTATTAGCTTCACAAAATGAAAGTGAAATAATCCTGTATTAATTAAACAGAGCAACTGAATTCCCTCAGTCGTCTTATCCTTGGCTGCCTGAGACAATAACGCACTACTTCTTCTCTGAAGAAACTTACACTAGGATAAGAGCTTGGTGTAATCGAAAAATATCAATATTGGAGCAGATTCTCCATTTGTCTCTAATGAGAATAGACTTTTTTTGGATGTCAGGCAATGGGTGGGCACTTTTACGTACAGCAGTATGAAAGGGTTCTATTCCATATCTGTGAAGGCAGTCATTTAAATATCAATGCCCATTTCCTTGAAAATAAAGGAAATAGAAAATATGGAGTGTTTTATTAAGATCAGGTGACTTGAATGTACTTTGGTAATATGGCAAAGTGATTGCTGTGATTTCTTAGAGAAGAAATTTAATCTGCTAAAGTTTAAAAAATAACCAACCAACCCTCAGCTTTATGTGTAGGAGAACAATTCCTGGTCTATGGTGAAGTTCTAAAGCACATTTTGAGATAGTGTTGGGTTTTTTTTGTCTAAGATCAAAGCAAGGAGTGATTAATGCTAAATACAGATTGAAGTAGCAGATGGTTCTAAGTAATTACCTGCTACCCTTTGCCCAACTATATACAAACGTGAACAAAGTTAGCAACTTTTTTTAGCTCAAAGGATTTTTTTCAACATTAACAGTGTGTCCAGAGATGCAGTGCGTACCTTCTAATAAAGAGCACAAAAGGCAAAACTCCAAAATCAAATCCGTGTGTCCAAACCAATTATGTGTCTAAGGAGCAATAAGACAGCAGCAGAGCGGTTTTAATGCTGAGCATTCAGTAGCATAACACAAATTTGTTTTTATTTAACACTAGCTCGCCCAGTTACTTTGCAGAGTGGCAAAGAGGGAATCGTAAATAAACACTAATTTGGTCCTCTCATAGGTTATTTCAAACAACCGGTGATATTTCAACATTTAATTCAAACTTTATTGAAAATATGATAGCCCATATCTAGATCCTGCTGAGGTGGGGAACATCCTTCTTCACTGTCATAGGTTCAGAAAGAGTATTTGTTTTAAAATAAATAATCTCAGAGCAGGTGCTTGAGTTTTTGATGGTTTTTGTCCCTTCCCAACTGTCTTTTCCTCAATGCCCTTTTAAGTACATATAATGCACTTGGCACGACGTGCTGTGCTGGTTCTGTAAAGTGCCACTGAATCTTTACTTCTTCGGGTTGCCTCGAGGTAGCTGTGGTTAAGGAATCTGGCTGCTTGGATGCCTTGAAATGTCGATTGCATTTAAGTGTGAAGATGCTTAAAGATGTACTGTTCTGTACATAGGGATAATTATACGCGCAGAGAGATGTGGAGATGCAGACACTGCACAGTAATTCTCATTGACTGGTGCAGGCACTCATGACAGTTTCTCCCCCTCCCCCTTCTTTCTCTTTGATTCCATTTCTGCTGTGTTTTGTATACTCCTTGTGGTAAGATTTTGCACTGTAGATTTTGATAAATTAGTTCAGACGCGCGTGTGTGTATATGCGTCTGTGTTCTTAATCCATATCCTCTGCTGAAATTCTGTAAACCAGTGTCTGCCTTGATTGTATTTCCCCCCCCCCCCAGTGCTTTTTATTTATTTCAAATGTGGTGCAAGAAAGTTTACTGAGAAAACTTAACTACACACTTGCCCCAGTTATCTGCTGTAGTATCCATTTTATTTTTTTTTAGCTGAACGGTAACTGGGAAAACCGAAGTTCAAGAATGTAGTTGGAATTCCAGACCCTGGCCTGGTGGAGGTGGCACTTTCAGTCCCAGGGGAGGAAGCCAACTGCTTTGTTTATCAACACGTAAAGTACAGCACTGTGTTTCTGGTCATCTAAGGAGCAGCACGGCAGTGAAGGCAGCTGCTTGCCTGGATGAAAGATGGTTGGTGGAAAGGTAGTGATGGTTAATAGGGGGAGAGAAAGATTGGATAGGGAGGGAAAGCAAAGGGGTAGTGGAAACTATATGGACATGAAAAGGATGGAAGACAGACCACAAGAGAAGGCAATAGACTGTCAGATTTTCAGCTGCTGAGTATAAATATACAGTCTAAAAGATAATGAACAAAAGTAAACATGAGGTAAATTTTGGTCTGATAAGGTTTAAGATGGCTTAATAATCATATTTCAAATGATATATGTTCCTGGAAAAATGATGATACTTTAAAAATGACTTGTATCAAATTACTCATATATATATAGATCCTTCATGGATTATTTTTTAATAATAAAACACACACAGGTACAGGGTCTGAAGGAATTTCAAACCCAAATGCCGGTATAGTTAGAAAATAGCTTCTTTATAGTGAGTGTATATGTATATTTAAAGTTATACATTTAAACTAAAGACATTTATTGGTTTATCTGTTGTTGTTGATGTGCATGAATAAACCAGTTAGTGGGATTTGGACTTTGGATTTATATGGAAATCAAGATTCCTATAGCATAGAATAAATATTTAATTTTCAAGTGCTGATTTGGTTCCCACATCCACAGCATTTCTTTTATCAAAGTGCTTTTTTAATAAGGAGTTTTAATGCTGTAAAATGATGAAATTCCTCATTTCAACATTTGATTAAAAACTAATTTTTTTTTGTCTGTATGGTGTGTCTGCAGAATGCTTGGGCTTTACTCTACGTTTCAGACCTCTTTTAATTCACTGCTCACAACCAAATTTACATCTTAATTACAGAGTTCACATTTAACAATATAGACAGCATAATGCTACTGGTAATTAAGCTTTTACTACTGCTTTTATACAGTAGTGAGAGCCATAGTTTTGCTGTGTGAAGTCTGATCCTTAAACTTGCATGTGTTTTATGCCGCATATGTAAGGAGCAGGTCCATCCTTTACATCTGGTTAAATACATTACACTGGAAATCACTCTCTGTCACAAAGAGCTTCAAACATGTCTATTGCATTTATATTTTTGGACTTAATTTCTGGGGTTTATTTCCCCCGAAACCTGTGTAATAGATTTGAAGAGGACATTTGTGTTCCCATTTGTGAATGCATTCTGAGGGTGTGCATTGGTTTGTTTTGATCTTAAAGATTATGTCATTTGCATCATGTAGGACTCCAGTCACAAAAGATTTGTGCACACTAGAGCTGAATTATAAAAAATTGGGGGTCCTCCACTCTTAAGAAGGTAGCAGTTATCTCCTTGTCATAAATAGCTGGTATTTATTTCCACTGCAGGTTGGTAGAAAAAAAACCTTTCTCTGAAACCAAAAACTACGTATATTTTAGCTGTAATGTTAATAATAAACAGTAGCTTTTGAGGAAAATTTATCATACCCCCATTTTTCAGCTGCTCCTTTTAAAAATTGTATTTTCAGTGTAAACGGTGTCTGATTTTGTGTATGATCACTTGCTTAAGTTGGTTTATTCAATGAGTTTTCTTTATGAGGTGGATGACTATGACTTATAAAAGCAAATAGTTTGGAGCAACTGGGTTCAAAGATGATTATGTAGGCAATGGCATATATACAAGTAATGAGTTTGACATATTTACTTTCCTTCCAGTTTGGTAAAATTTGCTTTAAAAATAAATTTAAAAAAAACCTGCAGGGGTATGCAGACCCACCAGAATGCAGTCTGATCTGATCTTAGTAAAATGAAACAGGCTGAGTTTAGTCCATTATAATCCCTGCACAGTTACAGAAGAAATTGATCAGTGCAGGAGCTTTTCCTTCTGTTTATGAACAACATCTAAATGTTTTGCATTTGTAGCTGTGTTAAATATGCCCATATTAATATACTTATACTATAGGTATATGTACACGTGTGTGCTCTCAATGTGTGCACCTGTGCTGTTAAAACAGATTCATTTTTAAAGTGTAGTTTTTCTGTCAAGTCTGTACTGAATGAGATTTTCAGTTCTAAATATATATTTAAAAAATTGACAATGCAAACTTACAGTTAAAAGTTCAAGTACCCAGAATCTTTAGAACAATTAATTTTGAGGTTAGGTGTTCGGTATATACCAGAAAAATTAGAAGATAAAAAAATCATTTATGCATGGAAAAAAAAGCAAAAGCACTTAAACCCTCTCCCCCCACCCCAGCAATCCCCTCCTCCCCCAACAACAACAGTGGAATAAACAGACAATGGCAGCACAAACTTAGTTCTCTACCTTATGATGAATTCTTCACAACATTAACTGAGAATCTGCATGTATTTCTTCCATTCAAGGTACCTGGTTAACAGTGTTTTAAGTTACAGAAAACATCTAGTGCCTAGAGAGTTATGCTAATTAGTTTTTCTTTGTAGCCCCTTAGAAAATATTGGTAGCATTTAAATTTCTTTTTATTAACTCCCTACTCTCAGTTTTCAGTCTCTTTCAGTTTTTCCACCCCTGTCTACCTGCCTGGCTCTTCTCAATCTGTGCAGCCTCTGTTCTCCTCACATCTGATTGGCTAATGTGCTACCAATCCAGTATCTGTCTGGGCCAGTGGGACTGCATATGTAAAGCCCTACTTCATATTAATAAGCTCCAATCGGGGCTTTAAGTCCTTGATTAGGAGAGTGTGAGAGCTTTTGGTCCCAACTGGCTGTGCCTATAGGCTTGTCACCAGGAGAACATTTGTGTTAATTGCACTGTGCTCTGTCAAGGAAACTTTGATTTATTGCTGGGGTGCACAAATAATGGTTGCCGAGCGCACATGGATTCGGTAGAACTTTGCCTTCCTGAATCTTTTTCCCTTCACTACGAAGAAGAGTAGGTACCTTTCTTCCTTTCTTTTTTTGTTCTTTTTTTTAAATGAAAAAATGTAAACATTGATTCAGGTAGTGCTCTGTGGCTTCTGTGTGCATGAATGGTCGTTTGTGTCTGTCTTGTCTTTTTTGTGCTGAGGGTGATCTGCTAATTCAGTAAGTGGAGAATTGTTCTCCGACTACAATGTTACCTTTGAGTCAAAGCCCTGTGACTGTCAGTAAAACAGCTGTGTGACAGTCACTTCTTATTCAGGTACTAATAATAGGCACTTGGCACAAATGCTTAGTGAATTGTTAAAATATGTCTTGGAATAGGACACATTTTTCCCAGAGAAAAAAGGTTTAAAAATAATATATTACGAAAAATGATTTGTATTAGTGCCTCTCATGTATTTTCAGTAAGACAGATATTTTGGTCTCCCTGTCATTTCTGTCTATGCAGAGTTAGAGGGAAAATAACAGAACTGCTAATACCTCTTTAAGGATGAATATTCACAACTAGCCTTCCGCAGTTCAGGTCTAAAATACTGTTCAACCAGCACTTCACTGACAAATCAGTGTATTTAGTAACAAGGGAATTATGTGCCTTTTAATAAAGGAGAAGAAAATACTGGGGAAGAAAAGAACCAAACTGGTTTTTAATGTTTTGTACTTTAATAGAGAACTGGTGGAATGAAGTACATTTGTTCCAGCTAGTCTGTTTTGTTTTATTTTGTTGTTTTTTTTCCTCCAAAAGACAATAAATTACTTTTTAATGTATTTTATATATAATATATAGTTGTTTCATCTGTACCTATTAACTACCTAGTTTTGTATACATGCAGGTATACATACTTGGACTCTCTGAGATAAAAAGCAGAAAACCCAAACAAAATCTGGCATTCTATTGCTGATGAGTAGCTTATAAACTTGATTGCAATGTATACTGAGGATTAAATATTAGTATATCATGGGACCTGTCGTTGATTCATTTTTCTTTATGTTGAGCTAGTTATATTGCTGTGCCTTCATATTACGCTAGCAATGAGTGTTGTAATACTGAAGAAAAAATGCTAATAGTAAATATAGCCCTAGATATACTGTGTAGCAAGGCTGTATAGAGAGGTGACAGTGTATTATAGGTAGATGCCCACTAGCTGTCCTTAGTGTCTGCATATTGCATTGCTATTTGTAATTAAGCCAGAGATGGAAAGTGACTTACAGTGGCTGTATGTTGGTGATATAACATAGGAACTAAAGAGTACAGCAGTAAATAGACTTGCCAATGGGAAAACAGTTCGAGGTGAGAGAGGGAAGAACCCCCTATAAAACTGCAGAGGTAAATAAATGAGAATAAATAAAGGTAGGATGCCCACTAAGATATGATTTATAGGTCAGTGCTCAGTGAGCTGCTGTATAGTGTAAGAATGCAATGCCCATAGCTTTCACTTAATGTTTTAAATTTTCTGTAGAAAATAATTTAAAAAAAATTAAAGATAGGAAGAAGTTCTTTTTTAAAGGAGCTTTCCTGAATTTACCTTCTTACAGCTAATTTGAATGATTAGTTTAGATAAGCTTCTTAAAGTAGATGCATTTAAATGAAATCAGGGCACATGTCTTTTTGGCTCTGCTGCAAGATTTAAACTAATTCTTCCCCCCCCACTCCCCTTTGGCTCAACTAAAAGTCTTCTTAAAACAATCCAATTTACTTTCCGGATGTAGGGTATGATGGGTGTGTGGTTGAGTGGACAGACAGAAATATCTAATGCTCAGAAACACATCTGTCTCTGTCTCAATTAATAAACCCCAGAACTATCAATATTCATAGTAGTTATATTTTAACTGTATGCTGTCTTATGCACATGCACAGGAAACCAGAGAGAGAGCTATACAGATGAAATAAACATTTCTACAAGTGGACAATTTCTACAGTAATTATTGTGTAGCGGAGGATCCATGCTAAAAATTGACAAAACATTTTGGGAGTGCACAGACATCTGTCTGACCATCACTAGGTATGCTTTGATTTTAAGGCAGAGCATGTTAAAGAATGCAATAACTTAAAGCCATCTGCAACCTTGGATTTTGCTTTTCAGCAGTAATAATAATACTAATAATTAATAATAATAGTTAATAACCTAACAGAGGCAATAAATATATCTGCTCATTTTGACATATGTGTCAGTTTAATCATTCTAAATGAATCATTGTGCTCATAACATGAAATGTCCTACAACCTCTGATTAAAATGTAACATTGACTACAGGATTATAGAGCGGACTTAATTTTACTGACTGTTTTAACAGTTGTCACAGCTGTTGGAAGAAGGAAAGGCAATTGAAACACTGCAAAGAAGGGGAGGAGGGGGAGGAACTAGTTTAGTAAATTTAAACATGATCTCTGAGTGCCAAACATAGAAAACTGAATAGATTTGTGACTCCAGATAGCTTCTGTGCACGGTGTACATTTGCCCTTTGTGGTTCACTCTATCTGTCATGAATTTGAACCCCTCGACCCCTTCCCTACTTCCCCCATTCAAAAATATGCAAAATAATTTAATTAAAAAGAAACAAATGTGGCTGTTACAATGTTGCATGGATTTTTATTTGATTCTACAGTCTGAGAAATAAAATGCACAAATTATGAGCAGTAAGAGAGGTGTAATTTAGATAATGAAAGTGGATCTAGTCTGGAGTCACATACAGTAAAAAAAAAAAAAAAAACAAACTTTAATACGATAATAGCCAGTGTACATATTTCATATTATTTTAATAAAAAGTATCATGTTTCAATCTGGGAATGGTTCGTGTGTTTACTTATATAATACATGTTTGTGTGTGTGTGTATCTATGTCTATATCTGAGAGAGAGTTTGTCTTAGTTTCATTCTTCCCCCATCAAAATATTTTGAAATAGCTCTTATTTCCAAAGAATTTGATCTGGAAATACCTGCGATTTGTGAAGGTGGGGGAAGGGTGGACTATAGAACATTTCTTCATCAATTGGTGGGAAATAACAACCGACTTCACTCTATAGTTACTTTCTTCCAGGTGGAGGTTTTTAACCTCACATATTAAAGGCCTTAGTTATCTTAACCTTTTTAAAAAATAAAGCAAACAGTTAGCGTTCAACTCCAAAAACTATAGGGTTTCAGCTGCCATACCAAGTACACAATGTAGAACCAAGCTTTCTGGTATGAAGTAAGCCCAAAAGTGTGTCTGAATGAATAGATTCCTTTTGTGTTCTCTCCTTGGACAGCAAATGGGCCTTCTTCCATGTTTCCTTTTTTGTTTTTGCTTTTAAGTTTTGTTTTTTGTGTTTCATAGACTTCTTTGGCAAGTTTTCAAATCCTGCGGAAAGTGTAGAGGGCTTGTTCTGAAATGGCTCTTTGACAGCTTTCCATTTACTGGGGCTGGCCCCTCTTTTAGTGATGGTTGCTCATTTTAATGTGTTTATGGTTGTGCTCTTTTATTTACTGATCCTGGTGCGTTGCAGTGGTAATTAACCCATGTTATTAGCAAAGCCCTTGTGGATATCCATTAATTCTCTTGAATGGCTGATAATTTTCTCCACTGTTTTTTTTCTTTTTCATGGCATGCTGTCCTTTTTTGAAGAGCCCTATGTTTTAAGACCTTTTATAGATTTAGTTCACTAAAGCCTAGATGTATAGAAAGCACTGTACCTATAATTCTACACTAAGGAATACTTCCACTCTTGGAAAAGTGTTTTCAGAGATGCTAATGGGAATGGAAGCAATAGAGAGAAGCGATAGGAATTATTTATTTAATTATTATTTTCAAAAACACATGCAAAATACATGGAATAGGACTAGTCTTAGCCTTCACTTCCTGGAGCCGCGCTGGACCGTTGTGACAGTTCGGGTGTTGGTTTTGTTGTTTTAATCAGATTTCAACTTAGCTAATAGCACTTTGGGCATTTAAAAGAAAATATTGAGCCAGCAGAAAAATACTTGTGCTTGCACTGCTGAGAAAAGATAAGGACTGCCTCATTAGCCAAGCCCTACTTTTGCAATTAATTTCAAATACATGGTGCTATTCATCAAATACAGAAGGTAACTTGTCTATGATTATATTTAACAATACTCAAAGCATACTTTGTGGAGAGTATATAGCAGCTATAGTATGCCCACATTTCTTAAAGCTATATAAGCTAATATTGTACAGCACATATCACAGATTATACAGTGAAAATATGATATTAAATCCTAATATTTTTCAACAGTGTGATTAAATATGATAAAGTTATTTTAGTGAATATTTCTAAAGGACAGTGACCCTTGACATTTGGAGTGCTGTTTTCACCACATTGCAAGTATAAGTAAGAATGAACTTATTAACACATCTGATAGACCCTTCAAACAAATGGCCCCAATTATTAGTAAGTTTTGCTAATATTATATCAGTCATTATAATGCTTAGGATAGAGATAATACATTTGGACAGAGCTCTTGGTCAATGTCCCTACTGAAGTTGAAAGTAATCTCTGTCATGAGATAAGCATTGCTATGAATTCTTGCTTCATAGCAGATTCATGGAGGAAAGAAACAATAAAACGTTGATATGTTACAAGTGCATATGAGCCTCATGCTAGCAAGCTCTCTAGAGGAAATCTGTGATTATGCTGGGCCAGTTTGTTCAGTTTTTATCTCTTTTACATCCACTAGTCTTGTATTAAATTGTCATTGTCCTAAAGCACATGAGAGAAAAATGAATTGCACTTCTCGACATGCTCTGACAGTGAAATATTTAGCCTCTCTGTCTCCAGTCATACTCATGTGTATGTTTGATAATGCAGGGATGACACCAACAGTCTCTGCAGCTTGACATTCCACTTATTACATGTTCTTTTACATTTCGTACATCTTCTTTTACTTTTAGACATGACTGATGTAATCACACGCAGATATACATTTATTTATATGTATAAATCAATTATCAGTCTACATACAACAGATTGTGTCACATATGTGTGCATGCTACAGTCATACATTGTATGTAGTATGTGTATATATAGTACACACACAAAGATCACTCTCAACTTTTCTGCATTCAGTTACCTTTCCAAGAATTTTTTGCCTGATCTATTGGTTTTGCTTATCCTAGAAGAGGGAGTTAGCTGAATATATAACAATGTAAATATTGAAGTTCTTGCTTCCGATTTTATTTGTCAGATTCTTCGTAGATTCCAACATTTCTAATTTTTGCATTAATATTGTTTCTATAGAATATGCCACCCTTTTATATAAATAATTTGAACTTCCTAATAATTTACATAAGTAATAATATTTAGGGGCATTCCTGTAATTTTTATCAAAAAATTCACTGTAAAAGCACACTTCCTCTGACGTGGTATTGTTTTTATTAAAATATAATTCTTTTTATAGAAAAAAGTACATATCCTTTTTAATATAAAGCCTGATGCCTTTAGAAACCTATATAAAATATAGATTCAATTTTAATTTCCTTCAACTCCACCTCACCCCCCAAAAAGTAATAAAAAATATAAAAAAAATCATCCTTTGGTAAATGTTTTAAATTGCTCTTGGCAAAAGGTAAAAGTATAATGATACATTAATGCAAAACATTGTTTTCAAACTGAATTGTGCTTTTGCGGGATCATGTGTGCTCTCCCTTTATTTCTTACAGGGATAGTATTTTTCCATTTCTGTAGTACTCTGCAGAATAATTCAGATGCAATAGATATAAACCACTGCCTTTTGATGATGTGTGCTCCTTAAAACGACTCATATTTTTGTAGCATTCTGAAAGATTTAAACCTCTTAGCCTTATTTGTTTATGTAATCATGGAATATCATTACATTATTCTGTTTTTGCTTCCTTTGTAACAACCAAGTGTATCTTTCCTCCCCATTGCTCTATTGAGTAGGTTAGTGTTACTGGGAGTCTTACCTTTCCCAATAAGTTCTTTTAATTATCTTTCTGTATTATGAAGCTGAACTTTATTTCATCTGGTGCAGCATTTTTTGAGCATTTCCTTTCAGATGGAAGTACAATTGAACTTTTTGTTTCAATTTTTTCCTACATCTTTGGTATGTAAATCTCTGCTGCTGGTGTCCTGTACAGATCATTTACTAATGAAACTTTTAGAATTAGGTGGGGGTGGGTGCTGTTTTACTCAGTATGTGACAAATGTACAATTTTTCTGCTTGATTTCTGATCTTGAGACAGATAGGATTTTAGATTTGGGCAACATTTATGTAGAATTTCCTTGAAAAGTAATTTGTATGCACCCTATCTGATTTGTATCAAACAAATATGAAAACAAAAAAATTTAACTATTAAAAATTACGTCGTATCTTCTCCATGACACACCCTGTAACACAGGACATTATACATGTAATTGTGGAGTGGTTCATCAATATACTGCAGTAATTTAGTATGGCCCGGGATTATTAAACAGAGATTACTTTCCCCCAATCTAATGAATCATCTTATAATATCTTTGCGTAGAACTGTGCACATTTACTTAGGCATGTGGTCATGTATTTTACTGAAACTATTCATTTTTTCAAGTAAAAATCTTAAAAAAAAAAAATCTCAGCAGAGGTTTTTTTATAGGTGGGATAGACGTAGTTGGATAAAGGGTTCTTTTCTGAAGCCAAACTTTAAAACAGAATACTTTTAGTCTCTAGACTATGCTTTGTAATAATCCCTTGCATCTCTTATTCCTCTGTCTTTTCATGTTGCTTTGAGTGAAACAAAATTGCACATCTCCTTTTCATCATTTTGATTGGAACTGCATACCATATATAATGTGTTTTGGCAGCACTTACCTAGCCAAAGAAAACAAATTAATATTAGCCATGCTGGGGGGTGTCAGAAGTATCACAGATGTGTCGATTTAGCTTTGCTCCATCACACACCCTTTCCTTAAACAACTGGTCAAGCTGTCGCAAGATGTACTGTGGGCTACAAAGAGATTCTAATAGGTGTGATCAGAGATTGATGGATGTAGCTAGTTAGAATGAGAAGATGTTGATGATTTGCTGATGCTTATTTCGAACATAGTCCAAACCCCCCCCCCCAAAAACAGCCAGAAATTGGACAACCTAAAATCATACTTCATCCCATTAAAATCTTGCAGATGTACCCATACTGACAAATGTAATGAAAAAGTCCATATGAAATGAAGCTGCTGACTTGCCCCTGAGCACTAGTTACATTCTTTCCCAATGAAGGGTTGGGTGGGGAGGGGCAGAGGAGGTGGCTTGTTTTATTAAATCCATCCTTATCCATCAGATTCTCCCCCTCCCCCCATTTTTTGGTTTTGTTTACATAAATGTTCTTGGAGAAATGGAGAAAACAACTACTTTTATATCTCACATCTGAAACTTTTTAAGCAGATGTAAAACTGGAAAACCAAATGAAAAACAATAGTTAAAGTAATAGTGAAATCATACACTTCTTAACCTAGCAGAGCCACCCAGTTTAGTCAGCTGAGGTTTTTTGGTCATAATTCTCCACATATTGAAAATGCAACAGAAAGGACTGAACCATTATATTTTATAGTTATTTGCTTTCATTTAATCCCCTCCTCCCTCTCCCCCCAGTTCACTGTTTTGTAATATCTTCCTCAACTTGGCTGTAGGGTTCAGTCTTTTTGGAGAGGATAAGTGTTCTTGTCCTTTATGTTAAAGCTGCTGTTTTCTTCCTTAAATAGTTCCTGGTACAGTTGGCTGACAAGTGTCATGGCTAAAATAATTGTCAGAGGAATTAATTTTGGAAAGCTGGTGGTCGTTGATTAGTGAAACAATTCGATCACTTTACTGCAATAAAGTGTGGCCAGTAAAAGTACATGCTAAGTAAAAAGTAAATGCCATTTTAAAAACAAGGCATTTTCGTTACAATTCTGAAAGCAAGCAAATGGGAATCGCCGTCAAAACAATTTTTAGTGAAATTCTCAAAAAAAATTATATAGCAAAAGATTTTTTAACTATAGTTGTTTAATGGGCCATGAATCTAAAATTTCCACTACTAAATTATATTCATTTTTGCAGCAGTGAAAGAATTTGCTGGCAATGTTCTCATAGCAGCCGTTAACCTATTGGGACAGATCAGATGTTTTGAAGTGGCATGAAATGCCATGTCTTTAACCAACTGTTCCCATGAGCAATAAAGGGGTAAACCCAGAATTCCTGATAACTGAATAAAGGCTTATGGGCACCACATCATTCTTCTATCAGGAGTTGATTGTGTACAGTTGGTGCTGGGTCATATTAAGAGCTGAGCTGCCACTGTCAGTGGTTTACATTAGTATGAATGACACCTGTCCCATCAATCATGGGGCCGTGGTGTCACAGATGGAGAAGCAACAATTGGTTGAATTACACAGCATTGCACACTTGGCTTAATTCATCTCATTGTTCTCCTACAAATCTAGGGGATGGCTCATTCAGTTCCAGGAGTCCAGACAGAAGCATGAGATGGGCTCAGGTGGTGGTATGGGCCTGCCCGTTTCTGATTTATCAGAGGTATTCAGCAAAAGTCAGTGGGTGGCTGTGGGAAGAGGGTGCATTCATAGACAAAAGCTTAAGCAGCAGATTCTTTCATAGGGGAGGATTTTGTAATTAATCGACTGTTCAAACAAACTTAGAATGTCTTCTAAAATTCCACGAACTCTCTGTCTATATACTTATATGCCTTACATAAATCCACCTTTACATTTCATTTTTAAATTGCTACATGGTACCTATCATTTTAAAAGTAACTTGGGCCAAATTCTCCATTGAACTCAGTGGACATACTCTAGTTTACACTGATGTACTGTACGTGAGAGGAGAATTTTGCCCTGTAAAAATGTGGGTCCTATGCCTTACAATCAAACAAAATCTTACCAGGATTTCCCTTTCTGAAACAGAAATTATAATAAAAGATCTACTGTGTATTTACCAGTAAAAATATCAATATTCTGTGAGATACTTTTTAAAAAATCTTCAGTTTGCATTTTATGAGTATTTTAACAAATTCAACAGGAAAACTAAGGTTGGATCATCACGAGTGTCAGTCTTGGTTTCAATCTTCCATCTGCAGCCTGAGATGGTAAAGGTGCTTAAGTGCCTCTTCACAAATCATTGCAGTTTTTTCTACAATTATAGGTAGCTACTAGAAAGAGAGAGAGAATAAATAAATAAAAGGATAAAATGCAAGTAAATAATTAGTAAGCCAAAAAAATTTTCAAATAGATTTTTGTCTCAGCACTTGTATGCTGTTTCCCAAATAGCTGCTGGACTTAAATGTCCGTGTGGTGTTTAGCAGGAGGTGCTCTGTACTGGTTTATTACTTCAAAAACGTTCATTTTCAACTTCTCCTATTTCCCCTCAATCCTTTCTATGTTGTATTTTAGCTGTATGCTTTTATACTTTTCTTTAAAATTGTTGTCAGTCAGGAAGACTCACTGCTGGTATTTTTGTTACACTAATGTCAAGCAGAAAACCTATGGCATGCTAGAATCAGGAGGCTACAGTGCATCGAAGACACAGCTTATGTTTGATTGTGTGTAAATACAGTTAGTTAGCTGGGTTTATCTGATAGCCTGGCAGAAAGAGAGAGGAGCAGTACAAACTGTTTTCAGTAACTGTGCTGTTCATACTCCTGATAAGATTGAGAGTGCTTTCAAACTGCTGATATGCTTTGAATAAGAAAAGAATAATCACTTCCACTGGCACCGGCTTATCGGGAATGAAGTAAAATGCCAACACTTCTACATTAGCAAAAGTAAATGTTTTAGACACTTTGTGCCTTTTTCCTTTTGAATTAAATAGGAGGGTCCGTCTGAGGGGCTATAATGAATGGAAGGATTTATTACCTTGACTAAATTACAGGTGAATATGTTGAGAAAGGAGCCTTCAGCAACAATAACAGCTCTTTTGATAAGTGGGTACAGCTATTTCATGCATTCTGTAGAGAAATTCGGTATTTTTATCCTTTTCCGTCCTTTTAGATGCCATTGCTAAACTTAAAGGTGAAGTTGCTTTGTATTCCAACATATACGTCTTGTTCTTTTTGAAGCTACCAGTGAGACACATTTGAAATTCAGTTCATAATACTATTTTTATAAAATGTTGCCTGAGCATTTACTACTGTGACCGACTGATGCTCTGCCTTGGTGTGTATTTTCACATCCGAGAGAGAAAATGTATCTGAAAATTTACTCTGGGTAAATCTGGCATATTTGCAAGGAAAAATGTGAGTCATCGTCAATTTACAGACACTGCATGGAGGGAACATGGTTGCTTACATTATTAGAGAGACAAGACAGGCAGACTAACATCTTTTATTGGACAAACTTCTGTTGGTAAGAGAGACAAGTTTCAAGCTACACAGAGCTCTTCCTCAGCCTGGGAAAAGTACTTACAGTGTCACAGCTAAATACAAGATCAAACAGGTAGTTTATCTTACCTTATTATCCTCACTGGGTTTTCTATTTTTGTTTTAGTTCTATTACTGTTATTTCTAGCTTCCTTTCTCTTTTTCATGCCTGCAAATAATTTTGGTGTATTCAGATTTGATAAATGATAGTTCACGAGCAGATTGATTGATTTGGGATGATTATTGATTACTCTCAATGAGATCACTGTGACACACTCAAATCAATAGTATTCGATTAACCAAAGCACCACTGTTCTATACATTTAGCAGCAGTGGGGAATTTAGGAACGGAATGTTCACAAGCTGATAAATTGACAAAGCATTCAGCTTTAAATAGCCCTTTGTTTGGTATTAGCTTGCCAAAATGTGTTTCTTTGGAAAGTCCGTTTTCACAAGTCTAAGCTTTCAGTAAAAGAAAGGTCATTGGTTTAAGGTTTATTAAATTTTAGCTAAAAACAACTGGCTCCATTTGGGTGTAAAATAATTTAAGTACTTACTGCAGGCAACCTTCATGCTTTAGAGCTGTAGCTCAAAGGTTTCATTCTTCTATGAAGATGTCAACTGTAAATATAAAAATGCATCACTGAAAATGTAATGGGTTTAAAGATTCGAACTGAAATAAAAAATCCTGCCTGGGGAAAGCACTATAATCAAAATAAAGTAGTCTTAACTTTTTCCTGAAGAGGGCATACTTGGAAGCAATGCTTGAAGGCAGCAGGTAGTGGGTTGGCAGGGTTACTCTCCCTCCGCCCCCACCCGCATACACTCGTAGCGTAGCTTTGAATCAAAAATACACAGGGTTAACCGCTAATACCATACAATCGGTAAATTGCTGCTGCTGCTGTTGAAGTGGAATATTCTATCATTCAAAGCAACTTTACACTCTTGCGAAAAGCATCTTGCCATATTAAAAGCCAGGTTCTGAAGTACTGTATTATTGGAGGCCTTTTTTATATCTTTTTAGTAGATATTAAATTTCTTCGGAGTTAAGGGCCCAAATTTACAGATGACGGGGATTTTAAGTGCACTGTAATTGCAGCCCTGGGTTATTGCTAAGCAAGAATATTGCAGAATGCAGATACAAATATTTGACCAAAATAACTAGGGCTTTGGATCATGTTTGATATTTTGAGAGTGATCTTCAAAGGCACAAAAGGGAAGCTACGTTCTAACCTCCCATTTGTCAGTTTAAAAATCTTCCCCTTTATTTTTCAGCAGTTTGGGACTGATCAAATGTTAAATGAAGTCATTGGAAAGATTCCCATTGTCTTCAATGGGCTTGATCAGGCCCTATTACTGGGAGGGAGAACCTCAAAAAACTAATGACTTGGTGGCATTGTAGAGAAATTAAATCTGTGGAGAAGCCAAGCCGAAGCTCAAGAATTCGTCTCCAGTATGTGACATTTGTGCCAGTAAAGAGTTGCCGAAGGGAGGCAAGTGAGTGTGGCCAGGAAATACTAAGATCACTACCACATTTTCTGTATCTTCTTAAAAGCAGTGGTGGCATTATGCCAGGCTCCTCAGCCCTCGATAGTCTAAAAAGGAGGCAGAACAACTCTGACTCTGAAATGTCAAGGCTAAGTAAGAATGATCCCCCGTCCTTAGTTTTGGCATCCGAATTACAAGAGCAGTTAAAGAATTAAGCTTATTTAGCGCTTTTTTTGTTTTGTTTTGATTTTTTGCTCATGAATTCCTAACCTTCCATTATAAACCAGAGAAATGAGTTACAGAATATAATACACAACTGTTTAATGTATATTATCCTGACGTATAATATAGCTAGAATATCGTGAAGACTCCTTATACCATGTAAAAGCTGCTAAAGAATGTCATAATCTTCAAGTGAATTTTCCTTCATGAGATGTAAAATACATTTTAGTAGCTAGAGAACTGCCTGGATTGGGGTAAAACCTACATTCCTTTCTTTATGAAAGAGATTTATATGGGTGTTTTAGGAGATGTAGGAACATGGCTCTTAGACAAGAAGCAGCTTGGCCTTCTCTCCTCCATAGAAGAAAGGTTACACACAAGGTGGCACAACAGGAAAAAGCAAACATCCAAGGTCTGGTTCCCAGTGATGCTAAGTGCAATAAACTTGAGAAGGACTAGTTGGGAGAATAAGTAGCTAAGAAGCACTGGATATCTATTATGGCGGGAGGAGGGGGGCTGAAGCTTGACCCCTCTCACTAGTAGTAGTACAACGTAGTTTTAGCCCCTTTCATTAACGGTGAATCCTTCTGTTGTCTCCAGAATATGATCTATCTGTAATAATAAAATTAAAGAGGAAGGTATTGGTCCAGTTCTGCACCGTTAAAGTCATAGACATTTTTGCCATTATTTCAAGTGAGAGGGGATTGGGTGTTATGGCAAACTTTTTAAAATAAGAGTGCCTAAAGTTGGGCACTTAAATACACGTGCTGGTACCACAATAAAACTGGCCGATTTTGAAAGATGCTGAATACTTGCAACTGCCATGGATTTTGTTGAAATCCAGGGTGTCTCAGCATCTCTGAAAATCAGGCCAATTTTAATAGATACCTGACCATGGATTTATGTGCCCAATTTTACACATCTAATTATGAAGATGTTGGTCTTATGTCTTTATTTCCGAGTAGGCATGCTGAGTGCCCTCTGCATGGAAGTTGAGTGCCTTTGGTACATCACTGGAGGTGCTCAGAAACTTCCAGGATTCAGAAGAGAGAGAGAGAATCCTGTCGAATTTCTCAGTGTAAAACTAAGTGCGCTGGCCACTTGCATTATAGACACTTTTAGCCTGATTCTGATCTTACTTAAGATGGTTTTACACTGTGATAAAATATTTGATTTGAATTGAGTTGTTCTTTATTTACACCAGTATAATTGAGCTCAGAATCAGGCCCTTTGTATTTTCTGTAAACGCACTGAAGAAAGTTCCTCAGAAGCAGCAAAATTCCATTTATATAAAGGTTTATGGAGAATGTTTTAATAATAGTAAAAAGAAAAGGAGGACTTGTGGCACCTTAGAGACTAACAAATTTATTTGAGCATAAGCTTTCGTGAGCTACAGCCCACTTCATCGGATGCACAGAGTGGAACATATAGTAAGGATATACACATACAGAGATATATATAGATATAGATATACACATACAGAGCACATGAAAAGGTGGAAGTAGCCATACCAACTGTAAGAGGCTAATTAATAATAATAGACATTTCTGCTCAGACAGATCTATTTATTTTTGTACAGAAAGGAATAGGTGAGTTGCACTGAGAATGTTTAAAATTTTATGTTCTCGGCATTTACAACTAATATTTTTATTAGCAGAATAACTTCTAGAGAGGCTAGGCATGCGGATATGTTTTAGCTTTTTGTTGTAGGACTAAAGATAAACATGTACACTTAAAACCCCATGTTTATTTCTAAACAGTTGACAGTGGAAAAGTAATTGAAGATGAGGCATATTTTACAGCTCTTCCTTTTTCAAGTGTTCAGGAGCAATCACGTCTTTGTTTCCAGTTTAGCAGAGCAGCTTTTTGTTGTAGAGCTGGGTTAGTGAGGATTCACTGAGAGCAGCACAAACCACAATCCATCAGCAGGCTGCTAGTCAGCAGCAGGTGTGAACAACATAAAACAGGATTAATGCTGAACCAAAGTGTGCACTAAAAACAGAACCCCTGCCTTGCTTTTACAAGGAAAGCAAGATAGAAGCACTCTAGCACCATACACGCCCTGTTTACTAAACAGTGTTCCAAAGGCTATGTAAATGGCTCTGGCTCAGCTGCAGAGAAGTAAGTACAAGAATTATTGTGTAATTCTGATTTTATTTAAAGAAACTTTTATTTTTCCTTTCTTTTTTTGAATTGCATAAATGGGTTAAGTCCTGTGTTGGAATTCAAAGTTATGGCTTTAATTTCTGTTGGTGGGGAATGGGGAAATAAGAAATACTTGATGTTAAGGATGAGAATGTCCTCTTTAGTTCTGGCTATTGATGCAGGGGAAGGCAGTCTGTGCCATAATTTTAAGAGTATATATGTGTAATTTGAGGCTTAATTTCTATGTGTTCATTTGTTGCATACAATATATTGTTTTTAAAATTGTTGAGACACCAGCACATATCTACTGCAAAATATATTGATTATATTCACTATATGCAGCACCAAATTCTTCCCTCACTTATACCCATGCAGCTCCATTAAAGAGAAAGGGGTTGCATCTCGGGGAGGGGGGGAAGCAGGGGAGAATTTGTCCCTTATTATTTATGATTGTTTCTCATCTCTCTGTTAATTAGTATTTTATCTGACCTGAGCAATTTTGGTCTTTTAGGCAAACCCATATTTAAGTTGAAGTTGTGCTTTTATAAATATTGTGTATATTTTTTCACTCTTTCTCTGAGTTTCTTATGTGTTCATCACCCTAGGGCTATAGCTCAGCACCTAACAGCTCCCATTTAGACACCAGAATATGTAGCTAGATTTTAAAAAAATCCTCCCTTCTCACTTAGACACTTGAATGAAGTGGCTGGATTTTTCAAAAGCATTCAGCTCCCAACAACTCACCCCTCCTTGGAGAAACAATACAGACTGCTTGCTGCGGAGGTATTATAAAAATCTGACCCTCAGCACTTTTGACAACTTGGCCCATAGTCTCTAGGTTGAGTACAATATATTTAGAAGTTTAGGCCTTCTTTCCTACACCACTTTCATGGGAATAGGATTGAGAAGTCTTAAAAAATATGAGTTATTTTCTTGATGGGACAGAATTAAATATGTATTTATACTTTTTAAAAAAAAATCTTGTCTCCCATAATCACTTCTTTAAGATGCTGTATTTTACTGGGTATATGTGCATTTAGATATGTAATAATTTTCACTATAATTTGCACACACAGTAGCTGCTTTTCAAAGAGTCAAATTCTCCCCTCAGAGGCACATGCAGAGCTCCTATTGAAGGCAAGTTCCTAATACACATATGCTTCATTGAAGAAGAAGATACTGCTGCGGGCCCAGTCCAGCAAACACTACTAGGGCATAATGCTTACTATCCTGAAGTCAGTGTGACTCCTCAGGACAGTAAGCAATATGCCCAGCCATAAGTAGTGGTTCAAAATTGGGCTCTCATTCACTGAGATTAATTTTGGTGTCAATGGGAACTGCACAGGTATATGTGAGAGCAGAAGAGGGCCAAGAGTTTACAGCCTTGTCAGTTTAAAAGCTCTTCGCTTAAAGGGCCTAAAACAACGAAATTAGATTATGTACCAGCAAGTTTTTTAACTCCATCTTTTAAGAATTAATTATTTTTGAATAATACATGCGTCAGCAGTGTCCATAACCAGAAAAGGTCTAGATGTTCTTGCAGTCCTGCAATCCTGAACTATTGTTTTCACTCTTCCTTTTTTTCTGCACTGAGATGAAAAAATTAGCTTTTGGCGGCGACCTTGTATGACAGTTTTCATCCCAGAGGGAACATTGCTAGCCCAGTTATGACTTCATGAAAATAGGAAGGTTTTTTTTTGTTTGTTTGTTTTTTCTTCAACGGTGGGCTAGCACAACTTCTAGCAGATCTAACAATCTCTAGCCAGGCAAACAAACCACTATAATACAGGTTAAAAAAAACAAAAACAAAACCCCTACAGGTTAGTTCCAGAATTATGGTATTAAAAAATGTTCAATTCTTTTGACATCAGCTGGCAGTAGCACAGTTTGATTGTCTCTAAACAGGATGTTCCTGAGTGTTCAAAGTAGTGTACATAAATGTTATTGAAAGTTGGTTACATAATAATAGTTAATGAAGTCAGGGCCTGTGTGATACCACTTTTAAATTGATTCTGAAGTGCACTATTTTTACCATCTTTCTGTTATGTTGCAGATTCGGAGCTATAACTTCAAATGCTTTTCTGAAGAGTATAGTCCTCAGTTCATCATTTTTACCATTTCTAAAAGTCACTGGCACCCAACTCTGTTTGATAACTCTGGCAGCATGCCCATATGATCCCTGAGTTCTTCCACCTTTTTTTCTTAGCGTAATGGTGGCCAAACCTTAAAAAGTTCAGAGGCTCGAATCTGTACACATAAGCGTATAAAAGTTTGGATACTTATCTGAAGCTTATCCAAAGTGCTTAACCTCTTTGGCCTCAAAATCAGTCAGGAAATCCCATGGCAACAGGCTGTCTTGTGAGATTTTCAGTAATTCCTGGTTTCTGCCAGGTTAGAAATATACCAAGAATAGCCTTTTTGATGGTATTTCAATATTTTCTTCCTGTGCCAGCTGATCCTAGAACTTACATTAAATGTTTCTTTGAAAAAAAATTTTCAAAACTCAAAATAGATTGAGGTTTAGGTTTGGTTCATGTTTTGGTTTTGGGCCAGTTCCTAACTTATCTAAATAAGTTTAATTTAGGGTCAGAAGCTGTTTCCACTGAAGTCTATAGTGAGTTATGCCACCTTTTTCAGTTAGAACAGAATTGGACACTTGGAATGATACCACTACCAGCTTTTGTGATAACAATATTGCATTAGATTTCACATCATGTGTATACATCTTCTCATAAACACTATTTTGATATTTTTAAACAATAGCTAAACCCAATTGCAATTCAACCACATAAGAGATTTTCCACATCGTTATTGTTTAATATTTCTATTGTGGTGGTGCCCAGAGGCCCCAGTCAGGAATAGCACTTATGATTCTAATTGCTCCATGAATATAGAGGTAGTACACTTTTCCTACTCAGAGAGCTTTACTGTCTAAAAAGATGAATAATATACAAAAGCTGGAGCAAAGGGAAATATATATACCTATATAAGAATTTTATATATGTTTCTGCGAGTGTGTGTATGCATCTGTGTGTAGGTACGCTTTTTCATTGTGTAGGTAAATATTGACTTCAGTTGCCCCTCAGCCTAACTATGAAATGTGGGATAATTTCTTGTAGGTGGTTCAGCAGAAGTGCACCATGAGTAGGGATTTGAAGGAGGACAGGGTGGATTCCTCAGATCAGTTCAAGGAAGGGCATTTGATGCACAGGGAGTGTAGTGTGAGAAAGTATGCAAAGGTCTGTGGGAGGAACAGGCAAGTGGTCAAGGCTGATATCATGGGCAGAGTGGAAGGCCTGGGGAAGGAAGCATTAAGGGGCAGGTGTGGATAACGAAAACAAAACAAAAACGGTTGCATCAAGGGTCCCAGCCATGTAACAACTTACACGGTTTTGATATAACTGGCAAAAAAAAAAAATTCCTGAAAACTTGAATTTTTGCTTAACATACTAAATCAGTTATCTACACGTTTGAAAAGTTTATAGTCAGATAAATATTTGTTAACTGGTCAAAAATTTTGGGGCACCAGTGAAGTTTATAGAGAGATTAATGTTGTGATATGCCTGTATTAGTGCCAATCAGAATCTGCCAGAAATATTTCCAGAGATGCAAGGGTATTTAAAATGCAAGGGTATTTAAAAGTGGAAAGTTATGCAATAGGTTGTTTGGTTGAATACTTTAACTTCAAAAGCACCAGCTGTTTTAATGAATACACTTCTGCTTTTCCGAGTTGTTTATAAGACCTCAGGTATTCCTTTCATTTTACATTTACTTCTCAGTGATTTCCTGGAAAAACAGAAACAGTGAAACTTTTCTCCTGTAGGAGACTGGAGTAAATCTTTATTTAACTAACTCATGTATAGTAGTGTATATAAAGGTTTTTTCCCCCTATACCTACTGCTTTCTGCTACACTGATGATAATGTACCTGGAAGGAAAAAGCATTCCAAGCTGAGACAGCCAGCGTCAGACAGGGCAGTCTGCCATCTGTCCCACCTGCTGCATTCATGTGTCCATCTGGTTACCGCAATAGCTCATTGCAGGCTTCAACAGAAGAACATTTAGACTGAAAAGAAGGCAGTGTGAATTATTTAGGTAGCTAGTGTAAATAAAGAGAGGGGGAGAGGAGGAGAGAAAAGGGAGGAATGGAAAAGAGAGAGAGAGCGCTCTCTTACTCCTAGATGCTTTGGAATGTGTTAATGCATGAGAGCATTTGATTTGCATGTAGATTTAGATGTATAGATCATTGTGAAGATTACAAGCCAATGAATTTTATCTAGATTTAGATAGCTCTCAGCCTGGTTTGCACATAAAATATAGCCAGTTTCAGGAGGAGACTCTTTTGGGACTTTTAACCTAAGTGAAACTGATGAAATGTAATGCTTTTAGGTATTAATTTAGCAGAAATAAAATATTTCCTTTTAAGAGCTTTTTGTGCCCTTTGTTAACCAAGATTTTATAACTGCTTTACATATTTGATGTGTTATACACTGTGTGTGGTTTTGATTTGGTTGTAGTTAGTTACATTTATAGTCATCTACATTTTAGTCTCGGAAGAAATGCAGTTAGAAAAGTTTTTTTTTTTTCCTTTTTCCTATTTCAATGTAATTGTTATTGAATAAAACACATCAGCAATTGAATACTTTTAAAACCAGAAATGTGTTGTGTACACACACATGCAAACACAAACACAAAATATGTATATATGTATGTGCGTATGTATATACACACACGTGTATGTACACATGCATACAAAACACCTGGATCTCATAGGGATTTAAAATGGCGATGAGCAAATAGTCATGCATTAATACAGTAGCTTTCCAAAACAAACAGGCGGATTTAAGGCCTGCTGAGGTTAATTTTAAAAATCAAGCAACAGAAGGGTTGAATTGCAGTAGATAAGGTCATCATTATTATTCGCGTCTAAAAATAAATTATTTCTAGAAAAGATAAATAGCAATCAGGTTTAAATTTAAATGGAAGAATGCAATCTGAATACCTAGCACATTAGCTATATTTCTGAAGCTTTTTAAAAATTGTGCTTCTGTGTTATTTCTTTGATATATGAAACTCTTTAGTTTATTTCAATACTACATTTTATAAAATAGAAAATGATATTTTTACAGGGTTCATATTTGGCTGAGAGGGAAGTATTTTTCAGTTTCACAAGTCTCTCTTCCATTCTATTTTTAAATATGTGAGCTTTTCCTGAGCCAGGCAATAAAGGCAGGAACCTAATAAGATGAATCCTGGAAACAGGGGCAGGGTTCAGTGTCATTGTTTTGCCTGGTTTTAGAGCTGTGCAAAAAAGCGACACAGCACCTTGAAATCCCAGCAGCCTGACTGCTTCTGTAAGATTTGCACAACATTCAACTGCAGCCACCAAAGGGATTTGAGTGGATTGGATTTTTTTAAGGTTAGTCCATGTCAAACCTATTAAGTTCAATTCACATGCAAAACCCTTTTTACGTTTTTTTAAGCCAATAAGGCTCCAGCTACTATTAAGGCAACATCATGTACTTGCAGTAGAATATCCATGGTAATGGATCACCCTACTGGCACGTGGAGCTAACCAATAATCCACTTTGTCTTCTTTCAAATTAAAAGGGGCTGCATCTTCCACAGTAGGCACATGAAAAACAGTTTGAACATGCAGAAGTTGAGATCCTTGAGAGCACGTTAAAGAACCTAAGTTGGACATTCTGAATATATATCTTCTGTTTACAACACGATCAACATAATTGTTGCTAAATGAAGATTTGTATAGCCTGTGGGTGCAGGTTAGACAGTGATTTAGTTAACTTTCCATATAGTGTTTCTCTTGCTTTTGAAAGGTTGTGGTCCCTGTAAATTGGCTCTATTGCTTAATGCTGAATAGATGTACAATATGTGTTTGACAGTAAGCAGAAGAAATCATTGGGTTAGTGAATGTACTGAGCAGTATATATGTAGTGAGCAGTGGCTACCGCACGGACGTATTTTCAAAAGAGGTGCTTCATTTTCAATTTAGAGACTGACCTGGATAATTTTGAGGGTTTCCACCGGTCTCAAAAACCCAGAGGAGGACATCTGTCTGTGCAATATTCTGATGATTCTAGAAGTTTACCAGCAGACTGTACAAGGGGCGAATCGCTAAGACATCATGCCTCTTTTACACAGGCCCAAATCCTGAACCAATCCGAATTTCTCCTTTGGTGTTACTAAGAGTTTGGATTAAGGACTAGGAGCCCCAATCCCATTAGGTGCACATAAACTCCTCCTGGTGCTCAGCCATTCCCAGGAGTTGGTTTTCATCCTGCAGGGTTGGGCAGCCAGTAAATCCTGCAGGATTGGGCCCCAGATACTGTGAATGCCTTTGCATGCATGTTTTTCATTTCAGCTTCAACTCATAGTGACTTAACTCTTTATAAAATATTGATTGGCTGAGCCTACAAGCCTTTATTCAGAGAGCCAGATCCGGAAAGTTATGTAGGGCTTTCTGCATAAAATTGCACACTTCCCATTTTTCCACTTATTTCATTGGGAGTTAAACGTGCTTGGCACATGATAGGAAATGTGAAATGCTGTGGGACTATCTTTGCATTTTTCTTTTTTCCTCCTTAGTTTATTGTCTGTTTTGTTTTTTATCACATAACAAGGGTAGATGGAAACGGTGCTTGATATTTATTTAGGCTGCTGCTTTCTTGTATGCGATATTTGAAGGTATAGGGTTCTCCTTACGTAAAACATTGCAAACACCTGTATACATGAGTAACTTTGTGTGAGTAGCCCCATAATTACTTCTTGAGTATGTTTTTGCAGGATCCGGGACTTAGTTCTTAAAATGTCAGTGTTTAAAGCTTTATTGTCTTAGTGGGAAAATATTTTTTTGGTATTTGGATGAAAGCATCATTCGGCAATGTGAAAAAACCCTGCAGACAACCTAACACCATGAACCAGCACCCATTATTCAGGGGTTTTGCCTGAATAGGAAGTGAAGGATCAAATTCATTTGCTAATAGTCATCTCACTTTTTTGTTTTTGCTTTCAAATGGAGGCTTTTAAACTTATTTTGAATTCTGAGCTAAGTTACACTGGCCTAAGACCAGAGTAACTCTGTGGCGGTGTGACTGAATTCAGAAACTGCTTGCAATTCTTTGTTCTTTATGGCCTAAAAATCCTTGCCTCTGTAAAACAAAATAAAAAATAAAAGAAAGTTTTAGCAGGTAAGGGCTATTTACAACCTATGAAACATTTTAGTTACAATGTAAATTTTTATTTAGTGATTCATCTAGCCACAATTTATAGCTGACAGTCCATTCTAGCTAGTTAGATTTATATAGTGCTTGCAGCTTTTAATACTGATGCCTGATAGCATTAATATGACTATTTATGCCATTATTAATTATATCAGCTAAGTAGCAAATAGAGCATCCATGTTGCTACTTAATAGCATCACATAAAATACTCCATTATCCCATCTGTAGCATGGGGGAATGGTGGTGGTGTAAACTGCATGAGTTTTTCATTTATTAATATTTGGGGAGGGTAAGGTTAGCATTTCTTCGGGGAGGGAAGTGAGGGGAAGGAGGTAGTCCAGAATTCTGGGTTGGATTCTCTTTTGCTTGGCGCCTTCTGTTGAGAAGAAGATTATGATTGTTTTGCAGGACAGCTTCATCGTAGCACAAGACTTATGTATTTCTTTGTTGTCAGACACCACTTCTGGCAAAAGTCTGCTCTACTTTCATATTTCTTTAAAGTGTGCGGGCTACAATGCAGCACTGTGTCATCATGCATATATTAAGATAAGATTACAAGGATTCTGATAGTAGCAATTGTTATATTATTAGAAATCGTGCACACACCAACTCCTTTTGGCAAAAGTAAGGATAGGTTCACCTGGGATGTAAATTGTGGCCTTCTAGCTTTGTTCTTAGTTTTTAGCAGCATTTGTATGAAGAGGGACGGGGGAAGAAGCAGCATTTGTTTGAAGCAGGGTGCGGGGGGAGAGCAAGAGAGGCTGAAGTTCATTTCTCAGAGAGGCTAAATTATCATATTGCCTCAAATTACAAATTCTTTCCACAGCAGAAATGAATCATTTTAAGAATTAGTTTGGGAAGGCTAGAGTCGAACCCACTTCTCTGCCATCCACATATTGCATCTCTAATGCTGCCAATCTCTTACTTTTCATAATTGCTGAATTCGTTTTCCAAAATTAGCGAAGAGTATGGGGAAAAGTTAAGGAAATGAAGTAGTTTTGACTAGCTCTGAGTGCCACTGGAGATTTAGCTGTGTCGTTTTATTGTGAGGTGCCTAGAACACTACAGCAGATACATCATAAAAATAAAATGTATTATTTGATTATTGTATTATTACTGTTGCAAGCCACCAGAGAAATGTTGCAGAAATGAAGAGATCACAGTGTACCAAGGGGAAACATAGGTATAGTGAGATATCAGGCTCTAAATGAAGCACTCTTCCCCTGTCTTTTCCTGCCAGTGTAGTAGCTTGTCACCAGCAGGAGCACAGCTCTTGCAATGCACTGAGAATCCTGCTTTCAGCAAGCCTTAAAGATTTTCTTCTGAAAAACCTCACCGTATGAGCTTGGATTCCAGGAGGATGTGAACGCGATCCCTGTTCAGAAAAAATGTGCTCAATCTGTTTCAGGCGAGTTCCCTGAAAGATAGGTTAAGTCAACTGATTGAGCTGATTTTCCCTCTTGAGGTGATATTTTATTTATATGCTAAAATGCTTGGAAAGTGATTAATTTGTCAGGGGAACATCTTGTTACTGTAAATTTGCCGAATGTGTAATAAAATTGCCATAACACAGATGGGAAAATGAAGATCTTTTAAAATGAAATAACTGAGCAGTCTGCCTGCATTTTTACCAGTTAATTTTAACTTTGTTAAATCTCTTCACCATTTTTTTTTCCTGAAGAAAGCAAGCTGGGGAGGGTCTGCGCTGAAGGGGGGAAGAGAGAGTGGGGGTAGAGGCTCTGATAGCTGTATAGATGCCCTTACTTTCTCCCTGGATCAGAGGTAACTGATAAATTTATCAAATTTCTGCCTGGGCTGATTGATTCAGTTGATGTATATAAATTATACAGGTCATACTCCCCTTTCTAGTAACACGGAAGTTAGAAATAGGAACCTCAAAGGAGACCATAGCAGGCATGTGCTTCTAGTCAGTAAGAGGCACTTGAAACAGTTCTTCCCTGCCTGTTTCTGCAGGATCACTTTCAGTCGACATCCAAATAGTATTACGATCTTATTATTCTTTTACAGCAATTGCTTAATGTCAGGGAGTGGGGAAGTTTGATCATGTAGAGGTGCTCAGTAAAAAGTGAAAGGCAAAGAATACAATACCTGTCACTGAGTTTCAGAGTGTAACTAGTGAAAATAGCATTAGTGAAGGAACAATGCCTTTTATTCATACTTCTTTTACTACCGCCTGTCCATCTGTCCACTGGAATGAGCCACTTATCATGCTTCCGGGTTTTTCTCTTTCAACTTAAAGAATTATGAAAGCAAAATTCCAATTTTTCCTGTCCCTTTATGACAGGTAGACTGAAGATTGTGGTCATTTGGATTAAAAACATATCCATCACCACCAGCAGACAGGTTATTATTATGTCTCCTTTGAATATATGAATTTCATCCACTATGTGTTGGAAGTCTAAGAATGCCAACTTTTTATATAAAATAATTATCCCACTGGTGATGTACTGCATACTGTTGCCATATTTTTTTCACTTTTACAGCATTCTTGGCCTTATCACCCATAACATAAATTGTGTGCTCTCATATTAAATAAAACCTGTAGGATAACAATCCCTGTATAATGTGCAGTCAGCCAATCACACATCACCATTTGACTGTCACTATTTGTTTTCCTATGACAGATATTTCAGTAGATATCCCAGTGTAAATTTGACAGCATGTTTGATACAGGGAAATAAGAGGGTGACCTTATTTATGTGCTCACACTGCCCTCAACGTACCACCCCCAGGTAAGCGAGGTTCCATTCATGGACAGGCAATGTTCTGAGTTAACTGGTTTTATTATCTCAGCTTCCTAATCTTTTCCTGGAATGCCAGGGATACCATCCTGTAAAGAAGCAATAGTCTAGAACCCAGTCTGTTTTACTTGACAGTTGCTGTCAAACCCCTGCTTTACAAGAGACCAGTTCAGGAATGGGTAGGGTTGCCAACTTTGGTTCCTGGAGATTTCATCACATGACATAATCTTTAATTAAAGATTAATTCCTAGAGACTCCAGGACTATCCTGTAGGGATGGCAACCTTAGATGGGGCATATTTGACTTAATGATATCTATTCTATCCCAACACTGAGTGAAATGTGGATTGGTGGTCGCCAGATGTACCATGATCCAAAACATAAGGCCTGATCCTGCAAGCCTGCTCCATGATGCTCTCTCATTGACTTCAGGGGATGTTCTTTTTCAGTGCTGAATATTTCCTGAAAGGTGCTGCACATCCTTAACTTGCGCTGAAGTCAGTGAGGCTCAGCACATTGCAGGATCAGGGAGGTGCGCTTGAACCTGGTTTAATCGTGGATGCACTTTTTTTCCTTGAAGATAACGATTGTGAATGTCTAACATATCAAAACTCCAATTGATTCCCAGTTGGCTTCAGCAGAAGTTTTGGGTATAAAAGACATGCACTTGTGATCTAGATCTTATACGATTGAAATAATTAAGGCAAGTATGTTACAAAAATACAACTGAAATATATGGTTTACAGTATAAGATAAATGTTGCCGGCCAAATCTTGCAGCCTTTTCTCAGGTTGTTCTCCAGCTAAACTCAGTCAAGATCTTGCCTGAGTGATAATTAAGCAGATTCAGGCACATATTAATTAACAACATACCTACATGGTCATGTTAAAATTTCAAGCGTTTGTCTTCAACAGTAATCCTGTCCTGAAGGCAATAAATAGAATGGCAAGGTGCTTTTGTTCACTTCCTTGGATAAATATTTTCAAAAGGTACCAAATTTCCTTCCTTTTTTAAAAACAGTAAAAGCCACATCAGGAATTCATAAAGAAGCTTATCCTGTAAACTCGCTTGCTATATTTATGCAGACTGTGTAGAAGTGAAATCCATTTATGCCAGTTTCTTCCTGACCTTTGCTGCTAATATCCAGAGGCAAAACTCCAGCATATAAGCCCAATGGCATAAATAGCTTTGAATTACACATAGTCGTATGTGAACAATGTGTAACTGTGAAAAGCCAAAGGTGGGGGGGGGGGTATTTTTTTAGGATCTATAATCACGCTTATTAAAATCAAAGCTAGGATAGATAGATTTTTCTTCCATGATTTCTGATATACATTATACAATGTATCTTAATGTGTGATGATATAGTCCTCAAGATCATATTCAAGTATTTTTTTTTTTGCCCACTTAATTTTCAGAATGTACAGGGATCAAAATAGGGAAACAAGCAGTGAGACTAAAGAAAGACATCCACTTTTCTTACAGGTTTCATTAGTGATTTGCAAATGTTAGGACCTTACAGCCATTTGTTATACGTTAACAACTAAGGCTCTGATTCTGCAACCATTTATGCACACCAGATGCGGGTGGACTATTGCACCCACACTGAGTCCCTTTGAATTGAGTGGGGCCTGGCACAGTTGCAGTGGTCTGCCAGCACACTGAGCCTTGCAATATCGAGGCCTTAGTCCCACTGAATTCACTTGCTGGGTTGGGAAGTTCCTCAGCAGGTGTAACATGTCCTAGCTCCATTTAAGTCAACAGAGCTAGGACAATTTACAACAGTTAGGAATCAACCCTGGTACATCCGAGGTTTTGGTCCATGACTGGTGGCAAAAGTTTTGCCCTGCTTGGAACAAACTCCATGCTGATTTTGCTCACTTTTTCTATTAAGGAAAAAAACCTTTTATTTTAATGTTCCATGTATTTTACTTTTAATCACTTAAGAGTCAAGCAGTAAAATCGGAGGAGACCTCTTCAGATTTCATTTACTTGTTTTATAATGTGCATCTCCTTTCACAGATGTTCCAGTGTGGCTGTACATTTGTGATCTTTCGTTCTGTTAGGAATTCTTTTGTACATTCTGGTTTCATATAGTGCATAATTCATCTTCAATCTACATGTTGCAGCATGTTCCCATTCTATTTATATGTATTTTTTGTATTGTCTCCCTCTTCTCTTTTTATTGCAAATCCTTTTTAAAAAATACAAAAAAACCTTGGGCTATTCACAGCTACACATTGCTCACACATTACTCTGTGTTGGCTAAAGCTGTTTGTGCCAGAGGCTTTATTTTGGGGAAATCTGCAGACAAAGAAATAAGATTGCTTTTCGTCAACTGAAATATATACGTTTCAACATTGAGGGGAAAGATATTTTATTTATTCTTTAACTCATTACTATGAGTGGCATGAAAATAAGCTCCCCCTTTTGAAACCCTATGTTCAAAAGTGACAAGTGCTCTATTCCTATGAGTTCAAGACACAGAGCCTAATTCTGCTCGCGTGGAAATAAATGAGGAAAATCCCTGGGTGGAATCTGGGCCCTATTGAAGTCAATGGGGAAATTCCCATTGATCTCAACAGGACAAGGATTTTATCCCCATTGATATCCATAAGCGCAGGGGGAGATCCAAGCCCCATAAGCCATTAATTCATATAAGACTGTCTGTGAGCTATGAGGGCTAGAGGTGACTCAATTTCTGAACCTTCATAACTGCAGTAAAGACCCACTCCTGCAGTTTTTATGGAGGCAAAATTCCAATAAAAGAGTTGGATTTATGCTGCCATGATATGACATGGCACAATTAGAGAGTATCAGAAATGTATGCATTTGGGAGAATTTGCCCCAGTAACAGTTGTAAACACCTTTCAACTTTTGTTTGGTATCTTGGGTGTATTTGCATCTTATAATTTGAAAGAGGTTTTCCCCTTCTAAAATATTATACCTCACTCAGCTCAGTTTCCTTAAAAACAAACAAACAACAACAAAAAAACAAAAACAATTTCAGGCTTTCTGTATGAGATCATGACAAAGTGAATTTTATAGCCAGTACTGAAAGGGACTAAACTTGACAACAATTGTATTTCATGACAACCTTTGCTTTCATGTCCCCAGCCTGCTTTCCTATCATCAGGGTGGTTTTTTTTTTTTTCTTTCTCCCTGCCTCGCTTCCCCCCCACCCCCCCGAACCCTCAAATTTGAACTATTCCATATCTGGCTGGAAACAAATCCCTTTACCAGAAGTGCATTTTAATGGAGAGCATGCTTCAGTTAAGTCACCAGAACCTTAACTGTATAATATTCAATTTCTTACCAACCCAGAACCAAAGCTTTTCATTGAGAGCCATGTTCATAAGGGTAGTGGAAGAATTACTATTACAGAACTAAACCAGATTAGGGGGGAATGTGAATTAGATTTGGTAACAGATGGTGCTGAGGAAATTAAAGGTGCTTTGCGAATGGAAGCGACAGCAGCTTGCCTCTTTTTCTCTCTGTCTCTCTCTTTCATGCACTTGATAGACGGGTATAAATCACAACAATCCCGTCTTGACAGCCAATTTCGAGAATTTGATCTGGTTAAAGACATGGCTTTCCTGCTCCACTCACCGAAACCAGCTTCTATTTTATTTTTATACAGCACCTTGTCATATTTAGGGAAATAGAATCACCTGCCTCCCTTTAATGAAATTTTCTGTAATTACAGTTTTAGCTCTTTCGAGTTAATTACTTTTCCATTCAGCCTGAGTTCTTAGACTGTCTCACTGGGGTTTTTTTCCCTCCCCCCCCCCACTCATTCATATTGCTTTAATTTTTGTAAAGATGCTGTTCATTGTTAGAAATTGTTGTCAGATCCATGATAATTTAATCATAATTATCAAAATCATTATTGTTGAGGGAGAAAGCAATGCGAACAATTGTTGAAGTCACTGCATCTTTTTGACAGTGGGGAGAAGCCTTTCAGGAAACACTCTGATGTTCAGGGTTTTTTTTTTTTTTTGGTTTGTTTACTAAACTAGATCCAAGAAGCACATGGAGAGCTAGATAAAAAATGCTTTTCTTGTAAGTGAAAGCCGCTCAAATTGATGTGGACACAGTGGCAAAATGAGGACAGACACATGCATGGAATTAAGCTCAGGTTGCAACTTTTATTAAACTAGTGGATGGGCATGCCCCACCCATACTTTCCAGTGCAGGGGTGACAGGGCTCCTTACTATATAACCCGTAACACAGGGTCAGCTCCCCTCAGCCTACACCCAGGACTCCTCTTTCTCTGAGTCCTAGCACCCTCCCCACCATGAGGGGGACAGAGGATATAGCAGGGTGGGGATCTCAACCTGTTCAGGCCACAAGGTCTCACCCTATCACACAAGCCGATGGCCCATCACTAAAATCCCAGGTCTTGTACTTCTGGGAACAGTTCATTTTATTCTCTTAACCACGCTGGGATCTGGCTGCAAGCAGCAATGAATAAACAGCACACCCCAATAGCTCAGTTAGGTACTAAGTGCATTCCTACTTACTTGAAGGTGGTGCAAGGCAGGCAAAAAAAGCCCTGTCCTCTGCCCGTGGGCCCATGGGAGAAAAAAATCCTTCCTGACCACCCGAACAGGCGATCGGCAAGACCTGCAGCATCTGCGAGTCCGGGTTCGCATTGCTAGTTTGATTGGGTAGGATGGTGCTGGTGGAATGGAGCCAAAAGAGGATCCATGTGGCTGCTGTGCTGGGCTAAATCCTGGGAGCTGGGGAATTCTGGCCAATCAGCACCCCTCTCCAACAGCTGGCCAATGGGTACCAGAGACTCCCAAGGGAGGAGCTGCCTATTATCCCTTGGGTAGTGTTTCCCTCCCTCGCTACTGGGACTGTTCCCCTTTCACTGCTGGCCCCATCAAGTTCCCCCACCCGTTGATGTGGCTGGGAGGCTTTTGTCTGCCTATAGCTTTTTCTGCAGCCTCTGATGGCACATTTTTCAGAAAAAATCAGGATAAAATTCCAGAGCTGCAGTTTGTTTATGTAAACTTGTCCTCGTTCTAGGGTCCAGATTTTAAATTCAGGCCTCTGGGTGCTGAATATAATTCACTTTTTGCAGTTAGGGTGGCAAATTTGAAAATGAACAAACAGACACTATGCTTCGTGACTTGGAGATTCCTCACCATATGCCAAAGGTCTTCAAAGTAAAAAAGGGGACAAGAAAAGAAAATGGGGGAGAGGGGCAATTTCTGTCAGGAACTGAAGAGAAGATTCTTAGAGCTGGCAACTAACAGTTGGTAGAAATAAAGCTTCCTACTGGCAGTCAAATCAAATGTAGTAACAACTCAGCGACTCCCTGCTGCTAGCTGCCAGCATGGTGTAACACACAGGGACAAACATTCACTTAAACACTGATTGCAGGAAAACGTCATTTTCCAACTCACCAAGTATTTTACACACATACACACGGTGGTGTGTGTCCATGTAGAGAGAGGAGGTGGGCAGGAACTGGAACCAACTGGGTCATTTATTTCACAATTTTTAATCCTAACTCTTTAAGAAACTCAGGATCTGATGTCATTCCTATCATGCTCTTTCTAATTGTTCTTCAATATCACACTGATTTTGGCAAATGAATTATAATTAATCTATTGCCTAATCTATAGAAAATCACTGAGGGAATTGGGTAATAGGCCCGTATGTACATTTGCATGCACGCACACACACTCCCTCTCAGATAGTCAGCAGAAAATCATTGAGACAAATGGTGGAAGCTAGGATGACACAACTTTGTCTGTCTTGAGACTTATGGCCGTTTTCTTCTTAACACCCCCCTCTCCCCCAAGTGACAAATGACAACTAGGTCCCTGTGATCTGTAGTACTGGCTTTCTGACTGGTACAAGTAACTGCTTTTGATGCTATAATCATTTCAAAATAATCCCTCTTTGGAAAGCCTGTTACATTCTGGAATAAATCTTTGGTTATTTTTGTAGTTTGTGGAGGTTCTTTTCTTGAATGAGATGAATGCACTGTTGATTTTCTTTTACTGTTTCAATTGATTTCTTTTAATTGAAAATAATTCCCAGAATTAATAGTTAGGAGATGCCTTGTCACTTTAACTTCTCCTGAGGCTGGAAACATCAGGTGAACTCCACCTGATATGAATAGAGAATAATCTCAGATAATATAATTTTAGATCACAGAAAACCAGCTGGATTTTTAACCAGCTGGTGTTTCACTCTGTCCTAATGTGTGACATTAAATAAAATAGTTTGCTCATAATTTGACAATAAAATTTAATAAACATGTTGTTGTTCCCAGTCTTGATACTTATTCTCACAGAATGATTCTTGGCTACCATTCTAGTAGTCATGTTCCAGCCTTCCCACTATATATCTTTGTAGCACAGACAATCTCTTAATATAAATTTGTACAACTCCTGGCACAACAGGGCCCCAGCTTAGTTGAGGCCTATAGGCACTACTGTAATATAATTATAAATAACAAGATATGGGATTTAAAACCAGCAAACAAACAGGCAAGTTAAATATAAAAACCAGCACGTGGCTCCAAATAACAACCATATTCCTACTTTATAGGCCTGTGAGAACAAAGGAGGAAGGAGAAAATTAAGAACTGAGAATCGGCCTTAACTTTTTGCTTGTTCAGTATTGTTGATCTGTGTTGGAACCTTCATCCATTGTATACATCAGTATACACGCGCACGTTCCTTTTTTGATGTGAGTTTCAGACACCCTGGAAGGATTTTCATTTAGCTGTCATCTGCTTCTTGTGTTGGTTTCTCTTCAGTGTGTTCCTTCCTTTGAGTGCTTGAAAACTGAATTGTCTGAACACAAGAAAACTTTATTGATCCATATTTCTATTTGAAAGACTTAAGATTTGTAGAAGTGGGTGACTTTCTTTTCTGCAGAAAGCTTACTGCAGAGGAGGTCTGTTAGTAGCATAGTAAATCTCAACAGATGAATAAATATTACAGGCACATATACAATATTAGACTTCAGTTTGTGACATCTTGCTGCAGTTTTTTGCTTACATGTTAGAGGCTTCCTGTGCATCATAGTGACATACACTGTTACCCAGTATCTCCAGTGTAACTTGACCTGGTTCTTATTCAGACACCTGGTGTGTTGGCTCAAAGGTGCAAGGTCATTTATTTTTCTTCCCTCTGAACTTTTTGTTCCCAAGAGAGTGCCTGATGCACAGAACAGGGCTTGTGTGGTGTGATAAAATTTAAATTTTGCTGCCTACAATTGCTGCACATTTAAACCTTACAAGTAATTTTAGGATTCACGTCATGGTCTTTACGCTCTGTGAGCTCAGTATGCTAGAGAGACTGTGCATGTCTAAGGATACATTTAATTAAAGCTGCATTAGCGCATATATACAGACTTGTTAAAACACTTGGTTTATCTCAATAATATTGATTAATAGCAGTAGTTTGTTTAATCTAAGTGTATTTTTGCTATTATTACATTACTTCAAAGTAATCAGGGTAATAGTAATCATCAGTGAAATATCACGTTAGTTATAAAGTAATGCCATAAGAATTGATTTGAACTTGGCAGGAAGAGAAAGCTCTTGTGCATGTAGTGCCAAAGCCCGGTTTAGATTATTAGAATGAGAGTTTTAAGCATAATCTCAGTTTGTATAGACAGTATGTACTTTATAGCCTTATAGGTTGCTCTATACTAGATCAGTATCCATTTTATCAAGAAACACCTCAGGCAGTTAATTATGCAAAACAGCCTGTATGTAATTACACAGTATTATTATGCATTTAGAACTTTTATTGATTTGCTAGTTGCTCGCTTACAGTATTTAGAGCTATAAACAAGAAATGCTCACCCTAAATTGAACTAGATGCAAGGAAATGAGCTAAGGATAAATTACACTAGTATGCATTGCTGCATCAAATCTAATCCTTAAGCGCAGAAACTGTCAACAATGATCATTTGCAACACATTGTGATATCACAGGACCGCTTCCTTCCCATTAATAAAGTTTATCAACCAGGAAGTGCAGGGAATCACCTTGCAAGAGTGAGGAGCAATTGTGATGACTTTACATAAATAAAAAATGTTGGGAAAAAAGGTTAAAATATTCTCCCTAACTTTACAGGGCATAGAATTATTACATTTGAGTCAATAGTTGGAAAAAATTGCAGTTTTTAAAAATAATGCAGTTATGGTGAAGTTGAGAGTCCTGGGATATTTGCCTTGGAACTGAAAATGAATGATTGTGCATTCTTCCACTTTGGTGTCATTGAGCGCTGTGGTGTGCCTTAGTAGGTCACATGCAGATTGATGATACCAGTTGGGAAGCTGGAACTTGGCTGCAGATTCTTGATCTCCAGGTAACGTGGGCTGCTGCTTGCAGCACCTTGATGTCTACGTACACTGCTTCCCACAGCTCCAACTGTCAGCAGTGCTGACGTCAGCCCTGGAG
Source organism: Caretta caretta (assembly GCF_965140235.1). Classification (NCBI taxonomy): domain Eukaryota; kingdom Metazoa; phylum Chordata; order Testudines; family Cheloniidae; genus Caretta; species Caretta caretta. Next base: position 165,063,878 of record NC_134208.1, read on the forward strand.
AGAGCTGTTTGCTTGCTTCAGCACATTTGATAGTGATGGAATGATGGAGACTGCTAGAAAAATTTAAGAGGCAGAAGAAACATAAATTTTAGAGAAGTTGCTCAACATTTGTAAAACAATGGAGACAGTCATGTCCATCTTTTTGGCCCTAAGTACTCCTCAGTAGGCCATGCGTGGATGTTTGTTAATAAAGGCCTAATGCATAACATGGGTGTGTGTGGTGGTGGAGGGGTCAGGATTAGCAATGCTTACTTTGCAATTAATGATCTCATCCATTAGGTTAACCAGGCAGACCTTAAGATATTTCTTATTAAAAGAAGGAATCCTTTCTGTTCCTTCCTCCAACTAAACCAGTGCACCTTAATGCAATGATGATATGTTAGACCCAGCAGTTGTCAAAGCATCGTATTACTGTGATGCCATAATGACACCCTGTCTCTGTAAAGTAGTCATGTTTTCTAAAATCACACGTTGCACCGTTGATTTCTGACATGACACTTCATTCAGTCGCTTTCCCTTTCTTCGGCATCACCATTCTCTGGCAATAGCAGCTGGTGCCCATTTTCCTACTAAGTGATTCACATTTTGCCACTTTACTAGAGTGCAATTAGCTGAAGCAGAAAAAAAATGCTCATTGTAAAGTATTTCAGCTGAAATTGTAACTCAGCTCTGTAACAAGAGCTTGGGAGAGAGTCTCGAGGTGACCTGAGTGTCACTGCAAGAGGCAACATTTTGGTTTCCTTCCACACAAATACTTTTTCTCCTCCATTCAAAGGAACAAAATATAGGAAATCACAGGTGCACGCATCACCATTCTCTGTCTATTGATTTTGGTACAGAAAGTGAAACGTTACTAAAAGTGAAATATCACACTTCTTTGTGGTTAAAGTGTGGCCCTGGAAGAATGGCAAGCTGGGTTCTATTCCTGGCTCTGACAAAGACTTCATGTGTGATCTTGGGCAAGGCTTTCTTGCCTACTACACAGTGGGGATACCCCGGCCCCACAGAGGTTTTGTGAGTCGACCACAGTTGATGTTTGTGAAGCATGTTGGAAGATAGTGGATGGGTGGCGTTCTTAAAGTGCCAGTGTATAATAATTCCTATCTCACTGGCTCATTTAAAGAAGTTACCATTAACACACTGTAGTATCTGCAGCATCAAAGAAATTCTCCTTTACAATGGAAAATAACTGTGACATCTCATACCATTATGTGGCAGCTTGGTAAATGTCTGTTTATTTATTGGTGACCAGTGTAATTACTGGGACAAAGGGTCGCTCTGCTCTAAGTTACAGCATCACTGCAGCACTGTAGAAGTCAGTGGGGCTGCGCTGGTGTAACATGGAACAAAATTTGGCCTGTTTTCCAATCCCAGGATGCCATTGTTTGTTTGTTTGTTTGTTTGTTTTTATTCTTCTTAAATATGTCAAATAAGGGAAGAAAGGAGAAAACAATATTCTAACCAAAGCCTAATCCTGCCGTCTTGGTGGTGGAAAAGGTCCCATTGACTTGAATGGTGGGAGAGTTTCCTCCGCTAAGACTAATTGGGCCCAAATTATTTTATACATCCTACTAGGACATTGATACTGATTTAACCAGCGTCAGCATTGTCAGTATCATTAGCAGTGTAGCAGATAGAAGCAATATAAATGTAATGCCACTAACATCTTCATTAATGATATTTAAAAAATTCTTGGCCTTGTAGAAAAATGTGGCATGGAAAATATCTACGACTGTTTTATTTAAAAAGCTATTTTAAGTGGTTTTGAGTGCATTTGCTAACATTCTTCTCTATAACCTTCTGCCAAAAGCACTGGGCCAAATAGCTAAACTTTGCTCAGATGAAAGATTTTTGCATCTTGGCATTATAGCAAACACGAAGGGATGTAACTTAAGATATATTATGAAAGGTTTGAAGTGGCCTGTTTTCCTAAGAATCTGTTCTCCCTTGGATGCAGGCATGGGACTATTGTTAGAGCAAACTGGAGTTGCTGTCTTTGTGGGCACTGAATGGACTGTGAATCCAAAGTCAGCAATGTCTCCAGTTTTGTTCATGAGTAGCTGAGAGAGGTTTTAGAAAGCACATGTGGGTATACTCCACCTCCAGTGCAGCTATCATTCATTTGACTTAAAATAATAATAAAGAAAAAACAACCCCACCAAGACTTTAAAATAAATATTGTACACTTTCATATGAAACATGTTATTTCTATTCATACACCTTAACTAAATTTAGTTTTTTATTAATCCAATGTGACCTAAAAAAATTCTGCATTAACAGCACAATGTGGAATTGGGCTTATTCTCTCTGAATGCAGATAAAGCCATCATCTTGAAAATAGCTCTTTCTGACAAAAAGGTGTTCTTTTGAAATAAAGTCTTATTCACTACATTCCTCTTAGAGTTAATGTGAATTTTAGTGCCTCTAATTTTAGATTGAAGTGAAGTCTAGAATAAAGCCCACGAGCTGACAATTGAATTTATAGATAGTTGTGAATATTTCAGGCTTGAATAATAGAGCTGTAGACTTTCAGAGGCAGAGGGGAAGAGAGAATTAAGCTCCAACTGTAACTTTAGAATAAAATGCAATGGTGTCTAGGAAGTCTTCAGGGTAATGAGCTAAGTAGTAATTAGGAGGCAACGCTCTTACTGAGATCTGGTTCAGGCATTATTCCAAATGTTTAATGAGATGACTTGATGATGGCCCAACCTGTCAAAGGTGTAGATCAGCGGTTTTCAAACTTTTTGTCTGGCGACCCAGTTGAAGAAAATTGTTGACACCCGCGACCCAACAGAGCTGGGGATGAAGGGTTTGGAGTGTGGGAGGGGCTCAGGGCTGGGGCAGAGGGTTGGGGTGAGGGCTGCAGGGTGGGGCTGGGGATGAGGGTTTGGAGTACAGGAAGGGATTCTGGGTTTGGGGGGGGCTCAGGACTGGGGCAGGAGATTGGGGTGCGGGGTTGGGGCACAGGCTTACCGCAGGCAGCTCCCAGTCAGCGGCGCAGAGGGGGTGCTAAGGCAGGCTTCCTGCCTGTCCTGGCACACCAGACTGTGCTGCGCCCAGGAAGCGGCGAGCAGCAAGTCTGGCTCCTAGGTAGAGGCATGCAAGCGGCTCTGCACGGCTCTCACCTGCAGGGACCACCCCCTCCAGCTCCCATTGGCCGGGAGCTAGTGCTCTGGGCAGCGGCAGCATGCAGAGCACTGTGGCCCCCCCGCCTAGGAGCTGGACCTGCTGCTGGCCACTTCTGGGGCGCAGCGTGGTGTCAGAACAGGTAGGGACTAGCTTGCCTTAGCTGGGCAGCACCAACAATGGGACTTTTAACAGCCCAGTTGGAAGTGCTGACCAGAGCCACCGCGACCCAGTGCTTTACGTTCCGCGACTCAGTACTGGGTCACAACCCGCAGTTTGAAAACCACTGGTATAGATGGCTCTTGAACCTCTTCCATTTGAAAGGGGTGCAGTAACAGATAAATTAAATCAGCATGAAACACGTGCCTATTGTCACTCACTGCCAATGTCACCAATATACATATATCCTTTGTTTGGTTTGCTTCTTCAGGGAGTTGAGCAACTTTTCATCCACTGAAAGCTACTATTTTCCCATCTCCTTGCAGTGGTTAGTTTGAACTGTACTTCTGTACTCCTGTGCACCAATCCAGTTTGCACTATTGAATCTGCAGCCAAGAGCAGATAAACCTTGATTAGTACTAGAAACTGCCAGCTCAAAAACATCAGCAGACTAGCTGTTAGCCTGTACAGCATTGGAGATCTGATCTTGAGCTTGTAAAGAGGAGAGATAATATTTTGGTTCTGACAGTATAGTACAGGATAGTAGGAGAAACCCATTTTTGCACCAGATAAGACAACATGCGTTTGGACAACTAATTAATTGTTGACTTAATATTAAGTAATCAAATAACGATTCTGGGAATGGGAAGGTGACACAGAGTTTGTGCTCTTATAAATTATTCCCTAAACTAGAGCAAATTCACCAGTAGGAATCTTGCAGAGAGGAGAATGTGCCACGAGCGGAGACTAGAGGATATATAGTTGTGTTCCTATGGTTGTAACAGTAATGATTTTATGCACGGAATCGCAACAAAAAGAAGGCTAAAGAAAGGCCAGGTGCTTGTATTCAAGAAAAGGACCTCAGCATGCAGAAATAAAAAGCCCTCTAGCTGGTAGATTGTGAAAGAGTTAATTGATATTTTTTATCATAGCTGTATAAAATGCAGTGTCACAGAACGAAAGAGTGAGCGAGAGAGAGAGAGAGAGAGAGACCATGTTTTAGTACCCTAATAACTTCTAACTCTAGTCTAAGATCATAATGTATGGGAGAGCGGTCCAGTAATTATAAGGTAATAAGTGGAGTGGTGGTGTAAGTGCTCTAAATTAAAAGGAATCTGCAGAGCTGCTGTAAGTCAGTGCCGACCCGCTTTCTTTCAAACGTTGACTTGGAAAAGTGCTTAGCCCAGAGTGCAAGTAGAGAGACGAGAGAGCTATCTATTAATTACAACACTCATTAACAGTGATGGGTACAAGGCAGCAGATGCAGAAGGAACAGCACGCACTAGTGCAGGCTGGCAAGGGGATTTCCCCCGGTCCCCGTCCCCCCACCCCCACACACATACTAGTTCTTGAGAAAAGGACAACACAAGCAGGTGGTCCAAAGCAATAAGGTATTTTCAAGGATTTAACCTTCCCATTTCCTTGGTGTATGTGCTGACACCGAATGGTTTTTCTCCCTCCCCATCCCAAATAAATATAGTGCTTAGGTGTAGTGAATGAAGTGTCCACTCATCAGTCTGTTGTTTGGTTTCATATTCACATGCAATTTGTTTTTTATATTCTTTTTGGTAAAATTCACCTCAATGATGAAGGCCCTATGACCACCTAAATCCCACTTTAAATATAGGGTAAATCTTACTCTAAGTGGACGTTTCTAGTGAGGGGCCAAATTCTGATCTTGATGTCTGTGGTGTAAGAATAAACTGAAATCTAGTTGCTGGATTTCTTTCTGATTTACATTGGTGAATTTGGCACCAGAGCTTAAAGCTGCATCTGAATTTTATTATGGCATATAAATATGAGCAAGAGAAGAGATATAACATCTCAAAACTGATGTGAAATTATTTTAAGTCTGCCAAATTACCTGCTGCAAACGTAACTACACTTGATTTTAATGTAGTTGTTTCCAAAACAATAGTATAACCACATGTGGGTGGGCTTATATAGTGGTTGCATTCATCTGAGAAAAGTCATCTGAGACTGCTCGTCTGTGAATTGGAAGTGACAAAGTCTTTGCCCAGCATGCCATTTGCCACTGTGGCTTAGTAATCACAATAACAGACAGGGAAGGTAATATCTGATCATAACCTTTCTAAATATTATTCTACCCTCCAACTCCCTGCCTCCTGCCAAAAAAAGGACAGTTAGCTTTACATACGGGAAAGAAAAGGAAAGAGGGTGTGTTTTTTTTCCTTGACAGAGAGCTAATTTGTCAGATCAAATGTCTTGTTGCTCTGCTTCACATGCTCAACTCTGAAGGCAAGAATTAAGAAATAGGGCAATCAAGGATCTCACCCTTTGAAAGATAAAACTTTTATCCATTTCCTCCTTTTTTTTTAACCCAGAAAGTAAAACGTAAAATGTCAGCTCCTCTAGAACTGTAGATATATGGGGTGCTGGCATAGTTATTACTGGTTAGTCTGAGGATAATGGCTAAAAAGTAATTGCAGCCAGAGATGATGAATCATTCCACTTAGATTTTGTGAAACTAGTGTCCAACCTTAATTATTGTTAGAATCCTGAGATGATGTTACTTCATTACTAAATAGCTATACCTAATAAAGAAATGTTCATAATAAAAGTAATTGGGAGACTTATTCTTCAATTCCATGGTCAGATCAATAGATGATGTAGTTATGCTTTATTGAAACGTGCTGACAAACAGTAATTACTGAGCACAACATTTATCACTTCAAACTCAGAAATGTTTGATTCTGTCGATAGTGGAATTTATGCAAGGAAAAATGCAGTGAGGGAGGGGCAAATGAAATAAATTCTAGTAATCAAATGGGTTTGTGAATTCCTGACTCACTGGATGACAAGTTCAAAATTTAGAGAGTTGGTTTGAAATTGACACATAGTCTAGCAGAAAGAAGGGGGAGAAAAAAGGATTTGGTCTCTTTAAAGTTTTTGTTTACTGCCTGTCTGAAGCTTTGATAAAGCTCTGTCATGCCCTTATGCTGATTACCTTCATGTAGAACAAGAGGTATTGACTAATGAATGAATGATGTGCGGTCCCTAGCCCTTGCAGAGCAATCTTAAAGAGCGCTGTCTTTAATACACAGATTCTTCTCTCTCCCTCCCTCCCTCTCCCACAATGCAGGCTTCTCTGCAGAATGTCAAGCAAAGATCGACACATTGATTCCAGCTGTTCGTCATATATCAAGACGGAACCATCAAGCCCCGCCTCTTTGACGGACAGCATCAACCACCATAGCCCTGGTGGCTCTTCAGACGCCAGCGGGAGCTACAGTTCAACCATGAATGGACATCAGAATGGGCTGGACTCACCACCCCTCTACCCTTCCGCTGCAGGCCTTGGGGGCAATGGGCCTGTCAGGAAACGATATGATGACTGCTCTAGCACCATTGCTGAAGATTCACAGACCAAGTGTGAATATATGCTGAACTCGATGCCCAAAAGACTGTGTTTGGTGTGTGGTGACATTGCGTCAGGATACCACTATGGGGTGGCTTCATGTGAGGCCTGCAAAGCTTTCTTCAAGAGGACAATTCAAGGTGAGTGCTGATCACCACTTCTCTCTTGTTCAAAGTAAAACTTTACAGCCCTGTGTAACTCCTGTTCCTTCTCCCTCCCGTAAATTGTTTCTTTATATTTACAGTATCTGGTCCAACAGATTTTACTCAGGCAAAACTCCTTCATTCTTTAGTGGGAGTTTTGTCTTAGTAAGGACTGTAATTCTGGGCCTACAATCATTTCTCTTTTTACTGTCAAAGGTAGGCAAAGCTATCTGGCACCCTAGGCATCTTCAGATTTTTTTTTTTTCCATAAGAGATCCCCATGGACACTGATAAATAATTGCTGTTAAGAAAACTGGTTGTTTTCTGAAGGTTGCTATGGCTACCTCTTGAGTGGGCCTCTTTCAACATACCCTTGTTGTGCATAAGCACCGTGTGGTACATCTTGCTCTGAGCTGTAGCACTGAGGCACTTAAATTGTTAGAAAAATCCAGTTTATTTTTTTTAAACTCTAATCCGTTTAAAGACAAAACCAAATGTAATGCTATAGTGTATTGTGTGCTTCAGTGGATTAGTTACTGGCCTTTCACCTCTAAGATACTACTCCAGCCTTAACCAGATTCACCAAATATCTGTCAGATTACATCCTAAGTGAAGTAAGTTAGCAGGCTTTGGTCTCTGCCTAATAGCCCACATAACAAACCTGCTCCTGATGCTCATTACAAAGCCTCTACATATTTTGGCATAAGTAAGTATGAATGGGACAATTTGCATGTTCATTGTTCTAACTGTGGAACCAATGGAGTCCAAATAACCTTCTGTCCTCCTTTAGATAGCATTGTCTCAAGCAGAATTGCCGGCAAGAATGCAAAGCCATGCCTGGACTGTAGTTATTATACAGGAACTTAGTGTCACATTGAATTAAGGTCAGGCTTGGGTGCCTAAAATTAGGCACCTAAATCCCATATTTAGACACCTAAATAAAAGGTGCTTGATTGTCAGAATACCTGGAACGCTCTGTGAAGGCAATAGGAGTTGGTGGTGGGAGGCGGAGGCTCAGTACCTTTGAAAATAAGGCCACTTTTACTGAAGAGCTTAAATTTGGATTTAGTTACCCAACTCCGGGCACCTACATTTGAAAATTTTCACTGAAGTGTCTCAAATATGTAACTAATTAATTATTTAATGTAAAATTGAGGGACAGATAATGGATGTTGTTTTGATTTAACCATTCCCAGAGGGTGATTCTTGCACCCTCTAGGAGCCTTGAGAATCTCCCTTTTGTTTCTGTTTAATTCCCGTCTTGCCCCCTCTTCCCCCCCACCCCCCGGGCAAAACTTTGCATTGTTGCAAACATACAATCCCTCACACTGAGGAGTGCCAGATGCTGCTGCTTTTGAAGCCTTCTGGAGGTCAGGTGTCTTTTGCAGAGTAATGCAAGACACTGCATTCCCCAATGAGGCTGAGAGGTGGCTTCCACTTGCCTCTCAAGTGCCTGCTTGTGAGCAAAGAACCCTGATGTGGATCAGCAATACTGGGCTCTCAGGCAAAACTCCTGTTGAAATCAATGAGACATTTTCACACTAGAATCAACTGGAAGTTTTTCTTGGATGAGGAGTACTGGATTGGACCCATAACAGGACATTGTATTCCTGTTACCTAGCTAGATACCAGACAATGATTAAGAGTATGTTACTGGAAGTTTAACATCCCTAGAGTAAATACCTACATTATTGCATACTTGTTCAACCTTCAGTAAATATATCCCTTAAGCATGTGATTAAAGTTCAATGAAAGTCAATGGAACTTAAGCATATGCTTAAAGTTAACATGTAATCATTATCAGTGGTAATCATAGTGCTTAAGTGCTTTACTGCATTGGGGCCTATGTTAGTATAAGTGTGTTAGTATAAGTATAAGGGCACAGTGTGCCCTTATTGCCAAGAAGGCCAATGACATTTTGGGATGTATAAGTAGGGGCATAGCCAGCAGATCGAGGGACGTGATCGTTCCCCTCTATTCGACATTGGTGAGGCCTCCTTTGTACAGTTTTGGGCCCCGCACTACAAGAAGGATGTGGATAAATTGGAGAGAGTCCAGCGAAGGGCAACAAAAATGATTACGGGTCTGGAACACATGACTTATGAGGAGAGGCTGAGGGAACTGGGGTTGTTTAGTCTGCAGAAGAGAAGAATGAGGGGGGATTTGATAGCTGCTTTCAACTACGTGAGAGGTGGTTCCAAAAAGGATGGTTCTAGACTATTCTCAGTGGTAGAAGAGGACAGGACAAGGAGTAATGGTCTCAAGTTGCAGTGTGGGAGGTTTAGGTTGGATATTAGGAAAAACTTTTTCACTAGGAGGGTGGTGAAACACTGGAATACGTTACCTAGGGAGGTGGTAGAATCTCCTTCCTTAGAAGTTTTTAAGGTCAGGCTTGACAAAGCCCTAGCTGGGATGATTTAATTGGGGATTGGTCCTGCTTTGAGCAGGAGGTTGGACTAGATGACCTCCTGAGGTCCCTTCCAACCCTGATATTCTATGATTCTATGATAAGACAGTCATTGGATGTTAATGAAATAGTCACTGTTCGGTCCAAATTCCAAAGAGAAACACTGGATTGCAGTTGTTATGGGTCTGATTTTCAGAAAGTTGAGGCCCAGGCAGGCTCCAGGCACCAGCAAAGGAAGCAGGTGCCTGGGGCGGCCAATAGAAAGGGGTGGCACTGTGTCCGTGATTGGGGCGGCACGTCCGCATCTTCACGCATCTTCACGTCCGGCAATTCGGCTGCAGGCCCTTCACTCCCTCTCTCCCTCTTCGGCGGCAATTCGGCGGCGGGTCCTGCTTCTTATCTTTTTCTTTGCCACTTGGGGTGGCAAAAAAGCTGGAGCCAGCCCTGGGCCCAGGTTCCCAAAACTTTGCAGACACTTTGGGCAGTTATCATACATGTGGTTAGATCCATTTGTTCATTAAATAACCAGCTTGAGTGCTCAGGTACGGCAATTGCACATGTAGAAAGTGCATGCTGACCTCAGGCCTCGGCTTCGTAATTATCAAACCTTTTGAGTTAAATAATTTCCTTTGCCCTTCAAGAACGTTATCAGCAAAGCTCAACAGTTTATACAATGGAGGAGTAGATATTATGTAGCTGTTAAACTTCAATGAACATGGCTTTAATAAAGAACTGTTATTCCATTACTATGCAATAACTATCCTACAAAACAGATATACAATTATTTTAGATTTACCTTCATTAATAAAAAATGCCACTAAAATCTTTAACTCAGTAAAGTCTTTGCTTCAGTTTTACACCACACCATAGACAGCAAGTTTCTGGGTCCTGAAGCCTAAGTCAGATGTTATTCTCCAAATTAGCTCTCTGGTCTTGTCCACCTAGCTCGAGTTATAACTGGCAGCTGTGCAAAAGCTTTCAGTAGGGACACAGCACTAGCTGCATCAGCATGTATCACTGCACAGTAATATAAAGACAAAAAATGCAATGTTGTAAATAACGGCATTGAATGGCACAGTAATAAAGGAATTCAAAGTAGGGCTAGAAAGGTGCCACCTTCATATGACAAGGCGGCGCCTTCATTTAAGTTATTGACTCAAGGTCCAAGCCAACAAAGTGATGAGTGCTTCCAAATCCCGTTCAAGATAATGGAAGTTGAGCACTTCAGTGGGTCAACCCCCTAGGACACTATAGGTGAACTAAAGTAACTAAGGCAAAGGTACTCTTTATCATTCTAGGGGCAAATTCTACCTTTGAACGTGCATGAATGGCTCCCTTGATTTCTTTGGCAGTCATTCGATAGAAAGGGCAGAATTTGTCCCTAATATTCCTAAAGGCAATTTCTCACTATATAATTTCACTTTGTGGTTCATATCACACTTCGCCTCCTTCTCCATCTGTTTAAAAAAATTAGTTGATAATTGAATAAGCATAAATAAGAAAATAGACATGCACAAAGAGGAACATAAATATAGAATAGAAAACAGGCGTGCTTGAAGAACCAACTACGAGGACTGAGTATATAAAAATTGCTTATCTCAAATAAAAGAATTGCTCCTTTCAAACGTTAATATTTCAGTTCTGTTGGGAAATTAATCTAGATTTCAGGGAAAAAAGACCATGTTTCACTTATCAAACCTTTCCAAGTTATCATTCATAAACTATTAAATTAGCTCAGGCTGCAAAGCACAATGCCACTCCCCACTGACAACACTCCCATTGACTATAATGGAAGCAAGGCTGAACTTGATAAAATTAGGTTGAAGAAGGTGAGTATTATGCTCACTTATAGCCTGATCCACTTCCCACTTTCCATTGCCTTCAGTGGAGCTGCACCAGCCCCGAGTAGGTGAATTTCACTTTAATATGACTTGTTAAAGGACAGTTTCACTAGTAACAAAAGTGACAGCTCCTTGCTTTCAGACAATAACGGTTTGCTCAAATTTTTATTTTTCAGTTTGAAACATTCCATACTTGTTCTCAGTCTGAGGTAATTTTGTTCTTAAATGTGAGGAAACTGCAATTAGTCCTTTTTTTTTTTTTTTTTATTTATAAGATGGTGGGGGAAAAAATCTATCCTGAGTCCCTTTTTGAGTTTTTCAGGCAGATAATCCAAAACCAGCTGAATTTTGAAAAAATGCATGGAAATAATTCTTGATGAGAGGTAGCAACTGTTTCTGGAAAATATTTTAAACTAAATAATTATGTGATTGATTGAAAAACCACAGTTGAATGTACACAATGGCCATCTGCTTATAGCCTGAGTAGAATTAAATGAAGTTCTGCACACACATACACCCCACATCTGACATCACATAGAGGAAGGGAGAACTGGATGTTCTCTCTGCTCAGCCGAGCACTTACAGGGTTGCTGCTCTTAGGTTGCTTCTTGGATAACTTACACGAGGGGTGACTGCAAATGTCTCAGAAATACATACAAGCAGCCAAATCCACTGCCAAATTGGCTTAATATCAGGAACACTAGAAAATAGCAAGTGCTAGACTAGTCACAGGTCCATTGATTTCTACGGTCTCTCTGCAGTTTTTGATGCATTCTGTGGTATCTTGAAAACACACCTTTCATTAAAATAAATAAAGAGGAACATTTTCAGCCTTCAGGTAGGTGCACAGGCCTCGTGCTGGGCCTCTGACAGTGTTGCACGTCCTGTATATTTTGTAATGAACATTTAGCACCAAAGATATCAAAAACCCATTTAACAAGACAAAAATTTAAATAGAAGTTATTACATATGCCAATGTTGCCAAATTATTCTTGGTGTAGGAACATTAAATTTAAATTTCCTGACTCATATTTTGTTGTACTACTTCAGATTACACATTGTTGCATTTAATAATATATAGTTGCTCTGCCATCTCTTTGGGTGAAACTTTTATTAAGTTACAGGCACAAAGGTCTTGTTGGTTTCCATGGGAACCGGATGGGGTCCATGAGCTTTGAAAGGTTCAAATGTTTTCTTTTTTTCCCTAAATTGATTAACCCCCCCACCCCCATCTCTCAGGTGATTGTCATCTTCAACCTAGCATGAAAATACAACAAGAAAAAACAAACCTGCTGAGGCAGCAGCCTGGTGGGAAGATTTGTGGTGTAAAATTAATCATTGACCAAAGGAAAAATGCTACAAAAGTATAAATATTTTGGAGTCACAATTGTCATGTTTCCAGATTCTAGGGTAGTTTTTAAATTTATTTTTCATTAAAGGTGTTGGATGGACAGCACTGGAGACTGCAGTCTTCTATTAATGCATAGATAGTTAAAACATAGCTATTGAGTCCCTACTGTCTTTTACTCACTATCTCATTTATGAGCCTCATCCCTGTTCAATCCTTGTCCATCTAAGGCAGCTAAGAAGTATTCCAACCTGGTCATCATCATTGCCTTGTGGACACCTTTTCATTAGGAACTGTACTGAGACCGCTGTCTCATTTCACGTTGATTATCAAAAAACTTGCAGCTCCACAATTCTGCAGTAGTATAGTTCCTAAAGTACATGTCAAACCTTGTTCAAACTATAATACAGACACCTTGGGTTGACCTCTTTCGTTATTCAAAGTTTTTTACTTGGTTAACAATCAGGTTTTTCAAACCTCTTTTGAGTGCCATGTTTACACATTGCTGAGCCAATTTGACCTGCAAATCTATGAACGCTTTATAGTAAACTTTTTTTTTTTAATCAGCAAGGTAATCAGGAAAGATACAGCTACTTATGTAAATTCAGATATGGTGACATTTAAAATGGGCGACATAAAGTTTGGTTCTGGGTTGCACATGACCAAAGTGGCTTCCAAAGGTTAATTTACACACTGCTCAGCTGACTCCATCTGTAATGTCCACATAACGTTTTCTTGAGGAAATGAAAACAAATTAAATAAGACTTCATTGTTTTCCAATATCTTAATCAGGATTATGATTTTTATAAAATGGTAGAGGTGAGAGCTAGGAATCTTGGTGAGAGCTAGGAATCACTGAGCCATGGATCTTGGCTTTAGTGCAAAAATGGCAGCCTGCCAGTGAACCTTACACTGTTACCTGAATCCAGCATTACCTGATTAATTCATTCACCTTCCTTATATAAGTAAAAGTCTTTGCATCAGCATTTCTTTCAAAGAATATTTAAGCAAGCAGTGAAATTATTGAGAAAGTATTTTTAATTCTCTTCCTATACATCCCTTCATCATGTAACTGCACAACTGTGGCAGCAAAACAAGATGAGACAGTAAAATATAAACATGCTAAAATCTGGGAACCAGAGAGAAATTTTAAAATGTAGTGCTGGTTCTATCATTTTTACTATCCCTGCTTTCTTTACAGTATTGTAAATTATATGTTGCATTTAGCTTAGCTGAAAATGGGAACGAGGACTGTTTCTGCCTGCTGTTTAAAACCCATCCGAAAAACTGAAAAAGGAAGAGACAGATTAATGCCATTATAATTAGGGCTAGTTCTCCATTTGTGTTATGAACTTGAATTTCTGAAAGTGTTTGACTCACCTGTAAAATCCAGTACAGATTGAAACTAGGCACACAAGGTCTTAGCCACACATGATTTATTTTTTTTAAAATATCTGTCTATACATTTTCTAAAGTTAATTTTTATTGCTGGTGAAAGTTGCCAGATTGGCAGCCCCGGAGACTGAAGTTCTCTGTGTATCCATGAAACAGCAACAAGGCAGGAGAAGTGCAAGCTTCTCCACACTACCCTATCAATGAATTTCAACACTGATCTGGATGGAACATCACTAGCTTTGAGAGAAAACTGTCATACGCAGAGGCCCAGCCCTAGACCTATGCACCTACCTGAAGGCTGAAAATCGGGCTCTTCATTTATTTAGTTTAATGAAAACTTCAAGTTTTCAGCCTCCATGCTCCTTAGACATCTATGCTATGACTGCCAAGGAGGTCATGATTCAGTAAGATTCAGAACACATCTTGAGATGGCCTGAGTGCACTCATTTCCCACGGAAGACAGGTAAGTTGACTCCAGTGGGAGTCAACGACACTTGGTACATCTAGGAGGTATCAGTCCCATATTGCCAGTTGTGGTGGTCTTTGTGATGTTGGATACTTGTTTACTGTAAAATTAGGCAGCTGAACCCATCATTTAATGTAATACGACACTGAACAATATCTTTACATTTTCTTCTCAAATCTGCATGTATGTTGTTTACTACTGGTGCTACAAAAAGTTTGAAAAGAATATTTTTCAAGTTTTGAACATTTTGTTAGTTCTTCTACAACACAATACTGACTCCTTTTTAAATGGAAATTTAGTGAGGGTCACATATTGTGGGCTGGATCCCTTGGCTAAATGTTTTGAGGTTGAGTATAGATGTTTCAGAATCAGCCACTTTTTTTCTTTTTCCTTTTTAACAGGCAAGGAAACTCTACTATTATGTTTAACTGGTTTTAGAGACTTTAAAACTGAAGACCTTTAGAGCCAAAATTAGAAAACAATATCTAATTGTGCATACGCAATTTTGTTATTGTGGTCAACTGGGTGCAAAAATGTGGACACATCATTTGTTGGCTTAAGCAGCTACAGATGAGACATGACAGAATTTAGACCTCTAATTAGAAGTGCACAATTAGAGGCCTGGTTGAGGCCCCTTAAGAATTTGTCAATTGGAGTTAAACTTAAAATTCATACTTAGGTTCAATCTTTCAAAACCGTACTCCTGTGAGTATTTTTTTATTCATGCAAGTAGTCCCTTTCACTTCCAGCTCTATGTGCATGAGCAAGGACCAAGTTTTGAAGAATTCAGACCTTAACCTCTGTACAAATGTTATTTGGTTGCTTGGTTCAGTTTTGTTAAGGTGTCAAAAATTCTGATGTATTTTCTAACCCAGTTGAGGCCTTCTTCCCCTGCCCTGTTCCTAAGTCAACCTAGTACTTTTACAGTGCCCTCCTTCCCTCAGATTCTCTGAAAGTATTCTGTTTTCTGTTAAGATCCTTATACCATGCTCATCACCATGGTGTCTGAGCACCATAGTCTAATCCACTCTCTCTCATAGTCGGGATCCTGTGACATGCATTCCCCTCACCGCCTTTCTGTGCTTCTTTTGAGTCATTGATTCCCAGGCAGCTCCCCTATCTTTGTTGTGATCATGGCTAGCTTCTCTCTTCAGGGGCTTTCCTGGATCACAGAGTCCACAGAAAAGCGTGGGCAAGTTTTGAAGATGGCAGCCAGCCTAGGAGAGACTGTCTTGAAGAAGGAATCCAATTATATTTTTTATTGGGTATCAGCCAATGTAGGGGGTCCTATTAAGGATGAAGAAAGCACCCAAATCTTTAAAAAGAGTTTATGTTGCAGAATTCTCCAGGAACAAATAGTGCATACAGTAGGAATGCTTTTTGAATATAAGTAGAAAGGACATGTCAGAAGGGTACATTAGATGGTTGTAATCAGTTTGAGACCGAGCCATTCCGTGGATTAGATCCCCTCATTTTATTCTGTTCACTTTTCACTCCTCATTATTGACTCTACTTTCCCACCCAACAGAATTGTAACCTCATATGCCTTTAGAATTGCCTCTGCTTTCTTGCCTGTAGGTGGACTATTCTTCCTTCCAAACAGATTTTCTTCTTCTCTCTCAACCTGGATCTTCTTTTATATCTGTCATTAGTTTTCCTGAACCCCCCCATGTATTCTTTCCTTTCCAGTCTGCAGCAGTACTCTAATGCCTTGAGTATTACACCTTCAAATGCCTTGAGTATTGCTTCAGGTGTGACTGAAGGGAATAAAGCTCTGTGAATGATTTTTTTTTCATCTTGTTGCATAGGGAATTATGGGTTCGATTCTGTGAAGAACTTAAGCACATACCTAACTTTAATTAATGGTCAATGGCACAATGGTATGCTTAAAATTAAACATGTGGGTAAGTGCTTTCCTCAACTGGCGCTTATATACATAATTCCAAATGCATGGAGATCTGAGCAGGCCTCAAAGCATTTATTGGAGCAACTGTCTTCAGGCTGTATGTACTGCACTGTTTGCTGCCTCTGAGATTTATGAACCATGGCATCTGTAGAAATGAAACAACAGAATTTGTGCAGTTGTGAGTTTAAAGGGGAAAGTACTTTGGTTATACAAATGTTTTCCCCAACACCTGACAAGTTTTATGATCTTTAAATTTTAACCAATTAATATTATTTTGCCAAAAAGCACATCATATTTTTCTCTGTTTGTTTGAACATACTTTTATTACTTTGAAAAATACATTTTCAGAAAAAAGGACAAAATAAGTGATCAGCTGGATACAGTGATATTTGGGAAGGATGTACCTAATTTCAGGTGTAAAGGATGACATGGAATATGGCTACTCGTTCAGTTCCTTTGTCCCACCATTTTGTGGCTGTTGAAGCAATACAGCAAAATGGTGGCCAACTGTTACTACGTATCGAAGAAGACATATGTACACTACATCTCTGGCTGAGTGATCTGTCTTTCCATGAATAAACCAGTGGGGTTTGCCTATGCTTTGGATTAATTTTTGTCTTTATATATATCTTCCCTGCCTCCTTGCCCACCAGTCTGAAATATGCTTTGCATATCTTTCTTAGTGCTCATCTCCATTCTTTCATCCTTTTTTTCTTCGAGAGCTAGGGTGGTCCAGTGGTTACAGCACTAAAGTGGGAGCCAGAAGGACCTGGGTTTAAGTCCCCCTCTGCCACTGACTGACTGTCTGCCTTTGGACCAGCCACCTCACTTCTCTGTCCCTCAGTTCTGGCATCTGTAAAATGGGGATTAATGCACTTTGAGATATACTGATGAAGAGTGCTATGTAAAGGTTAAGTATTATCTTTCTATCAAGTATTCTAGTAATGATCTCCTGTATTTCCAGAAAAGCGCCTGTTTCATAAACCTCCTCCTTTGCCCCATCCCACAGTTTTGGGTCTGTTTCCAAAGCCATTTTCCCACTACTGATATTCATGAGGTTACTTTTCATCTTTGAGGATCACATGTGCTAGGGGGCCATTGCATATGACCCTGCATTTTTAATGGACCTGTCTTTGTCAGCACTCTACCTTCTTTTCTGCTGTGGCCCTCTATGCCCTGAACTTTGATAAAGGTCCAAACATGTTAATCCATGTCTCCCCCACCCACCAACCAGTTGCCAAAATGGTCCCCAGGGCCTCAGCAGTGCCCAAACACTCCCAGTGACTGAGAAACCACCCTTTCCCCCCCACAAAATGTGTTTTAGTAATTATCAAACTCATCTTGGAGCCCCATACGTCACACAGGAGACCTTAAAAACCTTAGGTTATTTTGGGCCATTTTTATCTTCGTAACATGAAAATGTGATGCCCTTATCCATGTATAATTTGAGCCACATGAAGAGATTTTATGATTTGGGGCATTTAAAAGCAGACAGACTGCAGATTATGTATTGTATGTTTTAACACTCTAATTGCTAACTCAAGCACAGATGCTATTATTTCAAAGTAGTTCTCTCTCTCTCTTGTTTTTTAAAAGGGTAAATCTCATTTTTAATGCCCTTTGTGTCATTTATATTTTCATGCCTTTTGGCCCAGCTAATAAAATTAAAATCATTAGCAAAATAAGCAGATGCTTTAAAATAAAATATTCTGTGTCGATATGGAAAGAAAAGGAACTCAGCACTGACATAAATCCCAATGCATTATAACAATGCGGGGCAACGTGTGTGGGGAGTGAGAATTTGACATATATTTTTATTTTGAAACGTCATACTAATTTACATTATTCAGCCCTTTAACTGCCAAACTGTGAAAGTCCATTAAGCTACTGAAAGGAATATACAAATTATCCACTGGCACTTCAGGCAGGAGTTTTACATATACCCTGTTATTCTATCAGCCAGCTAGCTGCAAGATTCTATTAAGGAGTAAGTGAGAAAATTATATTGCCTGCAAACTAATTGTACAAAAGACTTTAAAATAAGTAATCAGAGCCCAGTCCTTTCTGAAAACCAGCCAGGAGATATTATAAATTGCTCTATCATTCTTGTCAGCCCAGTGTAAAAACCCTGAGCTGCCATGTTGATTTTGTTCCTTGTATAAAACAGCTACCTCTCCAACTATTGACAGAACTGGGCAAACTCAAGTTATGCCATTAGTAGCTGCCCAATTCACCCTCTAGCATTGTTTAGCAACTCTAGATAAGAAAATGGTAAAGTATCTTTCTAACATCATCTTCTCACTGAAATTTCAAGGCAGATCTGGAAACCCTTAACATATGTATGCAACCTGCTCAATAAGTGTCTAGCTTAACCATCTACTGGTAGATGCCTGAGTGCTTGCTGAATACATTTTTGACTCTTTTGCAGTTTTTACAACATTGAGGAAAAACAAGTGAATACAAGAGACCTCATGACCTACAGGGTGCCATAAATTTGAACTGGTACCAAAATAGATGTAATAACATTAGTGAGTGCTTAGGATAGCACATTTTTAGCAATAATATACTTTCACTTATAGAACAACAACAAAATTCAAGGAGGATTTTCAAGGGCAGTTCACTAGTAGAAATAGGTGTAGATCTATGTATGTAGGCATTCAGTAGACTACTGCAGCCATCTGTTGAACAGAGACTTTTTGATTCCAGTGAATAGATGCACACACTGGCCACACTTTAAAATATTGCTTACTGTTGCTAAAATTGTGGGCCACACAATTCTTGTGGAGCCATGCGAGGTTCTGATCTTAGTTACACCAAAATAAATCCAGAGTAGTGTTTCTCCGTTGACTTCATTGGAGGTACTCCAGATTTGCAACAGTGAAATTAAGATCAGAATCAGTCCTATGATCTAGAACAGTGTTTCCCAAACTTGTTCCGCCGCTTGTGCAGGGAAAGTCTCTGGCGGGCCGGGCCGGTCTGTTTACCTGCCGTGGCTGCAGGTTCGGCCGATCGCGGCTCCCAGTGGGCGTGGTTCGCTGCTCCAGGCCAATGGGAGCTGCTGGAAGCGGCACAGGCCGAGGGACGTACTGGCCGCCGCTTCCAGCAGCTCCCACTGGCCTGAAGCAGCAAACCGCGCCCACTGGGAGCCGCAATCGGCCAAACCTACAGATGCGGCAGGTAAACAGACCGGCCCGGCCCGGCCCGGCCCGCCAGGGGCTTTCCCTGCACAAGCGGTGGAACAAGTTTGGGAACCACTGATCTAGAAAATGAGTTATTAAAGCAAAATGGCCTAAATGGATATGGAAACCAAATTACTGGGATCTAATGATTGAAATAATGGCAAAATATAACCCTATTTAACCACCATCTAGAAAACCAAAATTTCTAGACAATCAGTTGCCTATCTTGTTACCTGACAGCCATTTGCACTGAGTTTTACCTCTCCTCTTCCACCCAGTCTTGTCTCCAACGGTGTTGGATATGTCTGAAACCTTCAGGGTAATAGGTTTGAACTTCATGCTGCGGAAAACTACTCCATTTTTTACCAGGTCCTAGTTTTGAACCCAACCTTTTTGTGTCCGCATCTACGTCTGCACCTTCATGCAAGGAGCCAGCAAGGGGTGAATCTGGAAAATTAGGTGCCTGACAAAGAGAGGCCTGGTTTAGTGGTGTGAACACAGAACCCTGATCCAGAATTTCTGAATCCTTATCCTGCATCTGTTCCTAGCTTCTTCTGTGACTTGGGTAAATCATCTCGCCTCTCAGCCCCTGTTTCCCTTTACTGGGGTGTGGTGAATTTAATCAAAGTTTATAAAGTCCTTTGAATGCATATATTGGTAGGTGGGCATGTTATCTCACTGAGGGAGTATAATGCAGCATGAGAAAGGAAGGTGTGGATTTTGGGATAGTCTTGCTGTCACCCTTTCCTCACCTCCCCCCACATATCTCAAAAATATTCTTTGCCACCTCCATTATATAATATCAAGAGAGGTCATCTGGAGAGCATCTCTTTCCTAATTTACTGTACAGGCAGACTCTCTAACCGCATTTATTAGGGAGCTTTCTGCTTAGAAGCTGTGGAAGGGACCAGAGGGTATATTCAAGTTGTAAGCTGTGCCAATAGATCCTGTAGTGGTCAGACATGTCCTGATTCCCTGCCTTTTTGCAAGCATTGCTAATTCAACTATGCAATAATGTTCTAAATGACCGAAGCCTGCACAGCCCTGAAAAGGTTGTGCAAAGTATGTCAGTTTTATTGGCATAAATGCATTAAGTTACAATGCTAATTTAGTGAGAGATTTCTGATGGGTTTATCTTGCATATGTTGCACCGTGCAGACCCCTCTATCATAAATACTTAACCAATTTTCAATAGATATAAGTGGTTTAAGTAATACTTCCTGTTGAATTAGCAGTTGCTGAGCATTTGAGTCTTTGTGCTATCCTGCAATCCACTAATGTGATATTTAATGAGGAGACATCAGTCTGGAGAAAGGTAGTCAATATAAATCAGTGTTTACAAAGTGTGATTAACTCTGAAATATTTCATCAATGCTGTGGTCCCAGGCAGACTCTATGCTAATTACTAGAATCTGCGCATGTTTCAGGGGATTTTGACGGACCCTGAGTGCAACAAACATGGAGCAGCAAAATTGCAATTATGCTCGGACTGTCTCTGATGACAATTTATTCATGTGGTGTGATGACCCCTCGCTTCCCAAGAGGGCAATAAACAGAATGCATTTTCATTAAGATACTAATGCACTTAATCACAGGGGAAAGGGTTAGAAAGTAACGAAATACCTTTAAAGCAAGATGTGACAAGGCTGATGGGGGAAGATGCTTTATTTAAAAGTCAGTTTCTTTGCAAAACTACCGACTACCACAGACTCTGTCCTATTGAATTGGGTTGTGAACAATAGGATGCACGGTTAGAGAGACATACAGCAGAAGCCTTTTATGAAAAGAAAAACCGCATTGGGATAAAATAAGACAAAACTTTCCCTCATTTGGACTCAGATACTTAGAAGGATGGGGAAATTTTGGTGTAATTTTTAACAGTATTTATTTCGTGTGTATCTGTTTGTTTTTATTTATTTGTTGAGCACAAACAATATGCTCAGTGTTGTATAGATCAAAGATGAAACACTACTCTTCCCCCAAAGAGCTAGAAACCCCAAAAGGGGGTGGGGGAGGGAGGAGGCGGTGACATGGATAGCAGAACTGGCCTAGAATAACAGGAAGTGTATGCTGTGGCCTTCAAAAGGTGTGATTGTGCCCTTTTAGGGACATTATGCCCCCAGTTCTGAGCTGCCAAACTGCTGTCTACTGCAGGCTTTGCCCTAAAGTCACAGTGGATGCTTTTAATTCCAACAGTCACCTCCTAACAGCCAAAATAAAGCACTAGAGGCCACCTCTTCCTCATATGTCTACAGAAGAGAGGCAGATAAGAAAGCTACAGCTGTTATGTCTCATTCTGAACTTCTCCAAACCCAACACAGTTCACATTCTGAAGATCACCTATGGCCCAGACATGGAGAAGGCATTTGGGATGGGGGTTCTTGGATCAGGGACATGGTCCATGTGATTTAGTGCGGATGCTTCCTGACCCAGCTTCCACAGATTACTGTTGCCCCTGGCAGGAATAATCTACATGAAGGAATCTGATTGGGCCTATGGTTGTATCAGGATACAGGTCTATATTAATGAAGCTTTTGCCGTTTTTATGTACAGCCATCTGAGTAAAAAAAGTCAAATAGGGCCTGAATTTGGCTTTTTTTTTTTTAAATATATATAATTTAATCTCAAAGCCATTTCCTCTGGCCAGCCAGTAACAATTGCTTTTAATTGCATGCTTGTATTCTCCTAAATGAAATACACTAAGAATGTTATGATTTCTGTTCATATAGTGATGGTATTTGTCAGTTAACATTTCTCAGTGGCTTCTTTTTTCTGAAATCTGTACCACAGGTAACATAGAATACAGCTGCCCAGCAACAAATGAATGTGAAATCACAAAGCGCAGACGCAAGTCCTGCCAAGCCTGCCGCTTCATGAAGTGTCTAAAAGTTGGCATGCTGAAAGAAGGTAAGGCTGATCTAGTCAGTACGTACCTTGTCGCCAAATACATGTAACAATTGCAGGTCAATCAGGAAAGACGAGAGATGGTAAGTGTTTTGACCCCCTATTGCAGAAAGAAACCTCAATATATACATGCCCTTCCTGACAGTCTGTTTTTAACTGCTTGACTGCTTGCTGAAGATTCCAGGTATATCCAGGTAAAACACATCTTCTCTGGTGTGGAATATATCAGGTACACCCTAACATTCCATCTGTTTCAATGGGCTGCTAGTAGCATAATCATCACAAAAAACCCTATCTGTTTCCATAAGATTGTTACCTTGTGAAGTTTCAAGCCTGTGTTCCCTCTCTTACTCTACACTGTTACTGGTACAACTACATTCTATTATTTTCTGTTTCCACATTGTAATGATTATTGATATCACTAGGAAAAGTGAAGGGATTGCTTCTCCTCTCACGGTATGCTGGTGTAAACCCAGAGTAACTCCACTGAAGCTACACTGGTGCAAAATTTGGGGTAAAGGAGACGAGAGTCAGACCCTGAATGTTAAACGCACACACAAGCTCTCACCCCTTGTCTTTAAAGTTTTTTTTTTTTTTTTTGGATGCATTAGCTACATCTCTTTTTCCAAATCAAGGCACTGAATCACTGGTAAATGTAGGAAAACATCTCCAAGAAACCATCCTGACAGGCCCAGGGCTTAATATACCCCAGTAACATCAATATAAAACTAACATAGCCCAGGGAGACTTGGGCCCTAAGCAACAGAAAAAATACATTCTTTACATGCCAGAAATCCTACCATCCTATCTATTGTCGATGTTTGAGGATGTCATTTTTTATGCATAGATTTTATTCACTGAATTTTGATTGCATTATAGCCATCGAGAGAGTAACAGAAAGTAAAACAATTTCATTGACTTCTGCGCTAAATAACAATTTAAAATAAATACAGTGAAATCTGTTCTAACAGTTGCATTCAATGGGTAATCCCCAGCATTAAGCAGCCACTTTAAAATATCTCCATACAATTTCCAATGCAATTTTGTTTGAACATAACTTTAAAATAGTCAGCTTTAATTGGTGACCGATTTTTACAAATTCCGTAGATAGTCTTTTAAAACAGGATTCAGTGTATAGTCATTCTGGTAATGTCTAAGAAGAATATAGAGCAATAGAGAGATGATGGAAAAATTGGCCTCCCACACACCTCCAGACATATTCTTATTGGATTATACTTACTAAGAATAAACCTTGTTCTGTGCAACTGCTTTGGCAGACGCTATGATCCTGTGAGCCAAATCCTGCTGTCCTTAGCTTCACTCAAGCAAAACTCCTGTCAAATTCAATGGGGATTTTGCCTCAGTAAAGACTGCAGGATTTGGCCCTCCATTCTGGTGCGGCTAGGGTTTCCTTGTGTGTAGAAAACCTGATTTGTTTCAGCCACTAATAGCCATTGCGCAAAGGCCAAAATGGAAACTTTAGACAATCTGGACAATGAAAGGAACACCTGGTAATGACAGCTTTTGAAATAGACTGTGCTGCTTAACACCTTTGTCAATAGGGAAAAAAAGGCCTTGTATTACTAATAATTTAAAATACAGGCATATTGAGGAACTTGTTCTTAATAGGAGGGCATGGAAAGACACTACTAAGTATTCAGATGGGTGAACTGATTTATGATTTGATTTTTAAATGTGAGGTGCACAATTACATATGCATAAATATTTGTAATTGCATTCATAGTTTGTGTGTGCAACTATTGTGCCTGCATGTGCAAATCAGGAAATTGCTTCTGAAAATGGCTAATTACGTTCAGTTTCCCAGTCTGCATGTGCAATCACAGTGAGCGTGCACACAGTTGAAGTACAGATTTGTTCACCTGTTTTTCTTGCACAGTAGTTGTGTTTCTACCATGCTTAAAAATCAGTCCCTTAAATTACACTACCAATATTTCAAAATAAAAATTGCCTTGATCAGAGTAATGAATGCCATGTGATGATGTCAAAGGGATATTATTGGCCAGTTTCTGCTTTCAGTTCTGTTCACTTGTATTAGCAGTAAGTGTAACCAATACCAGTATCATGGGAACAGAATCAGGCTCATTTGTTTTTACCAAACTGCAGCTCAGTTTGTCAACACTTTATTGTGCCTAATTTTTTAGTAAAAGAGTGTTGTTTTTTTTAAATCCTCTGTTTCATAGAAACGCTACCTGAATCTCCACTGCCTTTTCCCGCCTTGTGGTCAACTATATTTATTCAAAATAGGTGTAAAGTTTACTATTCCAATTTGGTGTAAGTTACTATGCAGGTACAGACAGGGCAGTAGAGAATCAAGAGAAATATTACTGTCGACCGGCCAAAATTTGACTTACCTCCCAAAGTGCATTTTTTAAAGTATTCCCCTGATTATAAAGCAACAATCAGCTCCTCCCAAGTGAAGTCTACTACACTGTCAAATTTCCAAGCTCCTTTGCTGGACCACCCACTGATGAGAAGCCCAGTGTCCTTCCATTCCCTTTTGCTGCCTGCCTATGAGCACGCAGTTCTTTCTTGTGGAAGGGTTGGTCAGCAGACACACAGGGAATTTTGTTTGTTTTTAATTATTGAATGTAATGCTCCTGAGAAGAGCTAGATTGACAGTATAAGAGACTGAAATCTTCTTTCCACAAAATAGGTATAAAGCACAGGCAGTGTGGTTGCACCGTCCGATCCCTGCACTTGTGGCTCAGCCATGCCCGAGAGGGATGACTTCTAGGGAGCAGAAGGAAAGTTCAGTTTCTTTGCCCCACTTGGTGGCCGTCTTTGGCATTTGGAACCAGACTGATACGTAGCATGCTGTTGGAGCTTTGTTTTTAAGAGAGAGATTGTTTTTAACTACTTAGAAAACATTTGGGGATGAGCTTTTGCTTCGTATGGATTAAATTGTGGATTTGTTAGTCTGGACAGCGTCCTTTATGTAAAAATTTTAAAGATAGATAATAATATTTTGTTTCCTTTAGGTTAGATATATGCAGCTGATTCCTACTATCTTCCCAGCACCCAGAGAAAATTAGATACAGGGACAAATGTATCCTTGGTATAACTCCATTGGTTAGAATGGAGTTACAGCAGGAATGAATTTGGCCCCCTATGTCTTAAACATGTCTTTATGTATAGACAAGAATTTCAGTCCCATGCAGCATGTCAGAGATCATGCTGCAGTAAATCTATTCAAATGTAAACCTGTTCAATTCAATTACCAGTCTATAATAAAATTTTCTGCTACAGCCTCCACGTTGGTCACAGCAGTCTCTACCTGCTGATGGCACAGCATGCCTGGAAATTGACAGCCTAAATCTATTTACTAAAAAATTTAGTTGCAGACCCTGAAATAAAATCAAGTTTCAACAGCTTTGATAGGAACATCATATTCTTTACAGGAACTTCTGCACAACTGCCAATGTGTGTGATAGAAATCTGCACCAGAGTGTTGGCAAGCTTTTCTTTCTAGAACTTTTCTTGAAATAACTCTCCCTGTACATAATCAGAAATTACATATATATCAGTCCCTTCATTTCTTTTCACAGCTTGGGAAGCTTATTTAATTTTATGATGTTGTCACTTTGTGTCATCAGCTTTGATGACAGCTGGCTAGAGGCGTCAACTTGTCCTTTGTCTTTGAGAAGCAGGTTTACCCACTCCCCAGACTTGTCTGGTAAACACACTTCAGTCGTGATTTCAGCTTATGTTCATAACTTTTACATATAATGTTGCTACGTGCATTTCACCATGATATTATTGACCAGCAAGTTATTAGTTTTCAAATGATACCTTTCAAGGCATATTTTGTACAAAGATTATTACAATAGTGCATAGGGTATGAATACAGGAGCACATTCCGTTGCGGATGGGCAATGCTCTTTGAACAGGAGGGTAAGGAAGCAGAGGGTCCATATACTCTTCATCCACTACATGTACCTGTGCATAAGTAGCCATAATCTGAACCTAAAAATTTAGGCCCAACATTTATCTACCCAGATTCAAGGGGCCACGTGGTTTAGTTGAGAAATTTCTCCTCAGTGTGAACAGCATATAATCAAGATCGCAGTCCCTCTTGGGAGCTTAATTTTTTTCCATATATGTTCCACTAACATTAGAGTCCTAGATTTATAGACTTTAGGGACCATCATGATAATCTCCTCTGACCTCCTACTAGGGTTGCCAACCCTCCAGATTATGTCATGTGATTAAATCTCCAGGAATACATCCAACCAAAATTGGCAATGCTACCTCCTGCACATTGCTGGCTACAGAACCTTGTCCACCCAATCCTGTAATAGACCTATAACCTCTAGCTGAGTTACTGAAGTCCTCAAATCTTGATTTAAATACTTCAAATTACAGAGAATCCACTATTTACTCTAGTTTAAACCTGCAAGTGACCCCTGCTCCATGCTGCAGGGGAAGAGGAATACTCCCCAGGGTTTCTGCCAATATGACCTAGGGGAAAATTCCTTCTTGACTGCAAATATGATGGTCAGTTGGACCCTGAACATTTCAGCAAGAGCCAACAGCTAGACACCTGGGAAGGTATTCTTTACAGTAACTCAGAGCCCTCCACATCTAGTGTTCCAGCCCCATTCGTTGGGGATGTTTGCTACTAGCGATCGCAGATCAGCTACATGCCATTCTAGGCAGTCTTATCATACCATCCCCTCCATAAACTTATCAAGCTCAGTCTTGAAGCCAGTTAATTTTTTGCCCCCACTGCTCCTCTTGGAAGGCTGTTCCAGAACTTCTCTCTTCTGATGGTTAGAAATCTTTGTCTAATTTCAAACCTAAACTTGTTGATGGCCAGTTTATATCCATTTGTTCTTGTGTCAACATTGGCGCTTAACTTAAATAACTCCTCTCCCTCCCTGGTATTTATCCCTCTAATTTATTTATAGTGAGCAATAATATCTCCCCTCAGCCTTTTTTTGGTTAGGCTAAATGAGACAAGCTCTTTGAGTCTCCTTTCAGAAGGTAGGTTTTCCATTCTTCGCATCATCCTAGTAGCCCTTCTCTGCCCCTGTTCCAGTTTAAATTCATCTTTCTTAAACATGGGAGACCAGAACTGCACACAATATTCCAAAAGAGATGTCACTAGTGCCTTATAGGATGGTACTAACATTTCCCTGTCTCTACTGGAAATACCTCGCCTGATGCATCCTAGGATTGCATTAGCCTTTTTCATCACCTCATCACATTAACAGCTCATAGTCATCATGTGATCAACCAATACACCCAAGTCTTTCTCCTCCTATGTCTCTTCCAACTGATATGTCCGCAGCTTATAGCAAAAATTCTTGTTGTTGGTCCCTAAGTGCGTGACTTTGCACTATTAAATTTCATCCAGTTTCTCATTACTCAAGTTTTCAAGGTTGTCCAGGTCTTCTTGTATGATATTCAGGTCCTCCTCTGTATTGGCAATGTCTCCCAACTTTATTTGTGCATACTCACTTTTTGTGCCAAGGTCATTAATAAAAATGTTAAAAAAGATTGGTCTGAAGACTGACCCTGAGGAATTCCACTAGTAACCTCCCTCCAGCCTGACAGTTCACCTTTCAGTATGACCTGTTGTAGTCTCCCCTTTAACCAGTTCTTTATCCATCTTTCAAGTCTCATATTAATCCTCATCTTCTCCAATTTAACTAATCATTTCTTCTGTGGAACTGTATCAAAATACCTTGCTGAAATCCAGGTACATTAGATCTCCTGCATTTGCTTTGTCTAAAAAAAAAACAGTTATCTTCTCAATGAAAGAGAAGATCAGGCATGATCTACCTTTTGTAAAACCACATTGTGTTTTATCCCAATTATCCCATTGAAGGGTTAACTAAATGATAAGGAACTTTAATCTACATGACAGATATCTGGTTTTAGTATTTACCTTTACCTTTCCAGGTAATGGTTTTTAATAGCACAAAAGAAACTAACTTTACACAGAGGGCCAGTAACTGCGGTCCATATAGTGTTTTAATTTTGAATTTCTGGGTCTTGAAAAGTTAATTATTCAAAGACCACTGTGAAATACAGTTTTTTTTTTGTTTTTCCTGATGTAAATGAAAAAGTTTGTTGAAGTGAGTGTGTGTTGCAGTGGTGGTTAGATTGGTCAGATTCATAACAGATGAAAGGGCATAATGACTCTCAAATAACCTGGGAATATTTAAGAGGACACCATAACTTAAAAATCATAGTCCTGTTTAAAATTTATTGCCTATCATTGTAAGCAATACCTAAGATTACTAGAACAGAAAAATAAAAATTATTTTGTCAATCTTTTTAGAAATTTTGTTATTGTATACATTTTACAGCACTTTGTGTTTAGCCTGTTTCCCTGTTTTATAGTCAGTCAGTTAGGCCCAATATTGCGAACACTTCCACATGTGCTTAACTATAAGCAGGTGAGTAGTCCTGTTGATGCAATGGGACTATTCACATGAATAAAGTTAAGCATCTGCTCGTTTGCAAGATCTGGTCCTTAGTCAGTTTTTGTTGTTGTTTGTGGTGCATCTTTCACACAGCAATAGGTAGGGAGAGAATTATTTAAAAAATAGAAATGTGTGATTGTAAAACCACATGAATTGATAGGGGTATTCATGGGCAGGTGTCAGACCTGAAACAGCTTTTAACTCATTTTTTGAAAATGACTGCCAGGTTTGGAATGATCTCTTTCAGACCTGTACTAGCTTTACAGTATACATTCCTTTGAACTTCATCCAAGAGAGTGGGGCTTTATAACTCTATGTATACAAGTTGCCACAAATGGCTAGAAGTCTCTCTTGTAGCCCTTGTATGAAGTTGGCTAACTGTAAAGCTATGCTGCCCTCTGCTTACAGGCCATGCTCTGGTTTGCAATGTAACTCTATACAGCTCCGCAAAAAGGAACCTTCCATAGGGCTTGTCAACATGGGGAAATTACTGCATAGCTATTCTGGCATAATTCTGCAATAACTATTCCTAATAGTTCCCGATGTGGAAACCGTATTCTGGAATAATAGTGACAATAGTGACTCACAGGCTGGAGTATTCTGAAATATAGGGTCCACATAAGGGAGTTATTCTGAAATAGCTAAATTATACTGGAATAGCTATTCCAGAATAGCTATGCTAATCAGTTTTTTCCATGTAGACAAGGCCTCAGTCTCAGTTATGGCTCTACCTGCATAGGAACAAGGTTTAAAACTCTCATTAAGGAGTCAGGTGGATGGGTAAAGTGGAGCCTTATGTAGTTGTTGAGTATGTGAACAATAGTAAAGCCTTCTCTTGTTAGTGTTATGCTCTGCAGTACTTGTACAAACTCAGCACATGACAGGTAAAGACCAAAACTCTTCCTATATGTTCGTGATCTTTGGAGCGGTAATGTTTTGTTTAATTGTTTCTGAGTTTTTTTATGTCTGTTTTTAGTGGCTGGTCAGTGTCATTTGTTACCTGGGACTCTGATGTATATTCCCTAATTGGCTGACAGACCGTTGATTTATCATTTTATTTTTTTACCATGTAGGGACACAGAAGAAGTAGGTTTGATGCAAAATTGTTTTCGAGTTTTCCTTGTGAATGGCTGGTCGCTGCTAGTCAGTATCAACCGCTCTGTGACCAGTTAGAATGGAGAAGATGGCAGCATTTTAGCTTTTTCACTCTATTAAAACATGGAGGGACAGATCCTCACCTGGTGTAAATGAAAGTCAGTAGACCCACAATCAATTTACACCACTTGAAGATCTGATCCATTATTTTTAGCCTAATAATAAAGTCTGTTTACCAAGTGAAGGGTTATTGTTAAAATCTATTTCTTCCGCACTTCTCCCTGAAGAATTGAGAGGACTATTTAAATGCTAGAGAGCTAAAGCCTTTAGGAACTCATTTGCAACCAGTGCTATAGTAATTTGAGATGTTTATCATGAAGGATTTGTGGGTCCTCAATCTATGTGTAAACAGCCCATTATCCACCTGGTGACATGAGCAACCTACAGTTCAGGAACCGCCACTGTGCAGTCCTAGTCTCCTGTTTCTGAGTGTGCAGGTACTAGCATGGTCATCAGCCAGCCAACCTTCAAAAATAAATAGTAACTCTCTCTCCCAGCTGTGGACTGGCAATGCAGAAACCATACTCAGAAAAAAAATCTCTCTCCAAGATAGTGTTAGACTGCTGCGCTCACACATTTCCCAGAGTGGCTCTAAGATACAGTGTCACTTACAGTTTCTCACTTATTAGTTTGTAGTAGCCTATCCAAAAGTGAGTACTCCCTTAAAAATTTACATTACCCTGTCTGTAGGCAGTGTCATGGCAGCAGCCAGGAATCCATCTGCTGCATGGATCAAGGACTTCAGAAATTATTTGTATAGGGTTGCTTCCTTTGCTCCTGGCTTAGATATATTCTTGGAAGTTTGTGCATTTCCCTCAGATGTCCAGTTGAGGTCACAGAGTTGTAGCAAGCTAGAAAATTGTAGTTGTTATGTAAACTCTTTTCTAGCATATGTTAGCATTCACAGCTGCTAAAGTATGAGGCCATAAATATTTTTGGGTCACAAGCCTTCGGGAATTTCATTCTTTCAAAAAGCACAAAACAAGAAAACAACAACAAGCTTTTTAGGGAAAGATCTAACATTCTGACCATAAATTGTTGAACTCAATACAGGTATTACTGGGTGAATTTTTCTGGCTTGTGTTATGCAGGAGGTCAGATTAGATGATCATAATAGTCCCTTCTGGCCTTAAAAATATTTGAAAATGAGACTAGACAGTATGTATTTAGGCTCATGCAAATAGGTGCATAGCATCAGCTAGAAATAGATTAAGGCATGCCCTCAATAGCTAATAAATAAAACTAAGTAACCACCTTTATAACTAAAAATGTGTTATCACCAGAAAAAGCCTGCTTACTAAAATTCTTCCTCACAACATTTCCTTTGAACAGACCTGTGCATAAGATATTGCCAAGCTAAATTTCTTTCACAAGTCTAATACCATTAGTCTGCCAAGTAGAAAATAGATATTATTGTGAGGGAAGTTTTAGTTTCTACTGCCTTCAAAAATTAGAACAAAGGGAAGAGGAAAGCTTTAATGATATTCAAGGAAATACGTCTGTACTGGATGACAGTTAATAAAACTGCATTGACCTCAGAGATATTTCTTGTGCTCTCTCTTGCAATATTATACTTAAGGAGTTTCTTCTTTAATGCAGGGTATTAAACGAAGCTCCTGTGTTGTAATATCAAGATATGACACTGTGCATCTTCTGTTTGAGTCTCTTCTTGATATTAAAACTTTTCCATGTTTTTAATGTGTTGTAAAGGGTTTGATGTCTAGTGCAGATATTGCATTGGAGACTGCTTGTTTACCTGGGCTTCGGTTTTAATGCAGTGATACTCAGACTGAGACTCACAAGCGGCAAGTGTCTCCTGCAGCTCTTTGCAGCACATGATATTAAAACATTGTGTGGTTAATAATTAAATCAATCTAAGTTGTTAACCAATCAGGATGTTTTTACTATGTTATTAACCAATTGTAGTTGATAAAATAATAATACTTGGTAAGTCATTTTGCTGTGAGAATTACATATAATATAGTAAATGAAACAATGAATTCACACTACTGTGATTCTTTTAGGTAATGTTGGTTGCTAATTTGGCTCCTGAAACCTCTCTGGCCACTCAGTAACAGATTTAAAGGCGACTATTTTGTAACAGAAAAGCTTCAAAAACAGACTCCAACGAGAAACTGCTGAGCTTGAATTAATATGCAAACTAGATACCATTAACTTGGGTTTGAATAGAGACTGGGAGTGGCTGGGTCATTACACATATTGAATCCATTTCCCCATCTTAAGTATCCTCACACCTTCTTGTCAACTATCTAAATGGGCCATCTTGATTATCACTACAAAAGTTTTTTTCTCCTGCTGATAATAACTCATCTTAATTAATTAGCCTCTTACTCCACCTTTTCATGTTCTCTGTATGTATGTATATATACATCTTCTTACAATATGTTCCATTCTATGCATTCGATGAAGTGGGCTGTAGCCCATGAAAGCTTATGCTCAAATAAAAATGTTAGTCTCTAAGGTGCCACTCCTTTTTTTGAGATCTATCAATGGTTTCATGTATATACCAGGATCTGTTCAATCTCATTGGAAAAAATGGAAACCAAGTGCTAAATATTGTTGGAATTTTAAGCAGACCTCTTGCTTTCTAGCCAAAATGTGATGTCCAAATAAAGACACTCAAACTGAGAAGCTAATTTGTCTGTCCTAAAATGTGTCCCATGACCATCGCCCTACCTGTAAGTGATGGGTAAGGACAAACTGTTCTATTGCAGGTTTGTATTGCTGTTCAACTCACACAGCAAGCAGATGCTATTCATCCATGAAAGAAGAGACAAGTCCTTGCAAATATTATAACTGAGGACATTCCTTTCGGGTTTTGAAATGATGTAAATTTATATGCAAATTAGGTCCAGTGCTCAGGCTTCCGCAAAGTTGTTATTGTTGTCCTTGGAGTTGCAGAGTTTGGGCAGCCCTGATTTAGATCCCAATTCTTCAAAGTGCTGTGCATCTTCCATGAGGAGTTTCTCAGTCCTATTAGCTTCAGTGGGAGTGGAACTGAGGTGGCTTAGCACATCACAGGGTTGATTCCTTAGAACCCAATTTGACTCCTATTGAACTCAGTGTCAGTTTTTCCATTGACATTCATTGAGTGGGCCAGAAGTTTTAAATGACCATATGACATTTCATGTGCATATTGCTTTCCCATCAATGTGAGGGAGAATTCAATATGCATATGGAGAGCAATGCTGTTTATGGCCCTGAGTTTGGAAATCAGTTGCATTTACTGGAGTTATTTAAGTTTCAGAGTTTGTTGATTAGGCGTTTTTAAGTGTTAGCTTCTGGAGTTTTGGGGCCAGAGCTACTGCTGGCACAAGCAGGCACAGCTCCACTGGAATTATATACAATGGGTCCGAGCCACTGGAATCAATGGCAGAATTCCCAATGAAGCTAATGGTTGCAGATTCGGGCCCTCTGTCACCAGCAGTGAAGGTGGCACATAATTGATTCCGTGTGTTGTTTTCTTCTTAATAAGATAAAATGTGAGAAATTTTGTATGGAATTAATAACTTCCAGTGAAGGCAAACACAAATCATAATTAACGCTCCCACACACTGTAGTTCTCCTTGTGGTAACTGCTTACACTGCAGTCCCACTACTTCCCTGGAATTAGAAGGAACAACATCTGTAGATTCACAGGCCTGCTCAAATTGGAATACCATTAAAAGTTAATCACTTTTTTTTAGAATGAAAAAAATTTAGCCCAATCACAGGCTTTTACCTGAACAGTCCCATTTGTCATTTTTTTCCTTCTGAACCTTAAATGAGAAACCAGCATTTGTCTAATTTACTGAAAATTATTATTCTCTTTTTTTAAATATTCAATGGATTTAGCCTAAGGAGAAAAAACTGAGAACATTTGCTTATGCACTGGAAATACTGAGACAGCAGTGTGAGTGATATGGGGAGGTTGAGACAAGCCTGAAGGATGTAGGACTGTGTTTGTTATGGCATCTTTTCCCATGAGCCCTCAGACAAATGGCTGCCCTTTGTTTTTGCTCCCTTCCACCCATCACACATATATCAATATGGCACTACCATTTGTTGCAAAATGTTTGAATTTTACATAAAAGGGTCCTGCTCTACATTTGAATAAGAGTCATTTTGTAAAATGTTTCACCAGTTTTATTTTTGTTCCTTATTCTTTTCCATTTATGTTATGCAGATATCTGTACAATTCCTGCTCAAGGGGAGTAGGATTAGCATCCTGTGTATAGTATACTGAATAGTTTTGGCACTGAAGCATGTGCAGCCTCTAAGCATAAAATGCTACTCTTGAGCCACATCGTTTCTCAGATTTTACCCAACCCTTACTCTGGAAAGACTCTCATCAACTCAATAAGAGTTTTGCCCGGATAAAAGCTGAATAAGGACTACAGAATTTGGCCCAGAATTATAAGGGGTGAAGCGCTGCTATAGGAAATGAAATAAGTGCCAATGAGTACTTCCCGCATGGTACATGTACAGGCAAAACTTTGTTGTTTGGAGTGGGATTGGCACCAGTTTTGTTGGAATTTCAGGAACTCCGCCTGACCTCTTCAGTCTATCAAAGCAGCCAGGGTATCAAGAAACACTAAAATTACAAGCTGTAAATATCACATGTGATCTCATATGGTGCTATCCCTCAAGTATTCCATGGTTATAAATCTCTGCCTTTCTTCAGAAAGAGTTCCAAAAAACGTTTCACTGGGCTATTGATATAACTAAGCTGCACCCCCTCCTATCTAGCCAATTGACCTTTGTTTAGCTGCGAGGGTTTCTGCCAGGGTGAAGCATCTGTCAGTCCCACTCTCTGGGTCACTGTCTCAGGCCAGATAATAATTTCATTTGCAGTTTGTATCATGACTTTCATGGTTGAGAGTCAACAGACTTAAGTCTGAGCTACATTCACAAAATGTATTCTATGCCTGTGCACTTTTAGTTTGTTAGTTTTCACAGTGGTGACTAATTAGTACCAGAAAGAATGTTTATGTGCCAGGTATACAAAAACAGAGCACAGCTAATAAATGATGGCAAAGTAAAAGCTGTGGTAATGCAATTTGAAATCTGTTGCTTTGCTAATGCAGAATATGTCTTTTAATCACTACAAATGGAAGGGCTTGGTTATATTTTTGAGTCCAGAAAATCTATCACAAGGTCCACCAAGCTTTTAATCCTAAAAAAAGCTAAAATTACTGATGCTTTAACCTATATTCACATGCAAACTGACCATTGAGGGCATGATGGTTCTTATTCTTAGCATAATATTTAGCATTTTCCCACTTTGTTCTTCCAAAAATCTTTCCTGCTCCAACGTGCTGTAATGGAGTTAAACGGCTAGACTCTATTTTTAGTCCTTTGAAGTCTCTATTTATAGTTCTCAGATGTTGCCAGATATATGCCAACTCTCATTTTAATACACCCTGGCATACTTTAATGCAACAGGTCTAAGGTCAGTAGTTCTGCTCTTTGCACCCGAAGTTAGAGTTGGAGAATGCCACCACAATCCACAGAGTTAATACATTTATTTAAAAGAAACCTACATGCTAAAATTCTTGGTGCACTTCCACCCCACTAAAAACATACAAACAGAGAGTAAAGTGTTAGTGGTGGCTCCTGTCTGTCTTCTACTCCGGGGTGGCCAGCCTGTGGCTCCGGAGCGACATGCGGCTCTTCAGAAGTTAATATGCGGCTCCTTGTATTGGCACCGACTCCGGGGCTGGAGCTAAAGGCGCCAACTTTCCAAAGTGCTGGGAGGGGGTGCTCACTGCTCAACCCCTGGCTCTGCCACAGGCCGTGTCCCCACTCCACCCCTTCCCGTCCTCTCCGTGCCCTCGGTCCTCCCCTTCCCCCCCAGAGCCTTCTGCACGCCACAAAACAGCTGATCTGGAGGTGCGGGGAGGGAGATGGAGGGCTGTTCGGGTGAGCGGGAGGTGCCGGGGGTGAGGGAGCAGATGTGGGGCTGCTGACATATTACTGTGGCTCTTTGGCAATGTACATTGGTAAATTCTGACTCCTTCTCAGGCTCAGGTTGGCCACTCCTGTTCTACTCTTTTTCCTCCTCTCCAGACCTAGGCAAGAGCCAGTCTATAATTCTGTAAAAGGGCGGTGCTCCAGCAAACATCTCTATAAAGTTTAGTTTGAGTAAAAACTATAATTCTTGAGAATTCTTCCAGAACTTCCCCATAGGTTCCCACGGGGACTTGCGATACTAATAATTAATAGGAAACTCTACTGTAGTTCTTTAGCACATCCGCACTCCCCTTTCTCCTCTTATTCTCTTATTCCTTGTCATCTGTATGGATGGCCGACCATGGGGCTGTTATCCAAAGAAGGCTTTAGCAAAGGGGTGGGTCTTTGCATTTTGATCAGGCAAGAGATCAATCTGACCTCCTCTGGCAGGGAGCTCTGCTGCCAGAGCCCCGCCTTTCCTGGTATTCTACAAAATCCATATAGGGATTACCACTTGGTCTAGTAAATCTCATTTGCATATGTCATAAACTCTGTGTCATGCCTGGGTCACAGGCACCGAAGAGGTCATAGTGTGACTCTGACCCCAACAAAGTACCAGAGTGCATGAAGTCTGAAGATGGGAGCACGTTTATCATACGCTACCAGAATTGTTGACCTGCTGGATGAAGATGGAATATTAGCAGTGGTAGGAAGCAGTACTAGGAGGCAAAAAAAACCAACAACCAAAACATAGCTTCGCTACAGTGTGGAAATACTTATCCAAAACATTTTAAAATGTTACTCTTGGTTCCGGGTTTCAGCCGATTCTTATTTATTATTCTGATCCGTCTCTGTCCCTCCCTTTATTGAAGCACTCACACTTTTAGCTGCAAGAAATGTTAAACAAGACTAAATATTGAACAAAGAAAGTGAATGTGTTTCTAGAACATATAAATACAAATGTGTTTTTAAAAAAATCAGTGTAGATGCATTGGCCTTTGCCAACTCTTATTGAAAGATGTATCTGGAAAGTTTCCCAGATTATACACCAACCCTCTAATTTACAACTCAGATGGAGGATAAGGTAGGCTAGGGAAGATGTGACTATGACTACATTTATTCACAGGAGGGACCATACTCCCTTTCTCCTGAATTGCACCCAGAAGCATCCCCACTAAAAACAAACACCTGGCTGTGTAAGAAACAAATACAAGCACCTGTAAGCCTGATATACACAGCTGTAGGCATTGCTGATGCCGCTCCCTCTGCAAAGTGTACCTCATGTCAATTGTTTGATCTCAGGTGGGATGCATGGGATCCATAGGACAGAATGCAAATCCGCAGCACATTTAAAATGACTTGAGTTTCTTTTCACTTCTTCCTTTATCTTCTCTCCCTTTTATGCTTTTTGTTTTGTTCTTTCCCCCCCTTCATGCTATAGCTGTGGCATGGAACACTGATGAGAAAATACTTAGTGCAAACACCAGTCCTGTAGGCAGTCTTTCTTTTTCTTGCCACAGTGGGAGAAAGAGGCATTAATTTCTTAGGCACCTGACATGCACTCTATGTGAGCAGTACTGCGCTATTCAGGCTGGATGACTCTATTTCCTCCTGGGCATCCTGGTTTTTGCTGAGGATACCCAGGTAGTTGAGATAGTTCAGTAACAGCTCGTCTCTAATTAAAATACTTGTTATGAAGGGTTCTTAAACACAGCTGCTTAATGAAGTTAGAAAAAGCATTTGGATGCAGAGTGTGAAGGCTTCAAATGTTGGCGTTTCTCTCTAGGGAGAATTGTTCAGTCAGAAGGCATTTTGAATTGCTAGCAATCCATTCCATTTTGGTCCCATTTGTTTCCTTTAATTTCCTGCCTTTTTAATGCTGGTCAGCTGAAATAAGCCCTCTTTCTCTCTTCCTCTCCCTCCCCCTTTCCTTCACGGAATGGACTGTGACACGTGCCTGCAAAGTGGCTTCTTGGGAATTTGCAAGTCTTTGAATGCATTATCTGATTAAAGGGATGCATGTGTCTTTAATTCTCATCTTCAGTTCCACCTTTGACCCCATCTGTTAAAGTGGAGAGGAGTTGAGAGTCAGCAAAGTCCCATATTCAACCTAGATAAACTGAAGTGTGTAGATTCAGATGCTTTAACCCTTTTGGTGGCTCCAAAACCTACATGCCTAATTAAATCAGAGGTTCGATAGCAAAATGTGGCAAGCCTAGTCTCTGAAACAAGAGAATTGTTTGGTTCTTTTGAAATGATTAGCATGAACCAGTCTAATCCTGATTTCACCTTATATTAGGAAATCAAAGCAGCAAGGAGTATTTAGCATCAATAGCTATAAATGGTTGTAATTATTTCTTAAAGGATAGCTTAAAGAACGGGAGTGGGAGTCCAGAACCCTGGGTTCTACTTCACAGGCTTCTGGAGCATGATCAACTAAATTGTGTGTTTATAAATCCTTGTGTAATTCTGGGTTGGATTTTCAAAAGCCACTGACTTTCAGTGAGTCTTGTGCTCTTATGTCATTTAGGTTTAGAAAATCCTGTCTTCCAAGTCTAATTTGTGCATGTAGTTACCACTACTGCATTTATATAGCTGATCACTTGTGAGCACAAACTGCCCTATGTGCACATTAAATTGCAGTAAAAATTTGCACAAATTAGATGAACATTTGTATGCTAATGTATATGCATATGGTGTAGGAACACAGGTCTGAGGCCTAATTTATTATTTGTGAAGCAATTTAAGAACATTGCCCAGATGGTGCCATAGAAGTGCAAAGTATTATTAAAGTGGTGTTGTTATGCTAGTGAATATTGCAGAAGGGAATATGACTGTAGCTTTTTTTGCTAATAGTATGTATTTACAATAGGAAGATGTTGTTGAAGCACTAAATGTTTCTGGAAAATGCTTAACATAACTGACTAGAATACCCCTTTGTGTTCGGCACTTTGGGGCATTTTTAGATCTCATCCAATCATTTAACTTTCACTTTTTTAACATTTAGCAAATCATTGGAAGTACTGTCACTATCCCATACCAGTTACCATTTTTCAAATGACGAGAGCCAAATTGTACCCCCCCTTACATCCGTTCAACTCCATTGCCACTCACGAGTGCAGAATTTGTCCCCTAATTTCGCTTTTATTTTTAAAACTAGTGTATGCATATGCAAAGAGATACATGCAACATTGAACTGTAACTAGAAAAAATACATATAGATAAATAGCACATGGATAGACTGTTGGTATATCTGTTGTAAATAGGATCTGGCTGTGCTGGAATCTAGGCAATATGAGTTCAATACTAAAGTGTTCAGGTTGCACCTGAGTTAGCCGGAGCCTGCCAGTCTCTGCAAGCCCACTGAGAGCATCTGTCTCGCCACCACCTTTCTCATGCTGTGTCCTCCGCAGGCTCTCTCATTCTTCTGACTATGAGCATAAATCATCCACCTGTCAGGAGCTCTTGCTGCCTGGATTATGCAATGTAGCTTTCATTTGAAGATGGTGTGAGCAAAAGATTGCCGCAAACGGTTTGCATTCATTTTAATGCCACTCCAGCATTTCCTTAGCTTTAATGAGGGATCGGGGTGGTGACGACTCTCTGAGACAATGGAAGTCCTAGAGATCCCAGGCTTGCTTTGTATATTGTATGGCCTAGTTTAGATTTCTTTTTTTCCCCCTTCTTTGCAAAGAAATGAATGGCTTGAAAATTCAGGCAAAGAACTGGTGGTGCACAATGCCAGCTGTCCACAGTGCTGTTTATTGGCCTTATACTACTTCCCCCCAGCTGAGCAATGAAGAATTTAAAAATCAGTCATGTTTAATGTTGATTGTCCATTTATGCTGTGTCTAACGCTGTGTAATATCAAGCTTTTTGTCTTCACTTATGTTTAGTTTAAAATCACAACCTTTGCAATTTGCTTAGTCACAGATATATTTGGTTACTGCTATACTGCTGACAAGCATAGAATAACATGCTGTACCTTCCTAAGTTAAAGTGTGTGTTTGTGTGTGTATAAAAAAAACTGAGAACCACAACACTTTACCTTGTAATGAAAGCTCCCCTAAGAGTGGTTTTTCTTTGCCCTTTGGTTTTATCAATCCCATCTACATTGTCTGTCTGCATCTAACCCAGGCCAGCACCCACTAGAGGCACCCAACACCTTGCAGGAATGCCCTTTAGTTTATAGGCTTCTTGGGGGCATTGACCTTGTCTTCTTATTAGTCTGCAAAGCAACAGACGTTATATAAATAAATAATAGCAACACATAGACATTATATTAAATCATAATTACAAATGATTAGTAGACTCCAGAGGAAATCCCAGTGTTTACTTTCTGCTGTATACTGAGCATCCCGAGTTTTTATGAACATGGCAGGGCATTAACACTAGAACTGGCAATTGAATGAGGTATATTAAATACAATATGGATTGATAATACTTTTTCACTTGCTGAATAAAGCACCTTAAATGAGTTTCTCAAAGTGCTTTATAAACTATAATGATTGATTTATGTAAGTCTGAGAGCCCTCCTGTGAAGTAGGAGTAGCATTCCCATTTTACAGCTGGGTAACTGGAGACAAAGAACAACTGGGGGCAGGTCTGCACCACCACTTAAGTTGATCTAATTTATGTTATTGAGGGGTATGAAAAGGGCGCCCTGAGCAATGTGACCTAAGCTCTGTTAACACCAGCTCTAGGTCAGCGGGAGACGCTCTCCCGCCAACATAGCTTCCGCCTCTCGCGGAGGTGGAGTAATCATGCCGATGGGCGAGTGCTTTCCCGTCGGCGTGGAGCATTTTCACCAGATGCACTACAGTGGCACAGCTGTAGATGTACAGCTGCACCACACTTCTAGCGTAGCCCTGCCCTAAGGGACTTACCAAAAATCACATGTGGAGGCCGTGGCAGAGCTGGAAACAGAACTCAGGCAATGATGGATTTAACCCCTTCTGTTGTGCTGGTATATGATTCAAAAACCCTTTCCCACCTAGTCTATTCCACATAAGGGCAAGAGGTAAAAAAGAATGTTCCCTCACCATCCACTGCCAGCCCTTTAAGCTCCTTGGTTGTGGCACTGGATGCAAAAATACAAGAAGTATGCAGGGATTCACTTGGCTTGGTATCCAAATGATCAGAGACAGGGGTGCTGGAACAATTTGTATGGGGGTGCTGAAAGCCATTGAACCAAACTGTAAACCTGTATATAATAACAGGTTTCAGAGTAGCAGCCATGTTAGTCTGTATCCGCAAAAAGAAAAGGAGTACTTGTGGCACCTTAGAGACTAACAGATTCATCTGATGAAGTGAGCTGTAGCTCATGAAAGCTTATGCTCAAATAAATTTGTTAGTCTCTAAGGTGCCACAAGTACTCATTTTCTTTTTCCTGTATATAATGGAAACCACTTCAAACCAGGGGGTGCAGCAATCTAGCAAATTTAAAGCAAAAACTAAGCAACAGACATTGTTTATAAAAATTATATACATCTTTTTACTCTTTCTGTCTTTTGACAGCTAGATGTTACCTTTTGTTTACCCACTGTCCCAGTGCTTAGCCCATCCCGCTTAAAAGCCAGTGTGTCACTCAACATGGGAGTTCTAAATTCCAGCCACTGCCACCCTGCTCTAACCAGGAGTCCCCAAGAGATAATGTGTTTAAAGTCTTTTGTTACTTACAGTTTTTTATATTTGCCTCTCCATAATAGTCCTTCCTGTCTACATGTATCCCTAGCTCTGGTATTCAGAAACATATAATGATGAGAGGATTCCTAAAGAGGAAGTCAAATTAATGTCATTTGCCACAGGAAAGACAAAGTAGTTTATTTCAGTGTACATGCACAACTCCTGTTGATTTTAATGTGGGTTACCTGCACAGATCCAATAGGAAAATGATCTGCAATATCCCTTTAAATCTTGCCCACTCTGTTTTTTCCCTTTCATGCAGAAAGTACCCCATTCTGGACATCTCACCAATGCAAGAGAGTCCCAGAAAATTCAGGAAAAGCTTTCACAGATGATCAGTGACATTGGTGGCAGCCTGACTGTGGACATATTGCTCTGCAGCCTGTCCACCGGTCACAAATAATTACTGTGCTTCTCACTTGAAAGCACTGCATGCATACATGTGCTTCCTCCCTCATTTTCAAAGGGACAGAATTTTATACAACCCGGTCAAGCTTAACTAGACCACACAGAGAAAAGGAGATTTTTAATAGGCTATTTGGAAAAGAGTGAAGACCCTAACTCGTGAAATGTGTAGACTTTGAGATCCTTATTTTGAGCCTTATTTGCTTCTGGTTAACAGGCTAACCTCCCATGCCATTCCCTCCCTCTCTCAGTTTTAATTTGACGGAAAGCCTGCAACACCACAGGTTTATGTAAAGTCTCCAGTGGACTCAATACCAAATAAAAGATTTGGGTTTTTTTTGCTTTGACTTTACAGATAAGTTTAAATTCTTACATATGAAGGAAATGGGAATATTTGAAGATGAAAATGCAACACAACACTGACAAAATCAGATGAGAAATCTCACTCTTTTATCTATGAACAAATTAGATTTATCATCAGAAAAGCATTCTCTTTTCATTTTCTGAAAGGTGGTTTTTGACAGACCCTTTGCAGTGGACGTCATGCTCACAAAACATGCTGTCACAGGGCTATTTGAATATGGTGACAGGCTCATTATCATGTTGAAGACAACTGACAACACTGCAGACTAGAAATGGACAGGCTTGCCAATCAGCTGTTGAAAGGATTGCAGTTGAAATAGGGTGTTTTTGTTCCAAGAACAGTAGTACAAATTGACTACATTAATTCTTTTTATTATAGTCGAGTACGCTGTAGTTAAGGGTCCGTCACTGTTTCCATTATAAATCCCTGTTTTCAAGGGTTTATTAGTTGGCCATAAAAAGAATTAAAAAAAAAATTGCTCCTGCTGACATTTGGCACTAAAAAAAAACCAACCTTGCACTGGGAGAACAAAATTTGCATGTAGTGGAGGAGGGTACATTTTCATAACTTTTGTGGGGGGAGAAATGGCCTGATTTTTAATTGAAAATTATATAAAGCAAAATGTATTATTATTTTTACAGAACCATACATGTCCAAATAGTTTTATAGATAGGTTCCTGCCTGGAGAGCTTGTCCTTTAAGGACCCAGTCCTGCAAACACTTTTTTCAAGACACGATGCTTGCTACTATGAGTAGTTCCATTGGTTGCCCTGGTTTCAATGGGATTAGTACATTAGCAAGCACCATGCCCAGTAATAAGTGTTAGTAGGTTCAGGCCTTTAATATTTTAATATTTAAAGTTTAATATTTTTGGACATTCTTTTCTTTTTTTATAACTCAAAATTTCCTATATTTTGAAGTTCTTAATCCAGAATGGTAACTGAGGGCCTTAGATTTACCTTAGGGTATTTGATAGATAGTTCTGAGTTTCGTATATGGATCAACAATCTAATGTGGATGCATATTTAAAGTGAGATACTGAAAAAAGAGGTTACCATGAATATATGTCTTATGTATGTTATGTATTTTTCTTTATTGCACACACTTCAGGTCCTGAATGTAGTTCCATGATATTCAGCGGGGGGTCTTGATTTTAAAATTACACTCAGTCTGGCTTCCCATTTTATGCACAGAACTTTGCAGGTTAAAATAATTTTGGTTGTAACTTGGTAGGTACAATTATTTTCAGGCACAGTTGATGACAACCTGGTTTCCAAGGTTTGGTAGTTAGATGACTGTCAGTTGTGCACACACATACATATGACTGTGGATGCAAAAGTGAAAGACACTTTTGAAAATCAGGCGCCCAATCCCATTTGCAAAGTCAGAGTCATACTTCATATGAAGAATGCCAGTTCACAGTAAAAGGTAACAGTGTCTTTCAGAGCCATTACAATCTATCAGGTCAATGCGCATTTTCAAACTCCTTAAAAATTTATAGTAGTTCCCTGATCAGGTCAGTCGTCTGTGTTCCAAGAGGGGATTTATATGGATTCATTAGTTAATATTATTGATAGCACATTTAAGATTTAAAAAGTGCTGTTCAAGTTGGAATTATTGAGAAGGATTGTCTTACCTTTTTCTCCCTTTGGATAGAAAGGAAATGGAACCACAAAAGCTACAGGTGAAGTCTGTGGGAGTTTTTGCCATTGACTTCAGTGAAGCCAGGATTTCACCCCTCTAAAGGAGAGTGTAAGTCTAATGCTTAGAGCACGGGGACTGGAAGTCAAGACTGATTTCCATTCCCAGCCACTGACTGGGGCAAGTCACTTCACCTTTGTGTGCTGCAATAGAATGGGTAAACTAATACCCCCTCTAGCTATATGGGTGTATGCCATTATTATAAAACACACAAAAACAAGTTAATCTGGAGTTAGCCTATTTCATCCTATTATACCCAGCAGTGAGCTGGAGCCAGTTCGCACCGGTTCACTAGAACCGGTTGTTAAATTTAGAAGCCCTTTTAAAACCGGTTTTTCCACGAGGGACAACTGGTTCTAAAAGGGCTTCTAAATTTAACCAGCCAAAAGTGGCGCCTTAGGCGCCAACTCCATGGGTGCTCCAGCTCTGGAGCACCCAAGGGGAAAATTTGGTGGGTGCAGAGCACCCATCGGAAGCTCCCCACCCCACCCCTGG
Organism: Caretta caretta; assembly: GCF_965140235.1. NCBI lineage: Eukaryota > Metazoa > Chordata > Testudines > Cheloniidae > Caretta > Caretta caretta. Next base: position 165,108,340 of record NC_134208.1, read on the forward strand.
CCCCAGCTCACCTCCCTTCCGCCTCCTCCCCTGAACGTGTCGCCCTGCTCTGCTTCTCCACCCCCCCACCCCCCGGCTTCCCGCAAATCAGCTGTTCGCACAGGAAGCTGGGGCGGGCTGAGAAGCAAGCGGCGGCTTCCCACTCAGGCCCTGGGAGGCGGAGGTGAGCTGGGGCGGGCGGGGGGGTGCGAGGAGGGCTGCCCACGCCACAGCAGGTAACGCGGGGGGGGGAGGGGAGGCTCGCAGAGGAACCGCTCCCCGTCCCAGCTCACCTCCGCCTCCCTGGGCCTGAGTGGGAAGCCCCCGCCTGCTTCTCAGCCCTCCCGGGCTTCCCGCCGAACAGTTGATTCGTGGGAAGCTGTGGGGGGGCACAGAAAAGCAGAGCGGGGCGGTGCGTTCAGGGGAGGAGGCGGAGCGGAGGTGAGGTGAGCTGGGGCTGTGCGCAGGGTGGGGAGCTGCCGGTGGGTGCTCTGCCCAGCCTAAGGCGCCACTTTTGATGTGATCAGTGGGGGGAGTGGCCGCTCCCCTGCCCCCCCAGCTACACTCTCCTGCCCCTAGGAGCCAGAGGTTCCCCAGGTAAGCACCGCTGGGACTCCCCACCTCGCCCCAGGCAGGTCCCTCTGGCTCTTAGGGGTGGGGTGGGCACCTACTACTGTGGCCCACAAGACCCTCCTGCCCGGTTCTGGGGGCAGGCAGAGGACAGGGGAGGGGGGTGGATGGGGCAGGGGTCCTGTGGGGAGGGCATCAAGGAACACAGGGGGTTGGATGGGGCAGGAGTCCCGGGAGGCAGGGGTGGGCAACGACAATTTTGTGGGGTGAGGAGGGAACCAGTTGTTAAGATTTTGGCAGCTCATCACTGATTATACCACTTAGCATGTTAAAAAAGAAAAGACCCACAAAGCTTTATACCCCCTGAAAAGCACTCAGATATTATAACATACGTTCTGTTTTAATATTTAAATCTCCTTTTATTTTGTATGGTGAGGGGGCATGTCTCCATACCAATTCAGATTCGTTATTGGATAAAAGCAAAATATCATCATTGAATATTATTTTGAAGAGTAAATAATTAATATTTTCCTGTTGAATCACAAGTTACTTCATAGCAAACAGTCCATATCTAGTCTAACAGAGGAGTAAATACCATTGTTTTTGAACCATTGATCCTTGTCATTGTAATTGTATGAACTGCTTTCATTGATCCATTGATACAAGTGTTTACTTTTGAAAAGAAAACAAAATAATCATTTTGCCAACCTTGGTGGGAAATGAAAGCAACCTTGGTGGGAATAAACTACTCATGAGTAGTTATCTAATTTTTACTCTCAGCAGTTGAAGTCACTACAGTTAAACAGCTCTGTGAAGAGTTGGAGACGGTAAGAGGATCATTCAGTCAAGAAAGGATTAAAAATAATGCTGCACAGAGAAGGCGTGTATATGTAAAGCAGAGACACTGGTTAAATCAAGAAATTTGCTCCATTTAAGCACAGCAGGATAGCAAAAATACAATTTAATTTTATATTTTACCAAGTACAAGAAGTAAACTTTCTGATAACTAGGTTATAAAGCCTGGAGGATATCACACTATTATCAAAATGCAGTGCCAGCATGGTATTATTTTTTTGCAGGGATGACCTAGTAAAGTATGCTACCACCAGGATAAAAGTTGTCACCTGTCCTTTATTATAAAGGACTGTCCCTTACTTAGTCTTATAATAGTGTTATAATTAAATGACACCATTATCCCATTTATGTTGAACAAATATGCTGCCAGAATCCTATAGTCTTATCGAGGTACTCAGGAAAGTGACTTAATTTGTTCCATCTACAGCCAAAAAATAATAATATGAATCTGGTCTCTCATCCTAATCTCTAACCCTGCATGGTGTTGTAGAATATTAATTTTTTTATGGCACACATTGTAAAACTCAATAATTCACAAGATGGAGCAGAGTGAAAGTGGAAAAGCAAAGTGGAACATAGCCCCTGAAGTCTGAATCTGAAAGCGTAGGGACAAAACAAAATACTAATACTTCCATAGTTCCTCGAGCCAAGGATCTCAACAAGCTTTGCAAACATCAGTGGATTAAAGTCACAATATTCCTTGAGTGGTGTTATGCCATTTTATAGGTGGGGAAATTGAGATATAAAGAGGTTCATTGACCAAATGTGTCACAGAAAGTCTTTGCGAGAGCTGAGAATAATACCTAAATCTCTTGTGCCCCTGTTCTCTACTACAGGAGAGCAGAAGATGACGACAAACAGGTTTTGGGAAAAGAGAAAAAAGGAGGGGTGGGGTTTTTTTGTTTGTTTTTGTTTTGTTTTTTTAAAAACCTTTATAATGGGGAAAGAAGAAATATGAACGAGAACTAGAGAGAGAAAGGATAAGCTTGGGGAGCAGGCGAATGAAAGAAGGACAATGGGAAGTTCAGAAGAACATCCAAAACTTATGTATCTGAACCGCTTGAGTCTTCAAATAGGACACAAAAACCTCTCTTGGGGCTGGAAAATACCAAGAACAACTTTTCTCAGTGTACTCATCACTTCCAGTCCTGATCCCTGTTACAATCTGGATGCAAAGGTGATCAAACATTACGAGAAAATGTTAGCCAAATATTTCAGAAACTCAAAGTTCTATATAAGTCCAATTCTGTTAAAAAAAAAAAAAAGTGTTCCACGTGATTTAAGTGCAGTGTATTTTAGATAGCATGGAGAGGCATGTGAGATGGATGGGTAGGACTGGTTCACTAAGCAAATCTGGAGCTTTTGCATCATTTCGTTCTCCATGTTGCCCATCTCTAACGATAACAAAGTATCGGTGCCAGCATGATTGGCTACGTTTTCTGGTTTGCAACACTTCTTTTCTTTCCATTGTAGTAACATGTTTTCCGACAGCAGGATCAGATTACAAATTTTACTAAAGCAGTGATTCTCAAACTGTGGTCCATGGACCACTGGCTGTCCACGAGCTCCATTCAGGTGGTCCATGGATAGTTCCCTCTAAGCTGCGTGCCTGGGCAGTCGGACATGAGAGAATGAAGGGCCACCCACCTAATTAGTGGAGAAGAGGGGCAATTTGGGAATTTGTGCAGGCCTGCGGCGGCCAGAGAAAGAGGCGACTTTCCCCAGCTCCAGGGTTGCGGCTGCCGGGGAGAGACGGCCCTCCTTCCCAGCCCCAGCTTGGGGGCTTCTGCAGCAGGGGAGAGCCCCCCTCCTTCCCAGCCCCAGCTCGGGGGCTGCCGTGGCAGGGAAAAGAGGGCACATCCATCACATTATATCAGTAAGAGTACTGATATAAAAATGTGAATTGTGTGCTTTTATTTATAGAACAAAAAATGTTAATTATTACCAAAAAAATTGTAAAGCACATTTATCCAAAATACTTTACAATAATTAGCTAATGGTAGAAACATTTGGAAAGATCGTTAAGTGGTCTGCCGAGACCTTCAGCAATTTTCAAGTGGTCCGTGAAAAAAAAAAGTTTGAGAACTACTGTACTAAAGCATTCTGGTTAAAGGCTGAATGGATTGCCTCTATTTGCCTTCTCCAGCCTTTGGGCTTTCCTGCACCTTTGAGTGTTTGTGGAGAGGAGGGAAGAAGAATTGAAGTGAAAATGGAGGTGGTGGGTCTAACTGCCTGGTTTCTCAGTCAGCTAGCATTTTTTTAATGTCTGTGTAGTGTATTAAGAACTCAAGCTTTATGTAGGCATTACGGTATATTAAAGCCTTTCCTTCCTTCGGGGGATTGGCCAGTCAAGAAATCAGGAGTAATATGAGATTTGAAACTGGTATTATCAGGAGCCCACAGCTCTCCTCTATTATTTTCCAAAAGGTGTACATTTAATTATTATTATTATGGGTAAATGGAATGCTTACGAATATGGAGACACTGGCTGTAAAACTGCAACCTTTTTCACATGAGTATTCCCTTCAGAGGTGCTCAGAGGCTATGATGTTGGAAGTCATGTAAGCACACAGATTAATAGAGGCTGCAGCAGAGGTTCTAACAGCATAGTTGAACCAATTTCTAAAACAGCCCTGCCAGTGCACCTCAGGCCTGACCTACAGCCCTCTCTTATTCATTCCCAGGTCTCTTATGAACAGGGGCTGCCAATTATGCCAATGTGTGGTGGTTGTGTTTGATGAAGACAAACAAAAGAGGGGGTGTTTTTATATTGCTTATTGCCAGGGGGACGCATGGCACTTTATGAACACAAAGTAAAATGTAGTCAATCCTTCAAGGAAAGTGCTATCAAATTTGGACTGCTGAGACCAGTAAATATATCTCTGCCTGTTACCCAAGGAATGCTTTGAACTCAAGTCTCCAGAGATGAAAGCCTAAGGCACTATCCTACTGCAGTACCTATTTAATAAAAAGTATGTGTTTAATAAAAAGCTTTAGATAGATGCAGGTGAACATTATTTGGTTAATATTGATTGTTTTCCTCCTTTGAAATAGGAATTGTAAGAACTTTGATAAATGAATTGAAAAATTGTCTAGATTCACTGTAGCTTCTAAGGATATCTGTGTAACCATTGCTGAAATGCTGTTTTGGAGTTTCTTATAGCAATAGCCTCAAATCATAGCAAATGTCCTTATGCCTCCCTCAGAAGAGTAGGGTGGAAGTTCACGACTGTCACAAATGCTGTTCAGTATTGTGCAAGTAGCGTATCCTATATCAATGTACACCAGTTTCTGCCCTCAAAAGGCAGCTCTAAAAGCAAAACCCTTGACTGTAAATTTAATCTTAAGAATAATTAAAATATTATATAGATGAAAGTTTGCTTAATAATTTCCAGAGCTTTTCATCTTTTTTCAGTTGAAACATAAAACCAAGACAGTAAAAATTTTTACTGATTAATAATCTCATGGTCAACTTCCCTGTTGTCCTGGCCACATTCCACTATGAGCAAATATCTAAAATTTCCACTTTTTCTTGGGGAGATTTTCCATTCACATTCTAGCTTTAGTTGTATCCTTGTTTATTCCCTGTCCTAACCTCCAGGGCAACACTGCTCTGCATGGTTAAAGAACTGCTGCATTTCTCCCTGAAGTGAAGATATTTCAGTGATGGGTGATCCATATCTAGGTTAGTCTGTAAAGTACTTTGGGACCTTTCTGGAGGAAAGGTGCTATGTGAATGCGAGGCATAACCACTAATAGGCATGGTCTCATCTTCTGTCAGAAACCTGAATTTTATTGCATTACTATATATCCCCCTTGCTTTTTGTTATACTTCACAACACCCATATTAGTCTTGTCCATCAACAGAACACTTTTATTTTTAATTTCCTCCGAGAGTTCAGGTGCATATTTCAGTAAAAGGCGGCACATTACACATAGAATGACTATCCAGTTTCACTGAAAAATCAGTTACAGTCAAAATGATTGATAAGCATAAACATTTTTCGTCATTGAAAAGTTCTTCTGATCAGCTTGTGTGAACTGAGGCGCTACTATGAAGCCTAATCTGCAGTCCAAAAAGACGTGGTGATTTTCTCTATCTTTAGACTCAGATCAGTGCTCCCCCCTTTCTTTTTTCCTCTTCTTGATTATCCTTCCAAAAGGTTGTATTAGGATAGAATCTCAGAGGGTCCTGAAGCTGTTCAGAAAGGGGGCTCCTGTTACTTTTGAAATTAGCCATCTTTTTGCAGGAAACTGGGAGTCATATGCTCTAGAATTAAAATATCTCATACCAGCTAAAACTGTCCCTTATCCTTCATGGGTTTAAAAAACAACAACCTGTGAGCCTGCCAAGTTCTCCTTCCTGCCGCTCCCCCCATTAATGTGGTCATGCCCTCTTCAGTCAGGTCCCACAAACGACCGCTGTGGCGGAATTGGGTTTATCATTTTACTGAAATGCTATGGGTGTGTATACCTCAGGGTGGTCTGAGGTAAGCCCCTTCAATTCCTCTCTCCTTTCCCCCTGCCGTCCACCTTTCACAGTTTTAGGGCACACAAAGAGTTAAAGATTCAAGGAAAGAACTCCTACCTGGCTGGTGATGAGTCTCAACTGAAGCTTATTATCAAGGTCATGGACTGAAGCAAGTTTGGGTTCTGAGTAAAGTGCATTCACCTTTCAGTGTTTGGCCGGGAGGCAAAGGTTTTTGTCTGTACTGAGAGAAGAATAAAGAGAACCAGAGAATTCTTTGTCTGAAGAATAACCAGTTAGTTAGTTATATGTTGTTAGTTTGAATGTGTTTGTTACTGAACTTGGAGTTTTACCCATTTCTCCAAGTATGATCAAGTGGGCTGTAGATGGTAGTGTCACCTCTAGTCTTTGTTAAGAGCCAAACAATTTCAGTTAAATAAATTTGTCTTGTCCTCATTTTGTAGAACAAAGTTGAGGATTTAGTTATAAATGATTAAATACAGTGGGTACAACTGCATCACAAGTGCACAAAATTGCTCCTGTATGTAAAGGGGGGTGAATGGGAATTAGCCACACAATACTTATGAGCGTGGACAATATGTTTGTTAGGGGCTGCACTGGATATACAGGAAAGGCTGTTTTAGTCTGACGTCTTTCATATATTTACTTGTGCACAAAAATATCTTCTCTCTTTTTTTTTTTTTTTGCCAAGAGGTGAAGGTGAGGGGGACTCATTTCAATTTCTGCACAGGGTGGAAGGAATGGCTACAGTGACAAAAATCTACTGTCTTGTGCAGACACAACTGATAGTAGCATGATGGGGGCCCTAAAGATATGTGCTGCCTTGTTCAGGACCTCTCTTGAAGAGTTAGGATTATACTTCATGAGATTTGCTATTGAATTCTCAGGAATGCTTCTATTATAAAGTACCTGAAACCACAACCTGTGAGAAAGACAGAGCGATTAGAAACTTGGGAAATGCACTTAGAGGAATTGGGGATAGGATTGTTTCACCAGTGCAAACGTCACAAAGTATAGTCTCTGAGGGCCTTTTGTAAAAGAGTGTCATCATGTACCCAATCCTGTACTGATGTGTGTATTAGTTATTTCGTGCTTATAATGAGTTTGGTGATGTAGAATGCACAGTATTAAAGTCTTTCCCTTCCCTGGATTGGTTGCTGTCAAAAAGGTAGAGACATAGAAGCAGGGGCATTGGAACAGGGTGGGCTGGGGGGCAATGCCCTCCGGGGGGCCATGCCCCCCCACTTTTTACCAGCCGTAAGGGTGAGCAATGGGAGGAGGGGGCTGAGAGGAGCGAGCGGGGGGTGATGTCTTTGCGGGAAGAGGCTGTACGGGAGCAAGGCCTGGGTAAGGTGACCAGATGTTCTGATTTTATAGGGACAGTCCCAATATTTGGGGCTTTGTCTTATATAGGCCTCTATTACACCCTACCCTCTGTCCCAATTTTTCACAGTTGCTGTCTGGTCACCTAGGCCTGGGGGAAGGGGCAGTGCAAGGGCAGGGACTTGGGGGAATGTGCAGCATGAGGGCGGGGGCTCGGGGAGATGGGGCGGTGCGGGGACGGGGCCTCAGGGAAGAGGCAGGGTGGGAACCAGGGCCACGGTTCAGGCTCCAGTGGCCCCTCACACAAACTTTTAGGGACTTCTGCTGCTCCTGTACAAAAGACAGGGTGAACTGGGAAATCCAGAAAAGGTGGGATGGAGGAACAGAATCTAGTTATAAATCACAAAACTAACGTTGTAGGCCTTATGGGAGAAGTGGATCATGAATGAGAAGAGGTGGCTTAACAAACTGTTTTAGGGAGGGCATTCCATGGAAAGAGAGGTGTTAAAAAGCACACATCAATGAAACAAGTAAACGTCATACTTACATTTCAGATTTGCAGTTATTTATAAATAATAAAAGATTTGGTGAAGAAAAGCCAAATGTACTTGACTTTGGCCGTCATGTATCATCAAGTAACCAGTTGTACAATATTGAGGGGCTTCAGTTTAGAAAGCTGTTTTGTAAGATTAAGAAAGCCACAAAAGTTTTTTAAAGGATCTTCCCTCCCTGACAGGAAAGAAAGTTGAAGGTTTAAAAAAATAAGATCCTATGTTTCATTGTTCACCAGTCTGGCAATTGCATCTGTACTATTGTTCAACGTATATTAATAAAACAATAGCAAGGGTTCATTTCAGACTATGCCTAATTTTAGTCCCACATTAAATGCAAGATCAGTTTTACCATACAGCCCTTATTATACGATGGATTAATAGCAAGAGCACTACAATGTGTCATCTTTTTGTTATTATTAATTATTATTATTATTATTTATTATTATACTCTGACTTGGCCATCAAACTTTAATGCCTATTGTCTCTTGTACAATAATAACCATATGCATGAATTATTTTGTGGTACAGTACAATTTGTGCATTAATTTTGGTATCCTCTTTCTAACTGTTGATTTTAGTATTAAAATCACTAAAGTAAAATATTCATGCCATTAACCATCAGTCTTGATATTCCCTGGAAATTCAACCACAAGTTTGAACTTCTAGGAGGTTTAAAGTCTTGGTTATTGTTCAAATGAAATAAACTTAAAAAGCACAATAGATCTGATCCAAAACTCACTGAAGCTGATGGGAAGACTCCCCTGGTCTTCAGTGGGCATTGGATCAGGCCCAATAAGAGCAGAAGTGTATTTATGATTTCTTTTTAATTTATTTTAATGAACCAAAATACATTTTAATGGTACTTTTTTGTTTAAATGTTACATTGTAACATTTTCGTCCCAAACACCGACATAGTTGTTGGTTTGATCATAAACTGTTGAAGTTAATGGGTGTTTTCCTTTTGACCTCAGTGGAGAAAGTGTTAGTTCTTGTGCAACTGTAAGAGAACCAGAAAGTGAAATCAGCATGTGTATTTTCATCATGCAACTAGAATGAAATGCAAAGAGTGAATAAACAGAATGATTGCCAAAAAATAAATTGGATTTGTAATATTTTTTCAGGATAAATAAGTGTAAGATGCTAGTTACTCAGCTAAGGAGATTTATATACTTATTTTTTAAGTTATATGGGGTGAAATCCTGGCCCCATTGAAGTCAACGGCAAAACTTCACCCCGGGTTTTTAACCCAGACATTGTCTCTTTAAATGAAAGGGTACCTCCTTGTCCTTTTCTTCCTCCCTTTTAATGTTAGAGCATCATCTTTCCCAGAAGAAGTTAAGAAACTGGTGTTGATTCCTCTTCTGAAATATTTCCCCTGTGTTATGTGAGAGACTGGGTATGCTACTGTATATGAATCGGCATTCTTACAAGACATATTTTTCATAGCACAAACACTTTGCTGTATGTTAACCATTCAATTGAGACCCAAATGGCTTGCACAAGCAAAGCACTTATAAACTGTTGCTAAAAACAATTTAACTCCAAGACCATTGGGCTCTTTACAGTCTAATTTTGGCCATATTATAAGGGCTACTTAAATACAGAGATAACATTAATCTTTCAGTAGCAACAAGTGCTGGCTGCGGTTAAGACCAGGAGCTTAGCATTCCTGTAATCAAAATGTTGTTGCTGGGTATGAGTAATACAGTATGCGATCATCTCTGAACATTAAATCTAACCTGGATTTTGTTCAGCTCTGCTACTTGATACCATGTTGCCTCACAGGGTACTGTTTTTCCCCTTTGGTTCCTAAAGATATGGAACAGCAATTAGTGAGTGCCTCATTTAATTGACTGGGCTTGTATGATGCCAGCGAGTGCCTTCATGAAGCTTGCGTGAGCAAGTGTTTCTATTTCTGTGGACATTAGGCATTCAGATAGGAATTTTTTTTAATGTTATAACTGCCTGGGCTTTGTGTTATAAATCATGAAACATTTTGTTTATGCATTATAAATAGTGATAGCTATTTATAAATCAAAGCCACTATGTTCTCACTGTATTCCTAGGAGGCCTTAAGTTGTGTTAACATTACCCACACACATGTTACTTCCATTTTGTTGCCTGGGAAGCTAAATGGAAATATATGAGTTTTAACTGGCCTCATTAATGAGACAGTGGGACACTGTTAGGGTGCAGAATCTGAAGGAGTCATTGAAATGACATAACAAACAGGGAGAAGAAACAGACTGGGCACATTTTATGTTATGAAAAAAATGTTATTCATTAGGAGCAAAACAACAGTTTTATTTGGGTGGGGAGAAGCAAACCCAGGGGTGGCAGAAGGTTTCTGAAGGGTAGAGAGCCGCTGGTCTCTATCCAGGAGAATCTTAAAGGGGCAATTTATTCTCATCTTGAAAGAAGAGGAAAGATTTTTAAGTTAATAATGTTTCTGACACCTTACTCTCCCCTCCAATCATGCTTTCAGCCAAAGGTGAAAGCCTGCCCTACATCCCTTGTGACTAGCATAGAATCTACATCAGAAACAAGGAGGCCGGGGAGGGGGGCGGTAGGGAGTAAGAAAAGGGAGTGAGATCAGCTCTGTGCTTTGTGGCAGCCTATAAAACCAGAAGAGGTGTTACAAAAACAGGAGCCAGACAGCACTCATAAAAAGCTAGTAATATGTTCCAAACATGGGCCAGTTGGCAATCCCAAGCGATGGTTGTTTGTCATCACAATAGGATGTCTTGCTGCAAATTAGCAAATGATTTCTAATACATTTTTATGTGCACACAGAAGCAAAGTACTCATTATTATTATTATTTATGATGTATTCACATAGTGCTGACAGTACCTAGTGCTGTGCAAGACAGAATAACAGCAGTCCCTGCCCCAGTGATCTTGCAATGTAAAAGAAAAAGATGATGATAATCCAAAGGAACAGGAGAATGAACTGGTATCACTGACACCCTTTAAGTTGTGCTCAGGAGGCTTTATGATAGCAAAAATACCTTAATATTTACATACATTAACATTTAACTCATTCATCTGTGTAGCCCAGTATAAACTATAACACCACATCAACACTGGTGATATTTTCCCATCATTAATCAGTTAACAGCAAGAAAGACAATGTAGTAGGCAACAAAGCTGCTGTTGCATTGTTCTGTTATGGTGTTAGAGTTACAAATGTCAAGTATATTGTATAGGTGTCTATATCTTTTGGCATGATACACTGTATAGAGACATAAAATGGGTTTCTACTATAGCAAAGCTCAGCTGCAGCCATCAGCAACTGCGGACACCTCTGATGCACTCCTGACATAATAAGCCTGATGACCCTAGGGCCTTGCAGCACTTCTGTTAGGGTGAAGTGCCATTTTGCTGGCTACATAAACTGTATACATGACCCCTTCTGACATGTCAGACAGCTGGAGAGACCCTGCCTTTAATAGGCAAGGTTAGAAGGGCAGTGTGTGGCTTATGGGCTGAGTTTTCCTTTTTATAAATGGGTAACAATAGGGTGCTGACAGGCCTTGAAGCCTGGACAGGCTATAAGGGTCATCATGATAAGGATGGATTAGTGTATATAATTTGCCAAATATGGGGGCAGCCTCTAGCTGGGTTTTTCTGCACGTGGTGGATTATCTATCAAGAAGCTGCATTTGCTGCACTGGTAAAATGCATTGCTGCTTGGCATACTTATTGAGTAAACTCGTTAACTGCAGGAAAATCAAGTTTGCAGTGTACATTATGCCAAACCTGTAACAGCTGACTATAGACTAAACATAGACAGCAAAGAATAAGCAGAGAGAACTTTTTCAAGTTGTCTAAAGACTTCTAGAGTAAAGGTTGAATGTCCTGCATTTTAAATCCAAGAATTCTAAACTGCGTATGTATTTTTTCAGTGTTTCATATCTGTCCCCACCACCACCACCACCACCAAGATTCTCGCTTGAGAGATTTTATACACCTCTTTGTCATTTGTAAGTAAATCTGTTTTTAACTTAATTCCCTAGCTACTATAGTTCTCCAGTCTGAAGATCAGTGGTCAACAGAAAGCCTAAAGAGCCTTCTGGATGAGATCTTTGACTGCTTTGAGGTAGACAGCTAAACTGCCCACCCTAAAAGGTTAGGAGAATGATAGATGCTATACATTCTTAGCTGTAGTAGTGGAGAACTTGTTAACCCCAGAGTTACTGGAGTTAGATATGCTCTGAAACCTATTAATATCACATTGTTCCGGATGTTATTTCCCCCACACACACTTTTTTTCAAAACCAGTAAATATTTTTGGGTTTCTATTTAATTCTTGTAAATATTCTCCAAACCAAATATTCATTGAAGAACAGGAATATGGTGTTAATTTACTTTTTAAGCAATTTGGGACAGAGTTCACATCTTCAATCTTCTCTGAGCAGTATCATGCCCATTTACGGCACTGCATACAAATGTTTAAAAATAATACCATGTTTTCCCTTTTGTTTGTTGTGAGGATTTTGTTTCTTAGTGTGACAATTTCTTTAAACTAAGATACTTCATTCCTTTTATTGTTTCTGCTTCAGTACCGAAGTAAGCTCACCCATTAAACAAAAATGACATTATTAATAACTTTTTGTGAGTCATTTAAGGGTTCAGTTAAGAGACATAATTGACTTTTTAGTCCATTTTTAGAACAAACTCTTTCAATGCTCTTTTTCTCAACAAGACCACTTCCCACTGCACTGGAACTGACAAGACCGTATGCATTACTTTATTTTGATACTGACATTTAAACAATAAAATAAAGCCATTTAAAACAAATAGTGGTGCTTTAAGTGTCTGAGCTGTCAAGATACCAAATTATATAACTTGGAAAAAATCAGAATTCATTGTTAATGGTATGCACTTAACACAAAGGGTCTCTGGAGTACTAACCAGATGTATATTCAGCTACCATGCTGGAGCTAACAGGCTGTATTCCTTTAGATAGAATTGACTATATTCACTTAAATGGACTTGACTCTGGTACAATCACTGTATTCAAATGTCAAAAAAAAAAGAGAAAGAAGATGTCACGTAGGGTCACAAATTATGTTGGATTTTGACAGATTGTAGCCTTGCTTTACAAGAGCAGTAACATCTCATTTGTCACCGTTTGAGCTGTAAGTGCGGGAATGAGAGCGGAAGGCCCTCCATCTCCACCGCAATTTAATCGCTCTGAGGCCGACAGTGGTGGCTAAAGCCACCTGCCCAGGCACCGTACTGCTGATCTGTTTTAATTTAATCGTCCGTCAGCTGGGATGAAAGCATAAATCGTCTCCCTTTGATCTGCAAACGGTGTGTTTTTGTAAAGCAGGGTACAGAATCAGGGAGACAGTTTTCACATTTAGTACAGCAGAGACAACATGGGCTTGAAAAGCCTTGTAAGTGATATTTTATTGTAGTAGTAAATCTAGTAGTTGCTTTTTCTGTAAATTGATGTGAAACAGTGTAGGTTAGAAAAAAAACTGTCCATAAGTAAAGAAAGATATTGACTAATAACTTATTAATTATTCAAGTTGTAAAAACAAACCTAAATCTGAATAACTACACCTTGTAGCCCTTAGCTCCATCTTAACACAATGGGAATACAATAGAGCTTTGCTGTAAGACTGGATAAATTTGTTCATAGGCACAAATCTGGCACCATATTTAGTTGCACTGTCTGACATCTCAGTGGCTGGGGAAGCAGAATTCTTTTTCTAAGATTATTCTAAAGAGCTCTTCATCCACTGTGGATATGGTAACCTTCACTGATGTTATTGGGAGTTTCATGCAAGGCCATAAAGTGTAGAATATTATTTGTATATTAAATATGGCTGGCAAGCCAAATTATGCTCTCAGCAGAAATCCAGAGTTCCTTCTCAGAAGTCAATAGAATGACTCCAGGTGCACTTGTGAGGCAAAATTTAGCCTAACTGACAAATTTATATAAAATTCTTCCTATCGCCTTATTTTTACACAGAAGTAGTTAGTGAGCAACAACAGCAATAATAATAGTTAATGAATCTTTTTGTGAATTTATTTAATTTTATTTATGCAACTTTATCTTCATGACTAGCCATGTAGAACTGATTTTTAAAAATTATAATTTTTGTTATTGAAAGTTATGTGTTAGTAAATTAATGAACAGGATAAAGCACAAATGCAGAACTCATACTGAATCAGAATAGGTTACAAAGAGAGAGTTATTTGCTCAGGTCTGAAAGAAAACTTCGTAATTAGAATGAGTAGACATTACAATTTACTGAGATTGTCCAGGACAACATCCCAGCCAGTTGTATGGAAATAGGGTTTGTGTCTTGGATTCAAATATAGTTGGTCAAGATGGCATTCCCTGTGCCTTCTCCAGTTCTGTTTGTACTGCTGACTGCTCTTCCCCCTCCAGCTCCCACGCGCTCATCTCTAACCTTTCTTCTTTAGTTCCCTTCTTAGCTACCTATCTGAATCATATGCTGGGTTAGGCCCCACAGGGTTCAGTTGTCCTTGAGCAGGGAAGTGTGGTAAAGAAGGAGAATCTAGAAGGGCTGGATGTAGAAGGAATAAGTACAACCTTCATCGCATGACATGTTCTACTATCTCCTCATGACATGCACTTTTCAAGCTAAGCCCCTCAGACTTCCTCCTGAAGTGACATGTCCCAATACCCACATTGCTCCCTCACCCCTATCAACTCCCTCTTGGTCTTCCAATGACAAACCCCTCCAAATCTCACACCTCCAGTGAGAGGACTCATGGGCCAAAACCCATTTGTCTACCACTTATCCCTCCATTTCTCATGACAGCTTTAAGAATAGTTTCCAAAATACAGGCATTGTATTTGTAGCTGAGGTTAGGCATTGCCTTTTCCAATATTATACTGTCTCATCTGGGATTTCAGAATCTCACCAGAACTCACTAACTTTCCCAAAATGTAATGAAAACTCACAGGATCATACAAATTATTAAAGAAAATTGAAAACTACTAAGATTCTTTGCAGTGCACACAAAAAGCCCTACAGAATGCACAGTTCAGACCTTCCAATGTTTTTGGATCCTATTGTGCTTGAAAGATGAACTGTTTTGCACCCTAACTGCTAAAGTTTTACCTGTCTGTAATTACTATCGTGGACAGAAGGGCCAGAAAAGACCACCTGACCCATCTGATCTACCCCATTGCATTTTCCAGAACTAGTTTCTTCAGCACCTCATTAATGTCCTATATATGAGGCAATTCTGATCTCTTTACTCGTGCTGAATAGCACTTTACCCAATGAGTGGTCACATTGGCTTCAGTACCTTAACTTTCTCCTATGTTGTCTGTGCCTATATTGGTTTAAGGTATGATGTCCCCCAACTCCTGGGAAGGGGTGGGGGACAGAGATGGGCCAGATTGTGCTCTCCAACCCCACCCCAACAACCCCCTGGATGCAGTAATCCATCTTCACTTCAGGATAACAGACTTCTTCTGCTACAAACTAGTGTACGAGAGAGACAGGGTGGGTGAGGTAATATCTTTTATTGGACCAACTTCTGTTGGTGAGAGAGACAAGCTTCTGAGCGTACACATCCGATGAAGTAAGCTGTAGCTCACAAAAGCTTATGCTCTAATAAATTTGTTAGTCTCTAAGGTGCCACAAGTACTCCTTTTCTTTTTACAGAAGAAGAGTTGTTGTACGGATCATAAACTAGTGTAGATAACTCACATGCTTAACTACTTTCACCTTAAATAGCATAATGAGAGTGAGGGGGAAGGTACAAATAGTATGTACAACAATGATGCATTTGTGTAAACTGCAGTAACAGGGCTGACCAAGCTCCTGGCAAGGGAGGAAACCATTCCAAAGCATCCATAAAGGATCCCATGAGTCAAAAGCCCATTGGTATGCACTGTATTTGTGGCATTTAGTTTATTTTTGCCAGAGTGCATTACCTTGCTTTCATTGATGCTATCCATTCTCATATGTCAAGGTTACTTTGGACTGCAGTCACCAGAAATTATTGTTCCCATTGCAAACAACAGTAACCAATTATTTGAGAATATGTCTATATTACCTTGTAATAATGAAGACTTAACATGTGGTACCTCTGCATGTATTTTGTGTTCTTTGGGTGTCTTTGTTTATACATAGTATAGCTTGGTTTATACATTCTTTCCCAGTGTTATCTAGTTTGCTGTACATTTACATGGAGAAGAGATTGTTGTAGCTATGTACTGCACAGTACATGGGCACAGTTGTAGCATCAAGTGGCCAGCTTTCATGGAGAGCTATGTTGTTATTTCTGTAAAAGTACACCATGCCCTCTGGTATATTATGCCAAACTCACTAATACCATTTTGAATTATTTGTACAATTCTCTTTTTTATTTTGCCAGTCATAGAGCACAGTATGTTACTTCTTCAGAAAGAAGGTCTCCATGACATGACTGGCAATATTATATATTTATCAGAAATATATAGATCATGGTACCTAGAAATGTGCAAATAATTCTTCACAAGAAATATTTTCAGAATGTCTGCAGTGAAGACAAAAGCAATAAAGCAAGGATATTATTTAAGTTGATAAAAGATGCAACACAGCTTCATTGGGTTTCCAGATTCAAATTAAAAGAATAAATATTTCATCAGTGATACTAATTAAAGATTGGTCAAAGATTTGTCTGTGTCTCATACTGCAAATACCAATCAGACCTGATTAGGAGATGTAACATTTATAGTACTGTCCACTGGTTGAAAAAAGATTAATACGAAGCCCACTTCACTCGGCAATGGCTATTTTATTGTGTCCTAATTTTTGTACAATGTTATCCAAGAATTCAAGCTGCTGGTTTCATTGAAAAAGTCAATGGAAACTCAATTTTAAAAACCCAGGTCTCTACAAAAGGAAACTTTAGCACAGGACAACTTTTAATACTAATTTTCTAATTAACATCCATGCAAAAGGCAAGCATATATTGAAGCATGGAAATATGTGGGAGTGGGGATAATAAGACAGGCAAACAATGAATGAACCCTAATGCTAATATGGTATCTCATCTGGGTGTATCGGTTTACAACTACACCTGATAAAAATAGGGCCTAAAAATATATTTTTATGGGAACATGCTACAATATAATAGAAACATGGAATGTGCCTTATTGGATCAGATCATTAATCTATCAGTCTATATCTTGTTTCCATCAGAGACCAACACCCGATTCTTTTGAGGGGAAAAACCACGTATAAGGAACTTAATCAGTTGTGGAAATATGACTATAATTGGGGAGGTGGTGAAAATTCTCTCCCATTATGTTCTTTAATTCAGTACAGTGTTAAAATAATAAGGCCTGAGCTTATTAGGGCCCTACCAAATTCATGGCCTTGAAAAACATGTCACTAACCGTGAAATCTGGTTTCCCCCTGTAAAATCCGGTCTTTTGTATGCTTTTACCCTATGCTATACAAATTTCACAGGGGATAACTGCATTTCTCAAACTGGGGGTCCTGACCTGAAAGGGAGTTGCAGAGGGGTTGCAAGGTTATTTTAGGGGGGTCACAGTATTGCCATGCTTACTTCTACACTGCCTTCAGAGCTGGGCAGCTGGAGAACAGTGGCTGTTGGCCAGGCACCCAGCTCTGAAGGCTGTGCCCCGCCAGCAGCAGCGCAGAAGTAAAGATGGCAGTACCACACCAGGCCACCCTTACTTCTGTGCTGCTGCTGGTGGTGGCGCTGCCTTCAGAGCTGGGCTCCCGGCCAGCAGCCGCCGCTCTCTGGACTATCCAGCTCTGAAGGCAGCGCCGCCGTCAGCAGCAGTGTAGAAGTAAGGGTAGCAGTACCACAACCCCCCTTACAAACCTCCCCCCCAGAAAAACACCTCCTTTTTGGGTCAGGACCCCTACAATTACAGCACTGTGAAATTTCAGATTTAAATATCTGACATCATGAAATTTACAATTTTTTAAATCGTATGACTGTGAAATTGACCAAAATGGACCTTGAATTTGGTAGGGCCCTACTTATAATTATTTCCCCTTTTATAATACTACAAGATTTCACCTACTGAATCTTAATTCCATCCTAATCTCTTTTGGTCTAATGCTGCTAGGCTTCTAGTCTGGCTATTAGCATTGATTCTATTACTTTGGGAGGGGGAATCGGTGCCCCTTCCCAGCTCAGTAGCATCACCTACCATTTTCTGTGTAGCATAAGGGGGAGGTGTCAGACATTTCCCCTATCTTCATTGTGTAAAAGGACTATCTACAGATCTGGGTATCCATACAGAGGGGCAGACCAGAGGAATATAAATCATCACTCTACCTATTAGACACTATCTTTAACAAACAAACAAAAAAAAAAGCCTAAATCTGCATTAACATTTGCCTGAGTCCAGGGTATGGGGATCTGCAGGATTTGGAGATCAAACCTGTCCTGCACAGCAAAGGGGAATCCTTCCTTGTTCCCAATGGAGCAATTTAGCCCTTAGCAGAGCCTTTTGGAGCCTCTCCTGTAGATTTTTGCACAGAATGGGGCAATTCCATTTCAGATGGTGTGACAAAGTTCCTGGTCTACCTTGGTGGGTCTTGCGCTTATTGGCGGATTTGCTCACCTTGGAGCTTCACGGCAGCCCTCAGCTTGGCCATTTTTCTGAACCCACAGTCCAGGTCGACTCCTCCTGTGTCTGACCAGGAGTTGGGAGGATTTGGGGGGAACCCGGGCCCGCCCTCTACTCCGGGTTCCAGCCCAGGGCCCTGTGGAATGCAGCTGTCTAGAGTGCCTCCTGGAACAGCTATGCGACAGCTACAACTCCCTGGGCTACTTCCCCATGGCCTCCTCCCAACACCTTCTTTATCCTCACCATAGGACCTTCCTCCTGGTGTCTGATAATGCTTGTACTCCTCATTCCTCCAACAGTACACATTCTCACTCTCAGCTCCTAGATCCTCTTGCTCCCAGCTCCTCATATGTGCACTATAAACTGGAGTGACCACCTTTTTAAACCCAGGTGCCCTGATTAGCCTGCCTTAATTGATTCTAGCAGCTTCTTGATTGGCTGCAGGTGTTCTAATCAGCATTTCTGTCTTAATTGTCTCCAGAAGGTTCCTGATTGTTCTGGAATCTTCCCTGTTACCTTACCCAGGGAAAAGGGACCTACTTAGCCTGGGGCTAATATATCTGCCTTCTACTACTCTCCTATAGCCATCTGGCCCGAACCTGTCACAATGGGAAATTATTATTATTAGATAATGCACATACAGGGCCATATCTGACAGTCTTTACTCAGTCACAATCTCATCGTAGTCTGTGGGGATTTTGCCAGAATAAGGACTGCAGGTTGTGGCTCAAAATGTACTAAGGCAAAGTAGTGGCTAAGCGGATACTGCAAATGCTACCGCTGTATCTTCCAATATTCTCCAGTGCTTGAAAGCCATTTATGTTCCTTCTCTTGGATCTGCATTACTTCTTTACCATTTTAATTGAACTTTTTTGTTTTTAGAACAAGAATCTTAGGTGAATAGTTGAAGACAGGGAAATTGTGTGTGTTTGTAGCTGGGAGATAGAGAAGAATGTTATCTTTGATATTTTCTACTTTATCTGTATTACTGGCAAGAGGAACTCTTTTTATATTTTACTCTACTTTACTCTTGGTATTATATTAGTGAGGGATTTCTGCTTGAAAAATATCTGTCCAACAATCCCCAATAGATATTTAAATCAATCATTCAATGTATCTAATTACTCCTCTCTGTAACTGAGATGAAGATTTTGAAACTGTGTAATACCTGCACTCCTCTGAACACTGGGACTCTTTATTCAGTGCACACTTACTTGAACCTCTTTCCATTAGCACAAATATTAAACAAGTAACAGTAAAAATAATTCCTTTAGTGAATTCCTGTAGTTACACTGTCGCTGTCTCTCATTTTTTGTTACTTACCCAGGTATATTAACATTCACATTTAAATTTCAAATGAGCTAAATATACCATTGCTTTCAAATAAGTCACTGATTTTGTTCCTCTCATGTTATATTAATATTATGGAGTCTTCTGCACCCTTGCTTTACTTTCTGACTGTCTGATAATTGGGTTGGGAGAGCATACCCTGGGTCATCTTGTTTAGCTTATCTGCGCAAGAGAGAGAACGGCCAATAATAAGGGAAAGCAGCAATAAAATAGCGAAAAAAAATTGAAAGGGAGATTTAATCTTTGACCAATTTGAAACATATCCCAGAGAATCCATGGAGAAAAAGATAAAGTGTGACTATGAGTAAGTTAACTAAACACATTACAGTGTGTGAGAGCAAATGGAGTTAGTCCATTGTACATGTTTAATTTCCTATTAGTCTCTGGCGTTTACTACTACGGTCTGAGTTGGGGCATCTGTAAATTCAGTTAAATACAGTGCATTGTCTAAACATATCACAGCTCCAATCAGTCACCCAGGCTGGTGATAAGAAGCCTCTTGTATTATTGAATCTACAATAGGGAGGCTCTGCAGGCACAAAGATAACAGCTAGGTATTTCACTTTAAGTATGAGAAAAAACAGTGACCCGCCTTCGCAGCTACAGCTCTGACATTTATTATTGCCTTCTGATTTGCTTTATACTATTGATGTGAATTTGCTTTCAGGTGCTTTATATCTCTTCTTATTTCTAATGTAAGACCTCTGTCTGGAAACAGTAAGGAAAACAAATAAACTGAAATCAACTTTCATGCTATTACATAGATAACAACTCAGGCCCCTTTTTTTTTTTACCATTTTAAGAATACATTACTGATTTCCCTTCATAAGTATGAGCCATAGGCTTGTGTTTTATTGTTTTGTTTCTTCTACGTTAATGTTGTTCTGATAAAATCCCTTCATCAGAGCCTTTGAACTCACAATCCATAGCTGAAATGTAAGCCTGGGTTTTCCAATATTTTTAATAGGTAAAATAACCAGGGTGTCATCTTTTCACTAGACCAATGGCATGGAAAAAACAAGTACATTAAAGACACGTTTATATACTGTTATCTATAGATACCTACGTAGACCAGGAAAATGGTATTTTGCCTAAATATACAGTACATGATATGCAAGTATACATATAAATGCTGTGTATTATAGAACGAGCTGCTAGTACTGACTATTATTAAGATTGCCCAAAACTTCCCATTATAAGACCCTGTTTCTGTTGCTTATAACTTTGTGAAACGTTAACTGTTTGGGCACAAATTTTCTATGCTGGGTGTCTGTCTCAGGTTTTTTTGGAAAGTGTCAGCCAAAATGTTTGAGCTATTTCTGAGAATGAGGCCAAAGAAAAATACAATGTTTTGTTCATGTTAAAAAATTCTGGTGACCTCTTCTTTGAAAAACTCTATCATCTCTGGGCTTTGGAGCAGGGACTTGAATTTTGGCAGGGGTGGGGCTTCTGTCAGGCCAAGTTATAAGCCTTTGAAAAATCACAATTTGCTCATGCTCAGTAGAGACTTCTTAGATTTCAAAAGTTAAATTCCCCAAAGATTCTGACCACATTGGACATGCTCCACCCTGGGTCTAAGCAGGACTTTCCCTGCAATTGCAGCTCCAGGCTGCTGCATGCCAGGTCCAGCTCCAGGTTCAGGCACCTGATTGAAAGCAGGGAGCCTGTCTCTCCTGTACTCTCAGTGACCATCCTGCTAAGTCTAGGCAATGTGGAGGACAAAGCTTCCTGATTCAAATACAAAGAAAAAAAGAGCTGGACCGGTGGAGGTCTGATCAGCAGAGTGGATTGAAGCAAGGAGCTAGAGAAGGAGATTAGGACTAGAGGATGGTGGGTAGAGAGACTGTGTTTGAGGTCTAGTGATAAGCAATGTAGAAACCCTACCTGGAATTAATAATTCTGTCTTCAGAGCAGGGTTTGAATAAGCAGTCAGGAGAAAACAAGAGATTGAATGATTATTTATTAAGTAAGCACTGTCCATCCTGTGCACTGAATGAGGCAGGGATCCTATTGAGAAAAACCCTCATGGTCCTGTAAGGGGGCCAAATTAAGGATGCACAGGCAACCTTAATTCTAACATTTCCCAACTTTTGAGTGCTTAACTTTGCAGCTTTAATAATGATATTCTTTCAACATAAATTTTGTGTGTAATATCTCTCTGTCTTTCTCTGTCTAATATGATATATACACTTTTATTTCCCCCAGCAAAAATATCTATAAATAGTGACACATAAACTTCTCCATGCAACAGGACATAATAATTAATAATTAATTAATTGTCATTATTGCACATATTTATTGATCAAGTTTTAAAAATATATTTGATCGTTATTTTCATTACTTTATGGCTTTTTTTGCGTTATTTTATTTATTTGTTTGATAGATCATTGACAGGACATAAGTTAATTAATCTCTAGTGTCTTTTTAGGTGTAAGCCTAGCTAACACAGCTTGATATATTATGTGAAAGACAGCTGTGAGTTACTTTCCAGCTGTGTCCCCTGATTCAGCAAAGTACGTAAGCATTCAACTTTAAGTACATGCTTAAGCCCACCCCTATTCGAAAAAGCATTTAAGCATGCTCTTAAATGTGTTACTTAGTTGGGGCCTGTATGGTTTTGGAATGACACAGACTGGCTTCTCTGGGAACTGTGTCCAGTTGTCCATAGTAAGTGGAGGATGGCTGTAATGTAGAAACATGAGGAAAGCTGGATCAGAAAGGACCAATATAGAGGGGAAGAAATCTATTTCTAGGCCCTTTATAGTACAGTACCTAGAATGGGCATGGATGATAAACTACCCATCACCATAATAGGTTTTTTCTTCTCATTTTGAAATGAGGCGGTTTGTTATTTTCACATAGTTTTGGTCTGTACCATTGAGGCTTCGGAATGCTAGTGTTCATTCTAGTTTGCAGGATCACTGTACTGAAGCTTATTGTTTCTGAAGCAGTGGACATCAAAGATATGACTAACATGGCAGGCTAGTGCATCTGTTCATGGTGTTAAAGGTGCACTTAATAAAAGAGTGAGGCTCCAAGTTCCAAAGATAGAGATAGTCAGAAGAAAGCTAAAGGGGATTTCAGTTCAGAAGATTGTGAGGGATGGGGATGCTGGTTATAAATGAGAAAAACAAGGCCTAAGACTGAATGGGAGGAAAAAGCAGAAGATAGGCTACTACAGAAACAATACAGAAGTAGCCAGAGGCTGGGAAAGGGTTCAAAATATGGCAGAATTCAGAGGCTGACTTTTCCCACCTTTGAGACCACTGCTAGTCCAGTTAATAAGCCCATTCATTTGAGAGGACAAAAGATCAATTCACCTGTATACACACAGATAAAATTTGTTTCCAGCACACAACTCAAGTAACTTACTGGACTGTGTGCTCAGGCGTTTTGCTGGGATCAGGGTAGATCAGTAGGCTGATCCAGTAGGAAAAATCCTATGTTACTATATATATTTTTATATTGCCCTTAATCTTCATGCTCAGTTCCCACTGATGTCAATGGGAGTTCTACCATATGTCAAAGGCAGTATATGGCCTTTAATTTGAAAGTTACACAAAGGAATTTGTCCACAAAATGCAAATTCAAATGACAGGCAGAGAAGCACTATGGGAAGATGAGATGATGTTCTTCGAGGAGTGGGGGTTGCCTAAAAGTTAATGAAACCAGCATTGTTAAAATCTGGAGAGAATTGCACATCAGTGAACTGAGGAATCAACCCAGAGTCCCCACCTACCATCTGTAAATCAAAGTTGATTCCAACATCTTTATAGAAAAGGAACACCTTAATCTCCAACTTCTTGATGAGGATAAGAAGTGCTAAAATATATTGCCCATCACAATTCTCTCAGTTTATACAAAAGGGAGCTGCCAGGTTAATTCAGACCAGATCAGGGGAAACTGCAGTGAAGATTCTTCAGTATATCTATATATTAGCTTTGAAGTTACTGTCCTTGTTTGACTGCATGGTCAGCATAATTAGTATTAGTCCTTTAAGTCCGCTCTTTAAGTTGGAGAGGCTAGCTGTACTGTGAATTAATTTAGGGTCTTTTGCAAGCGGTAACCTGGATCCAGATGTGGTTATGAGAAGTAAAATTAATTTGGTGGTTCTAACCTAGCCCCTCTTGTAAATCTGTCCATATCACAAACCAGCATCCAGAGTGGCACATTCCAATACCATTGGCATTCTCTGCTCCAGAGAGACCCAGGACTAAATTAACCAGCATGTTGCAGGTCAGGGCAGAGGTTTACTGGCAGAACTGTTTGTGAAGCTTGCATAGCATCTGTCTGAATTGGCCCATAGTTCTTTCATCAGCCAGTTCTTAAATTCGCCAAAACCCAATTCCTACTCTCTGGCCAAGCCTGAGTAAGAGGGCATTGCACTGGAATTTTTGTTCAATATCTTAATAAATGATCTGGAGGATGGTGTGGATTGCACCCTCAGCAAGTTTGCAGATGACACTAAACTGGGAGGAGAGGTAGATATGCTGGAGGGTAGGGATAGGATACAGAGGTACCTAGACAAATTTGAGGATTGGACCATAAGAAATCTGATGAGGTTCAACAAGGACAAGTGCAGAGTCCTGCACTTAGGACGGAAGAATCCAATGCACTGCTACAGACTAGGGACCGAATGGCTCGGCAGCAGTTCTGCAGAAAAGGACCTAGGGGTTACAGTGGACGAGAAGCTGGATATGAGTCAACAGTGTGCCCTTGTTGCCAAGAAGGCCAATGGCATTTTGGGCTGTATAAGTAGGGGCATTGCCAGCAGATCGAGGGACATGATCATTCCCCTCTATTCGACACTGGTGAGGCCTCATCTGGAGTACTGTGTCCAGTTTGGGGCCCCACACTACAAGAAGGATGTGGAAAAATTGGAAAGCGTCCAGCGGAGGGCAACAAAAATGATTAGGGGACTGGAACACATGACTTATGAGAAGAGGCTGAGGGAACTGGGGATGTTTAGTCTACGGAAAAGAAGAATGAGGGGGGATTTGATAGCTGCTTTCAACTACCTGAAAGGGGGTTCCAAAGAGGATGGCTCTAGACCGTTCTCAGTACTAGCAGATGACAGAACAAGGAGTAATGGTCTCAAGTTGCAGTGGGGGAGATTCAGGTTGGATATTAGGAAAATCTTTTTCACTAGGAGGGTGGTGAAACACTGGAATGCGTTACCTAGGGAGGTGGTGGAATCTCCTTCCTTAGAAGTTTTTAAGGTCAGGCTTGACAAAGCCCTGGCTGGGATGATTTAATTGGGGGTCGGTCCTGCTTTGAGCAGGGGGTTGGACTAGATGACCTCCTGAGGTCCCTTCCAATCCTGATATTCTATGATTCTAATTATCCAAGGGGCAGGAACATGGGATGGAGAAATCCCCTTTCTGATGATATGGAGAGCACGTGGCTTCTGTCCCAGAACTACTCCCCCATGCCCCCTCCCATCCACACATGGAGGTCTACATAGAAGCAGACCATCTAGCTTCACCCTTCTCTCATCCATGCTGCTCTAGAGAAATCCACCATGAAGCAATGCCTTGCTGCAAACGGAGGATATTCAGTAGAATCCCCTTGTGCAGCCTTTCTGTGGTCTTCTGTACCATTGTTCAATCTAATGGTACCAGTCCACTCTTTGGGCCTTGTGTTGCAACACCACAGAGACTGATGAGTGCTAGGATTGTCCCCTTAACATCAGCTAAACATGGAATAACTTATAATGCCAAAACAAAAACCTGAAAATCCTTGAATTAGAAAGAGTAGTCTAGCTATGGTGCCAAATGAGTCCAACAAATCCAGTCAATGCTAGAAGTCAAATGTACTTCTGCCCCTTTCTCAGCCTAAGACATGGCAATAACTTTCCATTGGTAGGTTAGTGCCATAATCAATCTTCCTGTGCTAAGTAGCCATTCTGAAAGGATAGGTGTGTGAAAATAAAATTGACAGCTTGTATACTGTAGGAGAGGAGGAAAAAAATAAGGAGAAATTCATAAAATTTTGAAATACGTCAGGGCCAACGGAGCAAATTTGGTCACCTTATACAAGTTAATATAAAACATTGCTTATAATGTCTAACCTTCTCAGATTACCATAGCAGACATTATTGCTTTTTAAAATATCAAATAATCAAGAAGTTGCTTTTCCGAGTAGAAGTCCTTCAACTAACTGGTGGTAGTTTTTAGCTGGTTAAATTGTTCTTTCACGGTTTAGGTTTTGTTAACAGACACAATTATTGGTACTATATGCTTTTCTAATCCCTCTTTAGTAGTGGTGCACCTCCAACCTTACCAGTTTAATTAACACTGAAATTCTCGTGTTATTTTGGTGCCCTGATTACAGGCAAAGACTAAGTGGAAGTCAGTTTGGATCCCAAGAGACTTCAGAGTTAACAATGCATAGGGTTTCTCCCCCCACCTTTTCTCCTCCTTCATGAACTCCAGATAAGCAGCAGTCCCCAGCTAGATTTCATTACTATCACGCACTCTTCATGGTCATCTTTTAATATTTGAAAGGATCATTTGTTAACTGGAAATGGTCAATTTTTTTCTCCTTTGGCTTTTGAAATATAATTTTCAATTTTTAATTTGATTCATTTAGATGAAATCATTAATCAGGGTTGAAACTGAGTTAATTTTCTGGAAAATAAATGAGGTTGTTAGAGTGAATGTTATTAAGTGGGCTCTTTGCAAGAAAGGGATAATAGCTGAAAATATGGAAGACTTTGAGAACTATAGCAGTTGAGGGATAAAAACAGAAGTGTTTTCCCCCTTGCTAAGTGCAGTAATTTATTTTTAAAATACGTTAGGCATGGAGGAGTGTTTTAAAAGTAACATTAGAGAAGCACGGCAGAGCAAATATCCTAAATTTACAGCAGATTTAAAATACACAGATCTCTAAAATCCAAGTCTAGATAGTGAATGTTTTAGGACCTTGGATACTCTTTAACACTTTTGACAAACAAATTTAGGACATCTCTGCTAAACCTCAATACTCATTATTCTAATCAGTGGCATTCTTGGTTTAGAGCCTGAGAAACTGTATCAATAGTAATACAGTAGATAAATAGCCATCAAGCTACAAAGGTTCACTAGGCACTGAGCAGGACCCACTAAACCCATTTCACAATCTGACCCAGATTCAAATTCTGGCCTTTAGAGAAGAACGTCCGTCTTGTTCACTCTCTGCAGTGCACAGCATGACACAAAGTGATTAGGATAGCCAGCAAAATATCTTACAAGTGGAAACGAAATAAGGGAGGATTGGGCTAGACATGCAGCATGCTAGATTTACCATTCAAGTATGATTCAGTTCACTACAGAAATTTTTGTTTGCAGTTGTTTCTTAATGCAGCCCGCTTTCTGCTAAAGTGTCCCCCCCCCCAATCTTTCATTAAAAGCAGTGTAATTTTCTTTTAATAGCTATAGCTGTCTGCTCTGTTTAGATAGGTAGGGATTTTTTTCTCCCGCAAGTGTTCCAGTCTTTGCTCAAGAGTTATTGTAGCACTAAGCACTTAGAAGCAGCTATAGGTCAAAGTTTTAGGTGAGGCACTATAATCCTGTTTAGCTGCTTCTTCACTGCACATGCGCTCATTAATTAAGGGCACTTTTGAACGTGTCCCTTAGACCTCTACTGTGACTGAACAGTAAAGCTTTTTGGTTTCTGATCCAGGAAAATGCTGAGTATTCTGAACTCTCTTTGACAATGGGAGTTGGGGGTACACAGCTCCTTAGAGGACAGGGTCCTTTGGTGGGTGAATTAAGAGAAAATTGTTGGAATAGAATGAAAGGTTAAACTTAAATGGAAATATAAATTTGATCTACTATTTTTTCTTTCCTTTCTTGGTGTGAATTTTTATGTTTAGAAAGAAAGGAATTAATAACTTGAATTGAGTGAATCATTCTTTTTCATTAATTTTTCCAGTTTCAAACTTGAGGTGTTTACCAGGTCAATTTCCCCTTTTTTGTCTTGCCAAAATATTTTTTTAAAAAAAAACATAGCTAGAGTTCATATACTCTCATGTCCGACAATATTTGGCATATAGATATTTACCGGGAGCTTTTTTTGTTTAGTTCTGGGGTTTTTTTCTAGCTCTAACATCGAATTTTAAAGAGTCATTACAGAAAGAGTTATTTCGAGGGAAAGTAAAAAATGTTCATTTATTTGTTTTACATTATTTCACTGTTATTACGTTAGTGATCACTGTGACATCACATATGTGAGGCATAATGAAAGAGAGCCTCCTGAATTCAGAATTCTCAATGAGCAACATGTTAGCCCAAAGTGGAAGCTGTGTGGTAAAAATGTTCTTGAGCAATAGCATACTTCTTGTTTTGTTTCACAAAAGAAGCACCTCTTTTAAGAAATGCAAGGGTACCTGTTTCATGGAATACCAGAAACCCACAAAATCTCTCCACATGATTACGATCAGCAACTTGTAGTGAATTAGTCAATTGCAATTAGTTAGTACTAATATTTTTTGTATCCAAGCTGCATTATAGGTGCTACATGCTAATAAGGATAGATTAATGGAAGGGCCAGTGAGGCTGGAGGCTTCAATCTCTCCTAATACAATTGATTATAATAGTATTATGTTACGTAGATGTTATGAAATGACATTTGAGGCTACTAAATCTCTATTGTCCCTATCCTGCACCATTGAAGTTGATGGGCTTTAAGCAATTGACTTTGGTAGAAGCAAGTTTAGGCCCTCTGGAGGCATGACATTAATCTTGAATCTAACCCAGCATACAGCTCTTTGTATGTGGTTTTTTTGGTCTATTTTAGCATTCTTTCTTTATAATTTTTTGCAAGAAAAATACAAAAAACCAAGCAAAGAAAACAACATGCGGTACAATGAGCAAGCCATTTCAATGATTATGAGCATTGTAATTGCCAACATCAGAATGAAGGGATGCACACACATACATAACAGTTACTTCATGCTTTCTGGCTATGCAGCTATTGTTTCTATTAGGATATATTTTGGGGCTTTGTTAAAATAATTTAATCTCCATTCTAAATAATCTTAAAAAATAAAATAAAGCCACATTTTAAAACTTCTCCATTGAGAAAATGTGTCAATTATTATTACAGTGTGACAGTGTTAATTTTTCTCTTTAGCACTGTTTATAAAAATGACCATTTTCTAGAACTGAGTTAAATGTTGACATAAAATCTTAATCTCATTTGAGGTCAGGTTAATTTCAGGGCTCTTTGACAATCTTACATATTGGCAAGATTCTTTAACATGTCTCAGCACTGAGGTGATGCTGTTCATAAAGACATCTTCTGCCCTTAGCTAGCCCATTCCCCAGAGTGCAGGTCACCATCCTCTTCCTGCTCTGCTTTTGTTGTCTTCCACAGTGCTCAACTGCTTCCCTGTTCCCCCCTGAAGCCAGATGACCCCTTCTGCGCTATGGTGTCTTCAGAGGGTGCCAGGTTTTTCTCCTATTTGCCCATCAGGACAGGGTCTTCAAAAGGAAATGGACTTTCTGGAGCAAGATTCTGCCTCGCTCTTCCCCCTCTCCAGCACTCTCCTCACCCACAGGGCAGCAGGAGCAGGCAGTAAAGGCAGTCATAGTAAATTTAGGGTCATGAATGAGCTATAATCTTAACACAATAACGTAGTGGGGCTTATGCCCCTCTCGGCTAGTGTGCAGTTGCTAGGTAACACCTAGAGATTACTTTACTACAGCATTCATTGCCCATAATTGGCATCAGGAGCAGAAATGTTTCCCTGCTCCAGCTGTGCTGTGAAGTGGGATTTCAGGTCATATCCTGCCCCAGAAAGACATTTTAGTATTTGGGGAAGTGGCCACCCAGCACTTCCCAAAGACTTTGAAGTACAGAACTGGTTCAAGGTACCAGCCCCTTGAAAACAACGGTGATATGGCTGGGAAGTTTCTAGAGTCTTGGAGAATGGGTCTGTAAGGTAGAATCCTTGGGAAAGGGATCTTAGCATCCAAAGTTCCACCTGGAACTGTGGAACTCATCCCCCACTGATTCCAACTAGTCTGTTTTGCATTGTGTGTGTCCTTCTCATCCACGGTTCTGCCACAGTGTATCTCAAGCTTGACCTCCAAACATCTATGCCGTCTAGCCCTGGGCTTCCACTGAACAAGAAGTGCCAACTGCGTGATGCTTTTCTGATGTGAACAAATAGGTACAAGGAGAAGACTAGCAAATCACGGCTACTTGAGGTATTTGAACCAAAAGCTTCCAATGTTGGAATACAGGTGCCCTGAGCCACTGTGTAATCTGTCCTCCTTCTAGCCAACTCCTTTCATAGACCACCAGGTCATCTAGTCTGACTATAATGGAAGAGGAAACAGCAATATTTTAACAGTTAAGTGGAAAGGGGAGGAAAAACTATGACAAGTTACATTTATTTTTTGTTGCTGAAGGGACATTTAGTGTGGTTCTTAAAAAATCCTGCAGACTTTCTGAAGGATAGCTTAGCAGCTAACTACAGAAACAAGATAAAGCAGATTCCACTGGATACAGGTACAAAAACTCTTTAAAATGGTTCATCTTCCTATCTTCACACTTTGCAGCAAACTTGATACTATGAACTATGTGGTCATATAGTACTTAGGATGCCACTGGCTAGAACCTACCAGTTTAGATTTGGCCCAAATCATACTGTAGACAGATGCAAACATATTGCCACTGATTAAAAAAAAATTAAATTTAGTTACTATTTGGATGAGGAAGCTAAATCTGTGGTTCACGTATTTTTGAATTGACTGTGGTGTGATGGACCAGCCATCTGTCCTGCATGTGAGAGGTTCAGCTTGTGTCTAGATACTGATGGTAATAATGGCTAGCTGTGTTGGCTAAGCAGTGTAGGAAGATTTGAAAGTATTCAAATAATAATTGATCTTAAATTACTATTAGGAAAAAAAAAACTTCTAAAGCTTTTAAAGGGAAAACAGGGCTAGTAAGTGTGATAGCCCTGCTTTAGGTTCCTTGTTTCAAGCTAAACTTCTCAGTTTAATTTTAATCCTTTTGAAAGGCGTTGCTCCTTCTTTAAAGATGGAACACCGCCCCCTCACAGCTCTGAAGCTGCGGAGCACCCCTTTTTGTTTTCACAAGCTGAAAATAAAGTGTTCGCATGAGCTCATTTACAGAGAGTGGAGTTGGCAACCTTATCAGGAGAAGAGAAAGGAGCTGTGAAGATGAAAAGCTATCACAGTGACAGAAGTCTTTATTAGGTTGGGCAGTAATGGAATGTGGTGTACACAGGATAAAGTGACGGCTATCTAGAGCATTTAGGGAAAACTAGAACAGTAATCATGTTTTATGTTGTTCCAAGTCTGGTGTCCTTGGTGATCCTGTTGACCGTTGGGATGTTTGGAGTAAAAGGGTGGACTTCTTGTAAATAGCATGTTATACCAGGGAAGAAACTACAGTTAATTTTAAATAACCCACCTGTGCTTGCTCCTTGAGACACAATGGTCACCAAAACCATTGAAATAGAGACAGTAAAAATATGTAAGATTCACGATTAATTTTTTTAATCGTGATTAATTTTTTAGAGTTAATTGCATGAGTTAACTGCAATTAATCAACAGCCCTAATAACATTTTAACTTTGCATTCAAACCAAGGGGCAAAAATCACCTCTGTGATCTGCACTGCAGATCTCTATTGTATCAGTGAAAGTTTTGTATATAGAGTATGCAAGGGAGATATGCAGGGCAAATAATTGATCATTTATGGCCCCCAATCCAAAGCCTATTGAAGTTAATGGAAGTCTTAAAAGTAACAAAAGCTACAAAATATGTCACCAGAATAAAGACCCTCCATATAACTATACTGAGCCAAGTTGTCAGTTTCACACAGCAGATTTCAACTGTGCTCTGTGTGTATGTGGAATTTCCCATATAATGTAATTGCACAATAACCTTACATGGGACCCCATTGTGCAGTCGGTAGTCAGCAAAATTCCCATTGCCTTAATCCACTTAGCACACAAATGCACATCTGTTGTCCATGCAAACATCTGTTTTTTGGAGCAGCAACTATTGTTCACATGAACGTGTGCTTGTGTGGGCAACAGCCTGCTTTGCACGTCTGTGCACACATTTTGGAACAATAATTTAAGCGTCTCTTAAATATTAAATCCATTATGAATTAAATTCGGGCAGACCCTTCAGAATTTTTCATGTATGCTGTACCTTTGCAGGAGTGCTTGTGTGAGTACATACTAATCAATTCAAGTAAGTGTGGGACAGATTCAGCAACTGAGTTCACAGTTTATAGGTCCTCAACAAGGAAATTTTCCAGGTGGGCCCTGGAATCAGAGCGTCACCACATTTTAGCCTGTGCACTCCCGGTCTGGCTGCTCTGCATCTTGAACAGATCATTCCTGCCATGGATAGGAAGGGAATGCGCTAAAACCCATTGACCAAATCCCATTGTCTTTAATAGGAACACTGTTGGGCCTTTTTGCATAATGAATCAACTTTGTATTGATAATAAGCAAATAATACATTTCTATAGAACTGCTCCCTATCATTGAGGGGCCTTTATGGTTTTTATTTTCATTTAAGGTGGGAGGTTTGTTTGGGTTTTCGTTCATTCTGCTGCTTTTCCATCTTCATTAAGGTTTCTTCCTCTTACCAGTCCTGGATTAAAGCCATGGCAGTTTTGTTTAGGAAATAGTATACTCACAAAAATCCCTTTAGAATTAGTGGTACTTTAACTAAGTGGGAAAAATGGATAGCTAATTGTTATTCTGGTACTTATACATTTCATAGTCCTATGAAATTAAAATAAAGACCTGCAGTGCTTTTAGAGTCATCTCTGGCCCGCCAATAAAAACAAAAAGGCTTCACTTCAAATGTTGAATTGCCTTTTTTAAAAATGCCTTTAAACCATAGATCTATCTCTCAATTTAATTAAAACGGTAGAAGTTGTGCCTGAACCATACAGATCCAGTGAGAATGGTAATTGATTTGGCTCATTTCTCTTTTTTTTTTAATCACAATTAACAATAAAACACTGCACATTTTGGTTAAAGAGCTGAGAAATAACAATGAAAAAGAAAGATAAATGGCTGTAATGCTGCTTACCTTGATGCGGTGGGTACTTTGAATATTATTCATGCTGGAAAAATTCTGCAGTCAGGACTTCAGTGGCATGAGTTCAGTGGAAGTTTTGTCTGAGAAAGGACCGCAGGCATTAGCCCATCAACCAAATTGTACAAAATGAGTTAATTTCAATAACAGACCTTTTGTTTGTATTTTGCAACAGGCGGCTGATCTTTTTGTATACCCACATGTAGCCTACCTCTCAGTAAAGAAAGATTATGATGGAAGGAATTTACTCAGAGATCACAGAATCATAGAATATCAGGGTTGGAAGAGACCTCAGGAGGTCATCTAGTCCAACCCCCTGCTCAAAGCAGGACCCACCCCAACTAAATCATCCCAGCCAGGGCTTCGTCAAGCTGAGCCTTAAAAATCTCTAAGGATGGAGATTCCACTGCCTCCCTAGGTAACCGATTCCAGTGCTTCACCACCCTCCTAGTGAAATAGTTTTTCCTAATATCCAACCTAGACCTCCCCCACTGCATCTTGAGACCATTTCTTCTTGTTCTGTCATCTGCCACCAGTGAGATAGACTTACCTAAACCCTACATGCCTGATTATTCACACATCATGGGGCTTGGTTCAGTTCCCTTGGTTAAGACCACAGGGGAAAGGCAGATTTCTGCTGATGAACATGCAAAATGGGATTTTGATGTAATACAGATGATAAAAACATTAAAGCACTCCCATTTGAGAATTGGGCTGGCCTGATAAAACTCTTGAATTTTATGGAATTTAAAAGAATAGAAAAAGACATTTTGAAGTTTCTGTCCCTTCTAGAGATGAGAGGGAGAAAAAGCAATGTGCCATGCGGACCTGGATGCTGTGCAATGGATGGTAAACTTATATATTGTAAATTTGAACTTAAATTTCATTCTTTTGGGACATGTGTTGATCACTGGAGGAGTCATTCAGGAATTTCTTCCTCCCACCCCACCTATGTACAGTATTGCACAATTGATTAAATGCATTATAGGAAGGACCAGCTTTACCCAGAAGCGCTAGAAGCACTTTCCCACAGGCAGGGTACTAATGGACCTGTGTTGCAATCTAATGCAGTAAGGCACATTTTCTGTTCCTATAATCCTATGTACATTTCTGATTTGATTTTGTTTTTATACTTTCAAAAGTCTAAACAACATTAACTAATCAGTGTGAACATTGTTCTGTTGGAATCTCAGATCACATTGTGATATGTGAGCCCTATAGGCATAATACAAATGACAGGGCCCAGTCCAGTACCCATTTGAAGTAAATTGAAAGACTTCCATTCATTTCACTGCGAGTTGGATTGGGCCCACGGAACTCAAAACAAACCATAATTTTTTTTCTCTGCCAACAAAGGCAAAACTCTTTGGATTGCTATTTAAGGTCCTGTCTGGAGTAGTTAACCCCTTCACTTGCTTGGTAGCTGCTGCAAAGTATGCTTATGACAGAGACTTTATGTTCCATTTCCCCATAAAGCTCAGCACATCAAGCCTTCCCTTCTGACCATATGATGCCACACTAGGATTTTCCCTAGGTACATTATGGCTTGCCTTCCTTAAGCAGGATTAAAGACCTTCACTTGCAATTAAGTGTAGCATTCAGCATTTGGAATCCAAATCAGTTAAGTTCATTGCTACATTTGAGTTCTGACAAGGGTTGTGTACCTTCGCGGTAATGCTTTCCTTGTGGCACATGAAGTTTAGCGTATAAAGTGGATGTGGATTTCATTACGAGAGTGTAGTAGATGACCCAGAGTAGTAGCAAGTGAATGAAAAGTGAACATTTTAACAAGGGTGTACAATGAGCATCTTTTATAACATCTTAAATTTTGATGTCACTAGAAAAAATAAGAACCCTGAGTAAGGAAATATTATCCTCCAATTTAAGAAAATAAATAAATTAAAAAGCAGAGCATTTTTTTCAGTTTGCTGTTTAATATATAATCAGGGGGTTTTATCATCTTTTATAGAGATAGGTTGGGACCCAAACGCCTCTGAATTTGGGAAGATTTATATCCAAATTACAGTTTTCTCTCTAATGAGAAAACCAAAGTCCTGACTCTGAATACCCCCTGAACTCTACGGAAGTTCTGATCTGGAACTTCACAGCTGGTCCCATGTTCTGTAGTGGGTTGCACCAAACCCCCAGCCTGAAT
Organism: Caretta caretta; assembly: GCF_965140235.1. Taxonomy (NCBI): domain Eukaryota; kingdom Metazoa; phylum Chordata; order Testudines; family Cheloniidae; genus Caretta; species Caretta caretta. The sequence continues at coordinate 165,143,281 of NC_134208.1, forward strand.
CCTGCTGAAATCTGAACCCCCCTGAACTTACGCTGGTAAGAATTGAAACAAGATACTAATCTGGGTCCAAACTTTGGAGCTTGTTTTCTTTGTTCATTTTTTTATATTTAAAAACACAGAAATCATTAAAACACAAAAGTACTGTGGAGTACATAGCTTGTATGGCCAGGTCCTAATGAGTACGTCTACACTGCAGATGGGAATGAGTCTCGCAGCCCCAGTAGACAAACTCACACTAGCGGGTCCTTAGCTTGCATGCTAAAAACAGCAATGTGGATGTTCTGGCTTGAGCAGGAACTCGGATTCTGAAGCCCCCCCAACCCTGTAGGCTTCAAAGCCCCAAGCTCCAGCCTGAGCCAAAATGTCCACACTGCTCTTTTTAGCATGCTAGCTGGAACGCCACAAGCACTTGTTTGAGCCCTGCTAGCACAAGTCTGTCCATCCAGCTGCAGTGTAGACATACCCATTTGTGTCCAATCTTTAATTACTCGCCAAACCAGCTTCAGTAAATACCTATTCTCAAAATATTTTCTACAGTTCTGAGAGTAATAGACTGCACAAGAGTATGACACAATATAGGGAAGTTTGTTGTATGGCCACACTTTTGTGGGCAGGGGAGAGAAGGAGGGCCTGAGCAGATGGAAATCAAGCACATGAATTGAGGAGAATAATAAAGGGACATTAATCCACAGTACCACACCATCTCTGACACAGTGGCATAAGCAATAGAAAATAACTTAACTCTGAGAGGTAGGGGAAAGGCAGTAAAAAATGAATTGTGTTATAGTTTCTAAAACCTGCCTCCATTAAAAAAACAAATGTGCCTAAACAATGGCAAGGTGTGTGATGCTCACATAAATCTCCCACTTCAGCAGATGGGAAACATGTAAAACCTTAGGAAACAGTATCAGAAAATACTATAAATGTTAAGACGGCTGAGATCATAGATTAATAAAGATCCAACATTCAGTCTCCAGGGTCTTCCTCATCGGATCCATCCTCACTGCCGTCTGCTTTGATTTTCTCCAATAAACATGTGGCTGACTCTTTATTCCCAGAAAACATATTGATGCTCCTTATAAGTGACACATAATTTTGCTGGATATAAGATAGTTGCAGGCTTGTTCTGCAACTGCCAATTCCTTCCTTTTCTCCAGGATGATCAGGCTAAGGCCCAGAGGGAGCAAAATCAGTTTGTATCCCTATGTTCCCCTTCATGACATAGTCAAGATCCTACCCCTGTCATGTGGCTGTAGTAATGTAATGATAAGCAGTCTGCTGCCTTCTCCAGACCTCTGTGCACATTTAAGAAGTTCAGTGTTATAGAGCATCCTTCTGATCCTCCTTTAAATTCATACTAAGTAGTGTAATGAGCATTCTAATGAAGGTAAATGGATCCAAATCTTCCCACTGGGATCAGAGCTGTTTTCTGGCATGAGCAGAGCTTATGGCTGAGGGAGGGAGAGAGGGGGGCCTGATCCATTGGATGGGGGATGGGGCAGTTTAAAGGACAGTACCCAAATTTAATGTAACACTGTGAGGTTTGCTGCTATTCCAGAGCATTGATCAAAGAGGGACGGGAAGGACAGTGTCAGGGGACGAGATTCCCCAGAATAACCTTACTGGGGAGGAGTGGGAGGGCTATAATACTGAAGCCAGCTGTGATCTAAGGATCCCATCACTCGGTGATCTCCCCTGGGGCCGATCCCTGCAGGCTTTTCTTAGTGTTTCTACTCTGGCAAACTTCCACTGTGTGTCAGAGACGGAGTTCAGTAAGAGTTTGCCTGAGTAAGGAGTGAGAAAAAACTGAGTAAGGACTTTAACATTTGGCTCTTGGCTTTCAATAAGCATTAAACAGAGCTTTATAACTGATTAGGGCTTGATTGTGACATTTAGGCATTGGGCAGCATCTAGAATCAAAATCCTTTTCTAAATGCAGAGGGAAGGGAATACACTGCAACATCATTGCTTCCCTCTGTAACCATGGCCACCTCCCTTCAGCACAAGGGACTGCAACTGTTCCCAGTGCTTGCATGGGGACTAAATAGGGTTCAAAAGACTTCTTGCATTGAGCTCCATGCCAAGATCAGGAACCATCTGGCCTTTACAGTCTTTAGTCATTATCTCACAGTTCTTAATATACATTTGAGTGTTAATTTTTGGTTGGGGTGTTTTAGCTTCAAGCCATTGCTAGTGTTTTTCCACAGCTCTCTTTACCTTCATGATCAGATAGGTTAAATGGTCCATAGTTTATAGTTTGTCTAGTGGTGCATATAACTAACTTCCCATTTTTGCAATGGAACAAATCTAGTCGAGTCCTACAGGACCAACACCACCACAACTCTGCTCTTCTAACAGGTGATTTGAAAGGTCAAAGAGTATTTATGGTCAGTATTTTTAAGGTTAAAATATACATTGCAGAATGAAAAGTATTTGTGTTTACTCTTGCATCTGTGCTATTTTCTTCCTTTGTTTGGGGTTTTTGCCCCAGGAAGGAGAAAGGATTAGTAATAAAAGATAAATTCCCATGTATCTTTCCCCCTAAATATAGATTACGTTCTTTTAATCTGGCTTTGAATGGAAGTAAAGAAGTCTTAAAGCTAAATGATGATTATGCTAAGAGCATTTCTGGCATTGTTGGCAATAGAACCATTCAGTTACATTTTTTCCATGTGTTTTATTTACCCTTTTTGTGCATCTTCTAACTGGTAATTGTCACCTCCTGACCTAATTAATTTTACATCTTTAATATTGATGGCAAAAATGTAGAGCTATCCTCGTGTTTATGGAGGTCAGATAATTTTAGGATTCTGACTGGGATGATGCAAAAAGTAGAAAATAATACATGGAATACACAAATAATTAAAAACTGTGCTCTGGGGAATCTATATATTGCATAAAGACATTAGCAAAACTAGCACTGAGATGGATGATTCCTTTCGAAGGGAAAGGTAACAGTATTCAGATTGCCTCAAAATCATCAGTGGTAAAATTAGACAAAGAAGGAGAAACTCTGCCTAAAGTATCCCCTGTGTAAACGTGCAAGAGAAGAAGGGGGAGGCCTGTGAGATGAGAGGCTGAGAAACAGACACTGCTTGTTTCATGTAACAGGCATTGAGAAAGTACATGTAATGATTTGTTTGTAGTTCTTTTTACTTGAAACTTCGGGTGCATTTTGAACATTGAATTAAAAATCAACTGTTGCTGACTTTTGTGATGGTGTGATCTGTAACCAGCAAAGCAGTAACTTCTTCCCCACAGCTTAATGAGACTGTAAACAGGCGTGACCTGAAAGCTGTCAGCCAATCAAATAACAGAATTCTGAAAAGGTTAAATAAGTGCAACACTTTATTATTATAGCATATGATATAGCAGATGAGCTATTACAACTCTGAAACCTTATTTCGGTCACTACAACTGTGACCAGGGTAAAAAAAAAAAAAAAAAAGGCAAGGCATGAATCTGTTATACTTGTGTCATCTGCTCTTACCCTGGTATAAATCTGGGTAACTCCTCTGGCTTCAGTAGCGTTATTCCAGATTTGAACTGGAGTGAGAGAACAGATTTTTGGCCTCTTGATTTTACAGTGCTATGTTTGTGGCCCCAGTCCTGCAAAGACTTGTGTGTATGCTTAACCTTACACACAGTGAATAGTTCCATTGCAGTTACATTGGGCATAAAGTTAAGCACGTGCATAAACCTTTGCGGGGTAGGGCCTATGATAGACTGTGCCTTTCAAGAAATATGTTGATTTAATCAAAAACAGAGATGCCTATGGTTCAGCAAATGTGCATAGAATTCATTCAGGATACAGAGCTTAGTCATTTTGGTATCTTTATTTTTTAATCATTTTTTGCCTTCTTATCTAAAAGTTTTTATATGTTACCTATGAAATTACACTGAAATCTCATTGTATTCTTTTTCATTCTAACAGTTACCCTTACTGTTTAATCTAAAATGTTTTCCTTCCATGAACATCTTTGTATACAGAGCATCTTGAATAGTGAAGTGGAGCCTCTTTGGTGAAAAAGAATATTTCTTATGACAACATTTTTTTTGTTAATTTAGTCTGGCTAAAATTACATACATATTCATGCATCTTAATAAGAACAAAGCTTTACTCTTGGATATTTTCCATAAATTTGTCCTCATAAGCAATTTGATAGACATCTACTATAACTGTAATGGTTGAAGTTTACAGTAAATCAGTCTCCCTGGTTTAAAAAAATCTATAATTTATTAACCCATTCCTCAAAGGTCCAACACTTCATATAAGATTACAAGAAAATCTTGTCACTATTTTTTATTTTAGAGCAGGGAGCATTTTATAATCGGAGTATATTGTCTAATTGTTACAAAATTTATTATGTTTTACTAATGTAAAATCAATTTAGCTCATGATATTAATTGAGCGCAAGATTATGGATGGCCAAAAAAGGCTTCAAAACATGAGCCCATTATTATAACTATGTTTTTCAGCTAAGGTTTTCTATAGTAAGTCTGATCAACATTTAGCTCTGACACTGATGTACAATTGCCATACTGGCTATGTGGGTTAACCATTGTAGTGGTGTACACAAAGCTTAGATAACATAATTCAAGCTGTAGTATTGGTAATTTGATATCACTAATTAACTTCCCGTTAATCATTGAAGTATTAGTCTGAGAACAGATGCAGATGCTGCAAGTAGGATAAATGTCACCCCAGAGTACTGTGACAGACAGTATCACAGAGGGATGAGGGGGGCACCATACAAGTTGACTGGTAAATCTGCTACCCTGTGGTCAAAAATACATTGTTAAATATATTCACTTACAAATAAAGCTCAAGATGAACAGTAGACTACATTTTTGTTTCCATTCTCAGGACTTTTATCTGTATCATTTAGCACAGGTTTTATTAAGTACATTGAAAGGTTAACTCTTTGTCTTTTTTATTTTCTTATTTGCTATTTTGCATAGGTAAAATGTTTAAACTCAGTGTTGCCAGCTTCTGTGGTTTTATCATAAGCCTGGTGAAACTGAATGTTTTATTAAAGCCCTAGCTCATGGAGTCAGGTGATTACATGAGAATCTCAGCTTGCATTTTTAAAAAAGTAACTTTCTAGCTTTCATGGTTGTAGAGAAAAGATTGAAGAGGTGAACTCCACAGGCTCAAAAACCAGAAGGTAAACAAAAAGAACACAACATTTATAATTTTTTAAATCTCATGATTGCTCGGGGACCTGACCTTTAAACTAATTAAAGAAATACCATTACCAGAAAAAAATGAACACTTTTTTTATTTTTAAAACCTCCTTCCCTAAACTACTCTTAGTGCCTTAGTACCGTAGGCCCTGGCCTTGCAAGTAGTTCCATGTATCTGCTTCCATGCTTCCACCTGCACATAGCACCACTGAAGTCAGTGGGTTCTGCATAGATATGAGGGTCTGTCCATGTGAATCCAAGTGTAATGACCGTGTGTAGGACTGGAACCTTCTACCATAAACTGATATAATTTTAAAATCTAATCTACTTTTCATTATTTCTATGGTATATTTCTCACTCAACTTGTATGACAGAACTAGACTAGTCAATGTCACTTTTGTTTCAGTTTCACTTTCTGGTTCTTATGACATGGTATCAGGTCATGATATAAGCATTTTAAAAACCTCTTCCAGGCACAGTCATTTTGAGTATGGATTTCCCCACAGGAGCTGCAAACCAGGCACTCTGTAACATACAGAACAGTTATGAAGGCCTCAATCCTGCAAAAACGTGGGCATTTGCTGAATTTTATGCACGAGTAGTGCCTAGCATTCAATTGAACTCTTCATAAGTGTAAAAACAAGCAGTTTCACAAGCATTTGCAGAATTAGGGCCTGAGTTAAAGCACTCTTATCTTGGAAAAACCACTGCTGATATACCCCAACTTCAGGAGATGTGCTGATCCTTGAAGGCTACATATCTAAGTTTAAAACGGAACCCCCAAAATGATCTTGGTTTATATAATCCCTGAGTAAAGGCTTGAAATTGACATGGGGGAGGGATCCATTTTTTATGTTACTACATGGAGAAGAAGAAAGAGAGAGTGTGCTGCAGCATATTCCAGAAAAATATTTCCTGTCTAAATTCAATTCTGGGTCTGATCCAGCAGCCCGACTCATGTGAGAAGATGTGGTAGAATATTATTCCCAAGTAGTTTATCCAATTAATTATTTGTTGAATACATTATTTATCTACTCTTCTACCAGCTATATAGACTTTCATATGCTATTCATCAGACACATTATTCACCAACTTGTTTTTCAGCAAAAGAAGAATAATTTATTTGCAGATAATTTTTCCTACTATTCAATAAGCTGTAGACATTGGGTCTTTTTTCCTGACACCTCTGCAAATAAAACCGATCCTCCTTCCTGGAAAGACATACCTTTCTTCTTCCTTCTGACCGGTCAGCAACAGAATATTTCAAGCCACAAAATAGCCAGTATTAGTAGGCAATAGCAGCAAGTTGTCATTTCACAAGAGGTCATTTATTTTATAGCGGTATATTTTCATTTAATGTCCATCTGAACAGAAAATCTAAAAGAGATTTGCCTTTGTGTTGAATGGGGGTTTCTTTAATTCAGTGCAACCTGTGTCTTGAAATATAAGATATGTTGCTATGGTTCATTCTTCTGCCTTTACTCTGAGCTTTTTCTTTCATGCCACGAGCAACACTGCAAAGGAGGATGCTGTGATATGGCATGGCAGTACCCTCCAGTGTGAGCTTTTCACCGTAAATTAGACAGATATTTTTCCTTCTAAATGCCAGGTAAAGATTCCCATTATAAAGTAAACAACTGCCCCAGAGAGAAGTAAGAAGGAGGGGGTAGCAACCTGGGATCACAAAGTCCTTGCTGTCACAACGTGTGGCTATTTTTATCACAAACTGGTATAAGCCACCACTGGCCTTTTCTTTTGTAAGAGGAAGCATTTTAAGATATAACGGGAAATGGTATATGGACAGGAAGAAGATTGTACAGAGAAGTGAGGGCATTTGCTGCAGGTACAAGTAACTAGTAGAGTGCGCGAATATTATCTTGGTGGATATTATAATTATTATTTCTATTTCAGTAGGGTATAGAGGCTCCAATTGTGGCCCCATTTTTATAGGCATGTATGAACACTTAGAAAGCCATGGTCTTTATCCCAAAGAGCTCGCAATCCAAGACAACAAGAAACACACTAAAGGGAGGAGGAGAGGAATACAATCAAAAACATGCCTCAATTTATATACATTATAGATCCCATTTTCAAACCAGGGCACTTAAAGGAGTGCCTGCATAAAATCCAACCTCATCTGTCCTGTGTCCAAAACCCACATCTGCATCTGTAAGAGGTGTTTATGTCAGTCCATTTTTGTGTGCAGCTCGCGTACACACATTTTTGTGTGCCAGTTTATTGGGAGTACTCTCATTTCAGAATGTGGCACTCTGTGTAGTCTCCTGAATTATGCCAGTACATTCTAACAAGGGGTAAGATTTTATCTAGTCAGAACATAGACTGTGATTAAACACAGCTCTGACATTAGAAAATGCATTAGTGGGAAGAGATGGTTTAAGCTTCCTGGTTTATTATTTCTCGGGGCAGCAGGAGCTGGACTTTGTAGGGCCCTAAAAACGGGGAGTGGGAAGTGGATTTCAGGACTGTGACAAGAAGTTGGTGTATCCTTGAGGACTGAAGTGCAAAGTTGGGGAGGTTCCACAATGTATGGCCTGGTTCATGAACAGTGACAGAATGAGGGAATAATTATATAGTGCTGCAGCAACAGAAGTATGGTTTGTAAATGTATTGAGTATATGGGAAATAATTGTTTAATAGCAATATGGCTTGGTAATTAAAAATCTATCCCATCATACACTTCATTGAAAACTATAATTAAAACTATAATTTGTTGACTTGTTCCAAAATTAGTATCTCATTTTGTGTCAACAAGAAGCTTAGAAACCTCTTTGCAATCCAGGGAAGCTCAAGGAATGAAAGAAGTAAGAGTTAGTCTGCACTATTAAGAGTGATCTTAAAATGAAAAACAGATGAAAACTAAATTTCCAATTAAGAGACTTAAAACAGTTGTAAGTGAGAATCAAGCCCGTAGTATTTCAATGAAGGCCAATTTAAACTTATCTGGCAGGGTAAAGGAGCTTTTAATCGGGCATAAATGTAGTGTTCCCTTTTACAGTGCCAGATGAGTGTAAATTGAGAATTAAGCCCTAAATCTTTAGAATCGTATTCTGCTCACTTTATTTTTCCAAGTAGTCCCATTGAACTGTCCTTGATGAAGATGAATAGAATTTGGTCCTAAAAACCTAAAAAGAAAAGGCATTTACATAAACATAAAAGAAGATTTAAAAAAATACGGAAGGATCATTTTGTCTGGGGTTGTTGGTGTAAACAGCTCATGTTTTTAACCCTATGGGGTATATTGAATAATGCATCTATTTAGGGGCCTAAATTTTTTATGGTGTTCCTTTAATTTACTCCAGCTCTGTTCCAGGAAAAAGAAATAACTTCTTCTGGGTAATTCTAAGCAAGGTTCTTCTCAGTCTCAGCAATACTGAGATTATCACTTTACATAGCTCTTTCAGTTTATAATATTTGGGACTTTGCTGCGACTTCTGGATCCCGAATTAATTTTTGAAACCAACCGCTCCCAAGTCACCAATTGAAATATTGCTAAATTGCATATTATTATTTCTGAAAGGGATATTGAGATCCTGATTCATGGTATCAATACTTCACAGTCGGATTACTCTAATGCATTTCATTTCGATCTTCCTGTATCTCTTGAGAGTTGCCAGCAAATGGTCCAGAACTTAACAGTTAGACTTCTTTCCTATTAGAGTTGTCACTAGCATCTTTCTTGAATTCTTTATAAGCTGTGCTGGTGTGATCTAGAATAAAAGCTTGCTTGTGACTTTCAAGCATTGATTTGGCTTTGCTCCAGCTTCCTTTTTTGACCTTCTTGTCTCCTTGTATTCCATGTCCATTGCTTGGATCGCAAGGTAGCTGGTTCTCTCCCCATGCTTATCACCTTAAAATAGTGGTTGCAAGTGTTTTTATCCATTGGTGCCACAACACTCTAGAAAGTTCTCTCTCATTAAAATGGTCTTAATTTTGAACTCAGGAACTTGAAAGCCTGCATGTTTGATTTCATATTTAAATAGTTTTAATGAAGAATTGTTAGTATTTTGGGATAAATTGCCCTTGTGTTTTATTTTACTCAGTATTGTCCCTTGAGGTCATATGTATAATAAAAACATAATGTGTATATATAATATGGTAAAGATATATATGCACGCACACATGGCATTTAACTGTGAAATTAACACTTTTCATGTTATCCATAAATGTACTCAATATGCTAATTTAAAAGAGGGCATATTTGGTGCTGGTGATTATTACTTCATAACCAATCACATAACAGTTTTGCAGTTTATGTGCTTTTGCTTTTAGCTTCCTTTTTTGCACAAATTGCAAAAGTTCCATCTTTGCTGAAACACAACCCCTTTCATTGTTTTTAACAAGTGTAATAAAAGGTATAAACATTGTTTGGCCCTTCCTTAATAGCTTATTTCTGATCTCCCTAATCTCAGAATAAATTTGGCATAATTCTAGGGAATTTCTACTGGTGTCAAATTGATGAAAGATCGAAGTAAGGTACTCAGTGTTTGGTACATGCAGTTTGAATCTCTGGATAAGAAATACATTTAGAAAAAGTGCCTGTTTGAAAAGAAGGTTTCCTTTAATTAAGCTGGGGAGGTGAAAATGATGAGTATTGAATGTTTAATGCAACATTTTAGATGCCCTGGGTTGTTTTTTTTTTCTGTTTTTTTTCTTTGCACATTCACCTCATCTTGAGCAGAAATAAAAGGTTCAAGGCTTGTCACCATCAGTTTATAGATAGCTGTTTAAAAATAATGAGATATTGGGTATTGTAAGGCTCAGGGCTGTCTTGCCAGACTCATTTATTTCCATTCACCTTTTGTCAGAATTGCAGACAGAAGACATTCAATTAAAAGTTGTCACCTGTTGCATATGACCTAATTTGTACTTGGAGGTGTCACAGATTAGGGTACTGTGTTTCATATGAAGCCATTTATTTATTTTTTTAAAATGTAAAACAGCAATTCACTTTGGAGACATTCTGGGCCATGTTATAAAATGTGGCACCATTTCTGTAGAGGCTACTAGTCACTGGCAATCACTTGTGCAGAAATAATGGAAAATATTTGCACAAAACCTCATTTACATGGGAAGATTGAATTTAAGTGGGTTTTATGCATAAACATTGTTTTGTTTTATGCACAAAGACTAGTGTACACAAATTCCACATAACGATTGCTGCATGTAAAGTTAAAACTTCTTACAAAGAAGGAGAAAGGATTATCATCCTCATTTTAAGGCAGGGAAAACAAGGCGTAGATAAATTAAGTGACATACCCACAATTATCAAGTAAGTTTGTTGCATTGTAAAATAGAGAACATAAGACTACTGACTCTGAGCCAGCTACTCTAATCATTAGATATGCTATATTCCCAAACTAGAATGTTACAAGGATGTCTCTTGTAAATTCCATCCCCTAGACAAATTAGCAAATATCTTTTGGGTCCTGACCAGGGGTGAATGTAACTTAAAAGTCTGACCAGTTCGGGGGCCGGGCCTCGGGCGAAGTGGTGGGCCTCGGGCGGAAGGGCGGGTTTGAGGGTCAGCCTCCCCCAGCTGGTAGCCCCTCTAGGTTTTTGGCCGCCCCAAGCAAAACATTTGCTGCCCCAAGCTCAGGCGGGGCTGGGGCTCGGAGGTGGCGCTGGAAGCAGAGGGAGTGATGTCACCTTCTCCCAGCGCCTGCAGGGGATTTACTCCCTTCCCTGCCCAGCCGCGCAGAGAAGCCCCAATATAAGGGGTGGCACAAGGCTTCAGTTCCCTGAGGTTGTCCAGGTCTGCTTTTCTGAATTTCAGGGTCCGTATTCTGCTGCTCTCCTTTCTTCCTTGTGTCAGGATCCTGAACTCGACCATCGCATGGTCACTGCCTCCCAGGTTCCCATCCACTTTTGCTTCCCCTACTAATTCTTCCCAGTTTGTGAGCAGCAGGTCAAGAAGAGCTCTGCCCCTAGTTGGTTTCTCCAGCACTTGCACCAGGAAATTGTCCCCTACACTTTCCAAAAACTTCCTGGATTGTCTGTGCACTGTTGTATTGCTCTCCCAGCAGATATCAGGGTGATTGAAGTTTCCCATGAGAACCAGGGCCTGCGATCTAGTAACTTCCGTGAGTTGCTGGAAGAAAGCCTCGTCCACCTCATCCCCCTGGTCCGGTGGTCTATAGCAGACTCCCACCACGACATCACCCTTGTTGCTCACACTTCTAAATTAATTCAGAGACTCTCAGGTTTTTCTGCAGTTTCATACCAAAGCTCTGAGCAGTCATACTGCTCCCTTACATACAATGCAACTCCCCCAGCTTTTCTGCCCTGCCTGTCCTTCCTGAACAGTTTATATCCATCCATGACAGTACTCCAGTCATGTGAGTTATCCCACCAAGTCTCTGTTATTCCAATCACATCATAATTCCTTGACTGTGCCAGGACTTCCAGTTCTCCCTGCTTGTTTCCCAGGCTTCTTTCATTTGTGTATAGGCACTTGAGATAACTTGCTGTTTGTCCTGCTTTCTTAGTATGAGGCAGGAGCCCTCCCCTCTCATGCTCTCCTGCTCGTGCTTCCTCCCGGTATCCCACTTCCCCACTTACCTTAGGGCTTTGGTCTCCTTCCCCGGTGAACCTAGTTTAAAGCCCTCCTCACTAGGTTAGCCAGCCTGCTTGTGAAGATGCTCTTCCCTCTCTTCGTTAGGTGGAGCCCGTCTCTGCCTAGCACTCCTCCTTCTTGGAACACCATCCCATGGTCAAACAATCCAAAGCCTTCTCTCCGACATCACCTGCGTAGCCATTTGTTGACTTCCACGATTCGACGGTCTCTACCCAGGCCTTTTCCTTCCACGGGGAGAATGGACGAGAACACCACTTGTGCCTCAAACTCCTTTATCCTTCTTCCCAGAGACGCGTAGTCCACAGTGATCCGCTCAAGGTCATTCTTGGCAGTATCATTGGTGCCCACGTGGAGAAGCAGGAAGGGGTAGCGATCCGAGGGCTTGATGAGTCTTGGCAGTCTCTCTGTCACATTGTGAACCCTAGCTCCTGGAAAGCATCAGACTTCTCGGTTTTCCCGGTCGGGGCAGCAGATAGATGACTCGGTCCCCCTGAGGAGAGAGCCCCCAAACACCACCACCCGCCTCCTTCTCTTGGGAGCGGTGGTCGTGGAACCCCCATCCCTAAGACAGTGCATCTCATGCCTTCCAATCGGCGGAGTCTCCTTCTGTTCCCTTCCCTCAGATGTATCATCTAGTCCACTCTCCACATTAGTACCTGTGGAGAGAACATGAAAACGGTTGCTTACCAGTATCTGCATTGCTGGTACATGGACGCTCCCCTTCCTTCTTCTGGAGGTCACATGCTGCCAAATTTCTTCACCATCCTCCTGTCCCCACTGTGCAGCCTGCTCTGAATTTTCAGAACATTGTGTCCGTAGAAGTATATCCTGACGTCTGTCCAGGAAGTCTTCAGTTTCTCTTATGCAACACAGGGTTGATGCTTGTTTCTTCAGACCTTGAACCTTCTCTTCCAATATGGAGACCAGCTTGCACTTTGTACAGACAGAGTCGCTTCTGTCCTGTGGAAGAAAGACAAACATGGCACTTCCAGTGCAGGTCACAACAGCTGAACATTCCCCATCCATATTACCTTCCTTCTACAAGCTTCCTCAGGAGTTGTAGTGACTACTCAGAGAAGCCAGCAAGTTGTAAGCCTCAGTGGGCTCTCCCCAGGCAAACTCCCTCTGCTAGCCTCTCTGCTGTTCGCTGCTCAGCTGGTTCGGAGCTGACTGGCTTTTTATAACAGTCAGGCCCACTCAAGGCTCACCTGGAGCAAAGCACTCCCAATTCACACTTTTCAAACAACCAATCAAGCACACGGTCAAACTGTCCCCACAACAGACACTCAGATACTCACCAACACAGCCTCCCTAACGCAGCCCTTAGCGTAGCTCCTCTCAGACAGATCCCAGGTAAAATCTATTTCTTTGACAGGTTTCAGAGTAACAGCCGTGTTAGTCTGTATTCGCAAAAAGAAAAGGAGGACTTGTGGCACCTTAGAGACTAACCAGTTTATTTGAGCATAAGCTTTCGTGAGCTACAGATGAAGTGAGCTGTCGCTCACGAAAGCTTATGCTCGAATCAATTGGTTAGTCTCTAAGGTGCCACAAGTCCTCCTTTTCTATTTCTTTGATGACTTAGGACTCAGTTTTCAAAAAATAAAAATAAAAATCAACGCCTAATGGCCATGCACTTTGCATCTCTGGGTGTGTTTTTAGTTTTACCTCACATGCTTCCAGATATGATGCCAAATGATTTCAAAAAGAAAAGGAGTACTTGTGGCACCTTAGAGACTAACCAATTTATTTGAGCATGAGCTTTCGTGAGCTACAGCTCACTTCATCGGATGCTGTAGCTCACGAAAGCTCATGCTCAAATAAATTGGTTAGTCTCTAAGGTGCCACAAGTACTCCTTTTCTTTTTGCGAATACAGACTAACACGGCTGTTACTCTGAAACAAATGATTTCAGACACTCACAGATTGGCGTCCGTGGAATGCAGCACATACCCCAAATGTACAGCACTAGCACATAAAGATAGCTCGTGTTATCCTTTTTCTTCATGCTGTGTTATTTACTGCACATTTCTAGTATATTGTGCATGTTTTTCCACTGCAAATCGTTTTGATTTCAGGATTAACGGGCCTCATGCTATTCTAATCCTAAAATATAGAAATTACTGACCTGTCTTAATCTAAGTGTTGTTGCACACCTTGTCACCTTTCTGTCTATAGTTATGGAGGAAAAAATAAATTTTTACTCATTTTGGCAAATAAGTGCACAACTCAATGTACATAATATTCACTCAACTTTGTTCAGCAACCTTGTAAATAAGCACCGCACGTCCAGGTTGAATTGGAACACCCTATCAGAATGTTGTCCCGAAGGAGAACTGCATCAGAGTCTGCCACTAAAATTCCTTCTGCAGTTTTTGATACTACTAATCTGGATTTTGCCTCTAATGCTGGTGCTGGTGCTCTTTCTGATGCTGAGTGAGGTGTTGTTCCTTCAGTTTCCTCTCTTGTTAGTCTCACTGCACAATCTAAAACAATTTTGCGAGTCTTACAAGTATCACTTGTATAAGTGGAACTAATCCAATTTCTTATCCACACTGTGGTGGAAGAGGCCACAGAATACAGCAACTTCTGTTGCACATCTTGAGCACATCATTGGAGGGAGAACCTGCCAAGAAGACATTGGTGTGGAACAGAATCCTGATGGCCACAATTCTCACGGCTACTGTAGGGGAGTTATAGAGGAAGCACAAATGAAATCCAAAACATCCCTAAGGAAGTTAAAATGAAGGGTTTGATTCTGATCTCCCACCTATTCTTCACTGCAGTAACTCCATTGACATCAGGGAAGTTAATTTTGATTTACTCTAGTGTAAGTCATTATTTAAATTAATTCCAGTAGCACCCACTGTATGCTAGGAGTTTTTCAGATCAGAAGCAGACCTGACCCCAAAGCATTCAAAGTTGAAGACATTCAACTTAAAGAAGTGTGGGAGAGGGATAAAATCTACTTTAAACAAAATAAAAGTCTGTATCTCAACTATTGTTAGTTGGCAATTTTCTTGTAGGCAATCAGGATACTTGAGGAGGGTTTGAAGTAGAGGATAGGGGCATTGCAGATCAGTTCAGGAACTGTGTTCTGGGCAGAAAGGGCACCATGCAAAGAAGCACAAAGATGTTTGTGGGAGAAGTGAACAAGGGGGCATTCAAGGCTGATATCATTAGTAGAATGGAGGGGATGGTGGCGGGCAACATGATAAAGACACAAAAGTGTTAAGGAGGGTAGGAGGAATAAGGTCACAAATAGCTTAAACTCGGTTCTTAATGTGTGCCCGGGCTTTCCAGGCCTGAGCCCCAGCATTTCTGGGCTTGTCATGTCAGTTATGAAAGTACAAAAATTGCTTGAGCCCCAGCACCTCTTTCATTATGAATTAAGCACTGCTTAAACTTGAGCCAGTGGAGGGGTTTAAAGAATTGCATGATATAGTCAGATGGATGGATGAGGAAGAAGACGTTGAGAGCTGTATCTCACATGGACTGGAAGGGGGTATATGAGTGCTGGGGAAACCAGAGAGGATGAAGTTTAGATGAGAGCCTGGGCAAGGGTTTAACGATGTGCAAAGAAAGCAAAGGTTAGGTTTTAGAAATGTTAGCAGGATAAATGGTGTACTTTGGACATGGCCTGGACATGTGGGCAAGAGAGAGGGAGTAGTCAAGGATGACCCCCACATTAGGGTTTGAATAAAGGGAAGTTTTGGGCAGGGATTGTCTTTTTGTTCTGTGTTTGTACAGCACCTGGCACAATAGCATCCTGGTCCATAACGAGGGCTCCTAGGTGCTATGGTAATACAAATAATAAATAACAATACCTGGTGGTACGTATAAATACGGGATTGGATTGATGGAGACAAAGCAGGAATGCAAAAATAGAGTATGCTTTGTCTGCACAGAAACTGGAACTGAAATAACTAAATTGGTTGTAACTCAAAGCACCTCTGTGTGTGGACATTCTTTATTTCAGAATAATAGTGCCCTGTTTCATTATTACTTGAGTTGGTAAAGAAGTGGTTTAAAATCACACAGGAAGTTTATGATAGGATCAGGAACTGAACCCAGTTCCAGAGAGTCCTAGTCCAGTGCCTTAGGCACCAGACTATTCTTTCTGTAAGATCAGCTGAAGAAACCCTTATGCCATGTTGGATTGTACAGCTACCTCTTAAAAAAAGTTTAGTTACTGCATGCATTTTTCTGTCTCTCCATATATTCTAGCCTGTGACTAATCCTTACCATCTGAGTTTTGTAAATCATGTCTGTGTGTGTGATTTCCCTTCCTGCTCTAACAGGTGATTTAGTGTTTGTAATTAGAGGCAAAGTGGAGTGTTCTGTTTTAGTTGCTTTAGTGTTGACTGCTGAAATCATGTTTTAATTGGTAATTGGCCCATTCCTTTAGTCCATACTGAGATAAAATTCTCATTGACATCACTGAGATATTTCCTGTTTAAGGATTTCAAGACGAAAGCTGACATTAGGGTACATTAGGGGCCAGATCCTTTGCTGATGTGAGTTCACTTGGTTTAGGTGAAGCTATACCCATTTATACCAGTGGCCTCAGAGTACTGTAATAATAGAAGGCTTTTCATTGAAAATCGCAGATCACTTTAATGAGGTGGGCTAAGTACCATTATTTTCATTTTATGGATAGGGAAACTGATGCAATGACAGATGGAGTTGCCAAAGACACACTTGCACAGTTAGGGTTAGAACAAAGGTCTACTTACTCCCTCTGTACTCTAAATGTGTGCCGCAGGGTCTCTGTTAATATTATAAACATACTGGGTTTGCTTGCACTAATTAACTTTATGACCAGGATATCAGGTGTTAATATTATTCCCCGAAACTGAGCCTTTTAAAAGCAACTTCATGCATTGTAATTGTTTGTTTGTTTGTTTTGGATAGGCAAAGTCGAGCAGGCGAACACATAGAGGAGTGTATAGTTAGTTATAATATCCCAAACTGGCAAATATACTTTTTCTGTTGTGACAACTCTCACAATTGCCATGGTTTACAGGTCGGGAATTGGGGGAGAATATATATACACAAAATAAACCTCTCCAACTAGTGGATTCCCATTCACCACAAAAAAACCCAAACAAACCACTTTTCACAAAGGGTCAGACTCTGATATGCTTTCTCACGTTTGAATAACAAATTACTTTGCAAGTAGTCCTTATAAGATTCCTATTGCTTAGTAAGATCCCCAATGTGAGTAAGAGTATCAAAATGTGGTTCTAATATAGTTATTTGCTGTTAGGATTAAGCAAAAAATTAAGGAAGCATAATGGTAAATTCTATGTCTATACTAGTAAAAGGTCCATAGAACCCCAATTTGCTTTTCCATTGATATAATGGTATGTTAAAATCTAACATCGGGGGTGGGGGGGGAATTAAAAAGTATTTTTACACTAAAGTTAGAAATAGTTATGTTACAAAAGTATGTCATTTTAAATTGTTGTTGTTCAGCAATACATTTCCCTAAGACATTAAGAATTATAATGCTCACATGTATGTTGTTGTTTGTAAAAGTTGTGTATATATGGATGTCTAAATGCATGTGTGAGTGAATATATATTTCTATGTATGATTTTGCCACATTGATACTTGTCTGTATTTCCTTCCCATTGAACATGTGAGCAGTTTCAATGACCGCCCTGCACCTTTAAGCGGAGGGGGGCCTGGCTGGCTGGCCGGCCGAATGGGAACAACGCTTTATGGCGGGGAGGAGATGAAAAACTGTTGCAAAAGGGGACAACATGGTCACTGACCCATCCCCTAGGAATGCAGGGTTTAAAAGGGGCAGCTCTGGGCTGAAGCGTCCCTTTTACCCAAAAACATCTGAAGCAGGACCCACTCTCACTCCTCTTTATGCAGGAAAATACCAGGTTTGGTCAAGACCTGCTGTGGGCATTATGCTAGCCGCCCCTTTTTTGTTAGGAGGGCTGGGAAGGAATTTTTCCCTTGCCACCATATTGACTTGGGCGCAGTGCGGGGGGTTCACCTTCCCCACAGCGGGTTCAGGAAGGGCTCTGTTCATGCACGGCATGAAGGGCAGTAGGCCATATGTCATAACTCATTATTTCAGTGTGTGGATGTCCAGTGCAGGTACCTCATAGGAAAGGTATACAGTGACTGGATAAATGGCTTGGAAAAGGACTTAAAAGGCGGTGTTCGTTAAAGGAACAAACAGGGGGTGGTTGGGGACTCCTGTGATTGGTACGGCAGGGAGCCAATCCCCCATTATTATAGCCCACCTTAACCCTCCTACAAGAAGGGTGGATGGTAAGGTCCTGGCAATGGATTTGCTGGAGGCACCTGGATGGAAAAAGAGAGTGAACTGGTAAAAGCCACCTGGGTAATTACGGAATAAACGGGGGGTTACCTGCACTATACACTTT
Organism: Caretta caretta; assembly: GCF_965140235.1. Classification (NCBI taxonomy): domain Eukaryota; kingdom Metazoa; phylum Chordata; order Testudines; family Cheloniidae; genus Caretta; species Caretta caretta. The sequence continues at coordinate 165,161,469 of NC_134208.1, forward strand.
TATCTGTCGTGTAGTCCCAGACATCTAATAATAAAGTTGCAGCCTAATTAAACCCATGTCAAATGTCTCCTTCTTTCGATATAGCCAGACAATGTGTATCTGTGCAAATGCAAGGGAGGAAAAATTGTTCTTCTTGGTAGATTTCTATTATTTTAATTTAATCTTCAGTTCCATTACTTTTTGATTAAACATACTTCTGTCCGATGCAATCCGTCTTTTATCTCTATGAAATCTCCTCCCAAGCAGAAAGAAGGATGACACCTGAATTATGCAGAATTCATTTTCTGTCTATTTTTCTTAACATGCTGGGCAGTCTTTTTATAATTCCACCAATCTCATATGTGGCTTGCTTTAATCCTCTGCCTTTTTCTGAATGTTCAACCAACAAGCCATGGACTTTTTAATGTATTTTCTGGCAGTATAGTTTCTTGAATGTCAGTTTTCCTAGGTGGAGATCAAGCTCATTGGGGTGCTTATGAACATTTATTAACCATTAATTTAAAATTCTCTGTCTAATAAACTGTAATAACTTGTGCTAATGAATGTATATGCTTAACTTGAATTTACAGATAAGCATACACATGTTGTGTTAATCTAATTCTGTTCCTGGTGAAATTACTCTGGATTTATACCATATAACTGCGATCAGAATTTGGTCTTGTGTGTAATATATATACACACAAATATGTTTATGATAAGGATATATGAACACACTGTAAATACATAGATACATAAATACATAGAGATTTCATTCATAATCATGCTTTGACCTCTGTGGGTACATGATTGCTTTATTTTATGATTTATACAGTGTAATTTATAAATGTATATAGATTAGATCTGTAATTAATCAAAAATGTGCTCCCTGTGTTTAAGTAAACGAATGTACAGTTTCAGTTAAAATCATATGATCTCATGCAACACCGTCCAGGCTTGGAGATCACTACACAGTCTCATGATTAGCAAAGAGCATGGAGAACTCTTGCATAGAATTGTAGGTTGTGTATTGTAGTTAATGACTTACGGCCTGATTTTAATACAAATCTTTTCTCATGCTCATAACCTTTACTCACAATAGTATTGAAGTCAATGGGAGCATCAAGTAAGGAGTCTACTTGTGTGAGTAAAAGTTTGCAGGATTGGACCCTTCACTTAACTTCTTCCGATCCTCAGCAACTAGTGTGTCGAGCACCTAAGTGTGTGAATAACAGAAAGGAAAGAGAGGGACAAATGGCCAGAAGAAATGTAAAAGAGAGAAGAGCTGGTTGTGGGATTTTTGACCCCGCATCAAAATATCCTTCTCCCACCAAAATCCATTTAGTCTCTCTCCTGTTTTGGTTGGGAAAAGGAGTGATAGATCGTCCCTTGCAGTTAGCTTTTTTTTTTTCACCAAATCATGTCCATAGACAGCACACTGATCCTTGCTCTTCTAGCCCTGCCAAAAGTGGCTCCAGACAGCAGCAGATCCCAACATCCCATGTTAAGTAGAGGACTGGCCCTACAGAAGGGGCTTTCACAAACTGGAGCTCCCATCATTTGTAGATTTTTCTGAGTTCAAGCCAGCTCTGGAAAGAAGGAAAGATGAAGAGGAAGGATGCGGAGAAGCAGCATATATGATGATCGTGGGAGTGAAAACACAGGGAAGAGAGAGGAATAATGAATCAGATAATGAAAAGAGAAGTGTGCAGTGAGGACATTGTCACATGTTGAGTTCTTCAGTAGTTAAATCCGTGTCATCAGGGCAGGCACAAATTTTGTGCTTGGCACTGGTTTTCTTGTTGCCTTACTTACTGGCTGAGGTTCCCTCCTTAAAGGGTTGTACTGGCACTTTTTCTGGCTGCCTGGAATCTGTCTGGATGATTCAGAATGAAATAAAAATAATTTGTTGCTTTATGAATGCCGCCTCTTTTTTTTTTTTTTTTTTGCTAGAGCAGCTCCCGCTTGTTTCAGGAAGTTCAGTTCATATAAATCCCATGCCTAGACATCTCAGGTAACACAAATGTACTACTTAAGCCATATATAATATGACAGCAGAATGCAAATGCTGATTTGGCTTTACTGATATCCAGATGAATGCAGCTCTCCGTCCTTTGCAACCCCAACGTAACCCCTCCATTTCAGAAGGATTTTAAACCATGTTTGTTTCCCTATAATACTTCGAGAGGTTACTCTACAGTTACTGCAGTCAATTCTCTAGACTATCTTAATTAAATACAGCTCTACTATCACAACAGGATTCAGTGTTAATTGTTTCTGAAGTTCTCATTCTTCATGGTCCTTTGCTTCATAACAGTAGCCTAGTAAATCTATTTACGCTTATAACCACATATAGAGGTTGACAAAGCTTCTACTAAAGAGGACTGTTCAGCTCAGAATGTCCCCAGTTGAAAGAGCTCTAGGCCAAACCCCAGTCTCAGAAGCTTTTAGCATGTTAGTAGCAAGATGTTATGAAAATAACTGAAATATTTTAAAATGGTCTTCTCAACAAGAAATTATAGTCTAAACTTTTATCTTGTTTGTATGAAAATATAAATAGGTTGCAAGTACTTATGAGTATTTATATCTTTTTCTGTTGCTTTTAGTAATTATGGTTGTGAGAAAAGAAATTTGCATTGACTATGCTACAGAAATCTGTCAAAGCGCTAGGTAGAAGATTGTCACGTGAAATGCATCACATGGAAAGCATTAAATAAGTGTGTGTTTATTTTTCCCATTTTAGGGGTCCGCCTAGACAGAGTACGTGGAGGTCGCCAGAAGTACAAGCGCAGAATAGATGCCGAGAATAGCCCATACCTGAACCCTCAGCTAGTTCAGCCAGCCAAAAAGCCATGTAAGTACATCAGATGTATCAGCTTTTTCTCTGCCTCCAAAACATCAATAACTCATGGACCCATTTAAAGCTTCCATGGACTTCTGTAGGACAAGAATTTGTCCCTAAAAAGCTACAGTAAGCGCTATATGTTATGCAGTTAACATGAGCATTTAAAAAAATCTTATTAGTTATTTTCATCTTTTCTCAGACTGTCAGATGAAGCTTTTTACAGGTGGAAGCATATTAATGCATGGTTTATGCAGTGCACATTTTTCATTTACAGGTTATATTTATTTTCATTGGTACATAAAACGGTTCATACTGTGATCATTAGTTCATTGGAGCTTCTAGTTTCAGATTTCACAAGAAAGTGATTTTTGTAGTTTTCACTAACTAAATGAGTTTGACTGCTCAACCTCCCAATGAAAATACATTAGGAGCCTCATTAATTTATAGCTATAGAAGGTTAACACACTAGCTAACATTAGATGAAAAGAGGAATGTGCTACACTAATAACAAGCATAGGTTGGTAGTTCTATCTCTGATGCCGTTATGGGCATTATGTCTTTTTTAAAAAAATGTCCTTGGGAAAAAAAATTAAAAAAAGAGAGAGAGAGAGCTGATCATCCCTTTGCTAAATACAAGTTCCGTGCTCTTTGCGATTAACAAAACATAGTTGGAGGTTTTGCTCTGCAGCGTGTACAAACTCAAGTAGCAACTGTACTAATTCCATGAAGTAAATTTAACTGCATTATATCTCTAGTGCAAGAGACTACAGACTTAGCCTACAAAGGTATGAATTTCCTACCAAGTGCTTGTGAACTCTTCCATACACAGAATTCCCATACACAGTTGTCACTGTCAAGAAGGCTATTTTGCTATCAAAGCGGGACAAACCTTCCCACCCCACCCCCCACATTTAGGGAAAAATAAACGAAGCATGGAGGTTTTGTGCCCGTGACACTACCTAGCTGTGTAGAAAACAGTGTTGATTTCATCTCGTGTTCCCCAGTAGGGGACACTGCTGTGTACAATACACATGAGCATATGGGGATCTGTAGTGCAAATAAACAGGCTTTGAACTGTAAGCGAAAGGGCATTTTAGCTATGTCAAAGGAAAAACGACCAGTTTTACATAAAATTAAGGCTTAAGTGAACATATGGCATAGTTTCCTTTTGCCTTTCCAAAAAAACATTATGCTGATTATACCTTCAATTGTCCAATCTGGCATCTTCTTCTCAGCCTGCATAAGCTGTTCCACCATTCTGTAAATACAATCTAGGGCTGCATTAAGCAGATTTTTCACATTATAATAAAAACTTTCTGATAATACAATAAAATTTAATAAACTCTAAGGCTTAATTTCATTAGAGGTTTAGTTTTGCTGGATGCACAGATTGCCAGTTTTTTCATTTATTTTACGTTGTCATTGAGTTGAAATGTTGATAGCCTCCTAACATAGAAAAAATATTCCAGTCCTTTAATATAGGCATAGGTTAACACTATTGTGCTGAAGCATCCAAGAAACTGTGTGTAAACCTGAGATTATTGGGAAGTAGTGTATTACAACACCTTCAAGAAGATAACCACCAATTTTAGTAAACTCCATTTGTCTGAGATAAACTAATCTCCTTATTAATCATTATTATCTAAAGGCTTCTGTTAATTTTCCTTAGTTCACCCAATTACAAACATTTTTGTAACAAACACTTACAAAACTTAATTTTTGGATCCTGTCAGATAAGTGTCAGGGAACAGTTGAATCGGTTTTATTAAGGAAGTAGCCTGGGAGATTTTCTGGACCCTGGCTGATAGTTTGTGCATAACAAAGGCACAGGAATGAAAATTGGGTTCTATTGATTCTAATTAGGGAAACATTAAATAAGATTTACCTAGAAACAGTGCTCATGGCTATTCAATTTCCTGCGTGATGGGGATTTCTGAGAACATTCAGAATTTCCCTATGCCTTGTACTAAACCATGCTTCAGTACATATAGCCTTTTTCTCTGTAGTGAAATAACAGGGATTAGGAGGTCTCTTTTAGACAGACCTCTTTCTATTCTTTTTTGCATTTCTTTTCTTATCTACAGAATCTAGTGGCCTGCCTTCAGGTCTTGTTGTGTTGTCAGAATAATGAAAGTGGAGATTTTGTGAAGCAGAAATGAAAATGTACACTATTCTTGAATCATCTGCAAGAAGCAAACATTTGATGAAGATGCTATTATTTTAAAAAAGGAGATTTCCAGTCTGTTCCTTGTGTGAGTCTGAACTGAGAAAAACTGAATTTGTGGACATTTACCTTAGCAATCTGGAGCTCTTGTTCACTAATATACTATAGTTTTAAATATATGGTTTATGTCCCCATCTTCATGCATTACCATATGAATACTGGGTCCATTTATACATTTTTTGCGAATAAGTAGTAAGAAAAATAGAATTTAGTTACTTTGCTTTTCACTGCATATGGGTTTTTTGTTAAATTCTTGAGAAAATATGCTGTGATCTTTAACTTTTGGAAAGAATGATGTTTTCTAATAAGTTAAACAATCAAAAAACCAAATAAAGCATCTGTTCATTAAAAAAATAAAGAATATTATGTTGAAAAACTATTTGCCACTCTCCGTTAAAATTATCAACTGACATTTTTAAATAATATTAAAATTCCCTGTTAATCAGTTTGATAATAAATAGAATATTGAAATAAATAATTATTTAGATGGCCTAGCTCCTATAGGTCTTATAAACATGAATCCATCCCCTTGGAATAAAACATACTTGATGGAATGCTTTCCAGCTGGGTCTTGCACTTATTTTATGAAGGACTTACATGTATCACGAATTTATAATAAGGCTAACATACTGCTGAAAATGGATCAGAATCAAGGAGTCAGTGTCACAAAAGAGTGGTAAAGTATCAGAAATCAGAATCAAGGAAGGGTATTTAGGGAAATCTGACAGTAGCAGATATCTTGGAACCTGTCCTGCAGTCGCTATGCAAGTCAAACTCCTGTTTATTTCAGTTGTAGTTTTTCCTATGAGGACAGTAGGGCCTATAGCTGACATTTTGAAGCAGGAAAAAATATCAACTCCATCAGCTTTCTTGGCAGTTAGAGGGAGATGAGGGTGCTAGACAATCTTCTCGGGATCTAACCCTATATATGTCAAGCCACATGACTGTTTATCCCAAAGGACTGAAAGGATTAGTCTAAGTCCTCTAAAGGGCTACTGTTTGGGCTCTAAGAACATATGCTTTATGTCTGGCTGATACATTTCAGGTATGCTACAAGATGTACCTATCATTAAAAGGTAGGACACCTGGCTGCATATATTGGGAAATGTATAGAAGACTTAAGGGCCCAATCCGTCTCCCACTGATGTCTTTCTACTGAGTTCTCTGGGAGGTGGATCAGGCTTCTAAAGAATTAATAAAAAGGCTTCTTTTTGCATCTCAAATTAAAGCCTCAATATACGGTGTAATACTGACAGATTTTATGTGTTTGATACCTGTATACTGTAGAGTTGTGGGTGTCTTATAATAAGCCCATGCAGTTTTTCTTGCTGTTTCTTTTTTGACTGTTCATTCTAACATAACTGATTGCTCCATATAAATCACAGGATTCAACTGTATGCAAAATAAATATAAAATAAATGAAAATGTTACAGATATTAAAAAGTATTCCAAAATAATACAACATTTTTGTGTACAAAAGAGTTTTCTCAAATAGGGCCTAATTCTGATGTCACTTACACCAGTTTTACGTTGGTATATTTCCATTGATTTTAATGGAGTTACTCCTGATTTTATCTGTAAATGAAAGGAGTATCAGCTCACTCCTGTTTAAATTAAAAGAAGCTAGTTTTGGGTGAGATTCTGAGGTTCTGCGTTACAGAGTAGCACAAATACAGGCAGTTGCATTTCGTTCCTAGAATACAAGCCCCTTGGACCACAAATCTTAGTATTATCATTTTAAAAGAGCAGGCTATAGATACTATAAGATATATAGGGTGATAGTTGCTCAGAAACTCTTGCGATTACATGTATTAGGACAGTTTGACTCTGACTTCTGAGATAAAGAATGGCAACAGATTTTAACAGAAACAGAAGTTTCAGATTTTAAAGACTTAACTATTTGTTAATTGTCTGTGTTATTTTTATTCAGGCAATGTGCAGCTCTTCTTAAAAACACCATATCCAAAAATATAAATAACAGAAAAAGTCTCAATTTGCAAAACCTAAAACTTATTTCAATACCTAAAAGTTTAGTCGGTGACAATTTTATTCCAAATGTTATGATGTAATAATTGTATTTGTGCATCCCATGCATATTATTTTATTTGTAATTTACGTACAATAAATGAGTCATGCTTGCTGAAAATGTTTATATGGGCCCCAGTCAATCTCTGCTGTAACTCCTTGGTGGAGTTAATAGAGCCGCACGGGTTAAAGGTGGTCACTGTTTTTAAGCTAATGTGAAACTTAATTCACCTGTCAGAAAAATAGGGTAACACTGTTGGTGATCTTGTAGCATTCTGGTCCATTTTTACAGATAACAAGATTGTCTCCCATTTGCTGGTTGCGGAACCAGAGAAGATCTATGCCATGCCTGACCCCACTGTTCCAGATAGTGACATCAAAGCGCTCACCACACTTTGTGACCTGGCAGACAGAGAATTGGTGGTCATCATTGGATGGGCTAAACATATTCCAGGTACATAATATATATATTATTCCCCAGCAGGAGTTGGGGAAGTGGCATAAGAACACCTACATTAGCAGGTAGATCACCTTAATCTGGGGTTAAAGTCCTTGGGAGAGTTAAACTGGTTTTAGGACTAGATTATGCCAGCAGTACAGCACCAGGTAACCACACTATATCTCAATATTTCCTTGGTCTGTGCAAGATGGACCAGTGTCCACATCACACAATAACATACTATTATTAAAGCTAATTAGCAATCTCAGCAGAGACAGTGGGTAGACGAAATAATCTCTCAGATCAAAGATTTGTGGATCTTCCAGGTCAGGTCTGAAGCATGTTTTCAATGAAGTGTTTGAGACACTTGTACCTGTTGTTTGGCTGTGCCAGGTCCAGGTAAAAGTGGGTTTCTCTAGTCCGGCATGTGCCTATGTAACCTCCCCTTTCTTCCAGTCACCTGGGGCAATGTGTCAGTATCCCCATGCTGACCTGCTCTGAGGCTGCTGCAAACTCACCCTGGGCCTCTCTATTCCTTAAAGAGGTATGCACTTTCCTCTAGCAACCGGACAACGCCCTCTCCTCCACCCCTGCTTAATGTGCAATGAGGTCATACTATGGGTTAAAAACAAATACACTTTCCAGGGCTGTCAGTCTCTCACCTTTCAGAAACATATGAAAAAAGTGTTAGTTTTTTATTTATGTGATTTATTTTATTATAATCATATTAGTATTCTAGCAGGATAACTGGAGATATTTGTGCATTTCAGTCAGCTAATTGCCATATTGGAGCCTCAGAATACCAACCATTCACAGCGAGGACGGATGTACTTTAATTGCTATAGCCAATGTAGCAATGTCCTTTTAGATTTCATTTTACCCCATGGAATTCTCTGATTCACCTTAATGTGAATGCGTAATCCAGGCAACTTTCTGTTTATCAAAGTTAAAAAAATAATGTATATTTCTAATACCATCAGAAATGGCACCCTTATTGTAATATTAATAGACTGTATAGATTACATATATACATTCAGCAAGCCAGAATACTGGATCTTATTTATAGATGGAATAGCAGATAGTAAACATCTACATTTCAGTATGTTACTTTGTTCCTAAGATTCTTTTGTTTTAAGCATTTCTTGTGGTAGTGACTCAACACTTAAGTGTTGGGTTTTCGTCTTTCTATATGTCAAGAACAGTGGGGCCCCAATTCTGCTTGGGCTTCTGGTCCTACCACAGTACAGATAATAAATAATAATTAATAATCAATATGCTTCTAAAGCATAATTTTACTTCGTAGGGAGACTGTATCCTACACATGTTGAAATATTTCATATTCTGCCCAGATGAAATTTATTTGTTCAAAGTTTGTACCACAGATGGTTTATAAACAAGCTTTAGGATCATGAGCAATGTTTTTCTGGTACAGTTAACTTATTTCTGTCTCCTTAAACTAGTTTGTCTTTATGCTTTGAATGCTACAGTAATTTCTTTAATCAAATTGATGGAAGTCCCTTTCCCAGCCCACACTGAAACCAATTTATTGGTCATGATACGCCAGCTATGTTGCTAACAGTCGTAACGAACTGTCAGGCAATATCGCAGTGAAGCTAATTTGAAGTCATTAGGTGTGCAGCGTTCAGGCAACAATTTGTTACAGTGGTTAGAAACACAGCTGACATTTCTGAATGGCTTTGTTCAGAGCAGGTCTAGATGAGCCCAAGCAAATTGTAAACTAATTTAAACATCACTCTGTATTATACTAGCTACTTTGTCTTACACTGGTTGCTAATAAAGCACCCCAAATTAAGTCAAAACTAGTTAAATAGGTGAGTTTGAGCTTCATCTTCAGAAGATACCTACATTAGTCTAACTGAAATAAGAGCTGGAGCTAGAAGTCAGTCACACACCACGATGATTGCCCCAGGATCTTTTATCAGTTTGATTTGTGAATATGTTGCATAGCTTTCTTTTGGAGTATGGAGGGAGTTGAGGAACTGAGCAATCTTTTAAAAACAATTCAGTGCCTGTAGTTAGCATGAAAAGCTATTGGACACTGTAAGATGGCATTATAAATTTAAGACCCGCAATCTGAACTAGCTGAGGAAAACTGCTATAGTAGGCCAGCCCTGTCTTGTGAGACAAAGTCAAAACCACACCTGCCATGGTAAAGCTGCACTATCTACGGTTACTTGCTTGACCCCATTTGGGTAAAAAAATATAACCTAAATAGTAAACAAAGGCAATCCTTTCCTAAGCCTTCTGATAAGCTGAAGTCAGTGATAAAATCTGTGCTTGCTGCTTTAGAGCACAAAAATCAAAATGAGGAAGGGCTTGACATGGTAAAGGGCAAATGTTATGAGCATGATCAGAAGGTTTTTAGTTTGGTTTTGAGTGACGGAGTGCTGCTTAACTTGGGCTGCCAGAGCTTAACTAATGACTGGCATTGGCACAGAACAACCGTAGGGAAGCCTGCGGTGGTGCAACCCTGCTGTTGCCTGTGCCAGCACATGTTAGTCTAGGCAGTGATACAATGGAACTGGGAAAAGGGGCAAGTCATAAAAGGAACAAAGAGCAACAAAGGGATGAATTGTGATATAGTCATAGTCAGCCAAATAAACCTTTGGTGGCTATCCATTGAACGCAATGACAATATATGGGCATGAATTTGGCCCATTATGTGGGCTACACCAGATCTTGCTTTATTGTAGTATTTCTTCAGGTGTAACATGATTAAAGGCCCTTTCATTTGAGTTGTATTAGAACCAATAAAAGACTTAGCTATAATGCATTGTAATTCAATGGAAATCTTTATATTTTGAAAGACAGCTTCATTGTGGAAAAAAATAACATTTTTCAGCCATTATAAAGAAGGGTTATTTCTTGAAGTTATCTACAGAAAGTAAAGTGCTGTACACGTTTGATCCCTCCACCCACACCATTCTCTGTGGAGGTCATCTCCTAAAATTTGCTTTAAAATGTTATTAAATTACTATGCTATCATCAGATCATTAGAACTTCTGAATTATTGGGAATATTCTCTACAGCCGCTTTTTCTGAACAAAAAGTGTACGGTTCTACAGAAAGAAATATTGAAAGAAAAATATGTATGGAAAAGCTCTAACAGCAAATAGAATTAGTCTACTCACCTTAATAAATCAAATAAATGGGAAGTGTGTTGTTATGAAACATGACCATGTCTTATCTGAAGAAGAAAAAGAGCACAATGGTATTAAGAAATGCTTGACTTTAGTTAGAGGAGTGTAAGGGCACAAGAACAGATGATGGTGCCCTAATAGCCCTTTTTAAGAATGACAGGGCCCCACCATTAGCATCCTTTTATATCCTTGAAATTGCTCATGCCTCGCTTTTCTGGTTCCTATCTGCCTGACTCTTCTTTATTTCTCTTTCAATTTCATCCGCGCTCGGATAAGCGCGTGCTAACACAATATGATTGAGCTGTAAAATGGAATGCTGTCGCCTCTAATCTCTTTTATGTAGATATGGAGGTACTTGCACAGTCCACTTCATTCTCTCTCTCTCTATTGTTGGCCTTTTTAGAATGGGTTGCCAAGTAATGGAGGCACAGTCAAATATTAGAGCTAGGTTTCACAGGGTGTGATAAGAAGATTATCAGCCCAGCAGTCAGATCTATTGTTGTTCTTTCTGTCAGATTAAAATATTCCTATGTACTGTAACTTCGTTAGCAAAATGCTGAAGGTGCTTAGGGAGACACTGAGGCTGCTTCATCTCCTGCCTGATGAGACAAAACCCACATTAGTTGACCTATATAAACGGCCTAAATATATTTATGGAGCTGTGCTAGACATTTTTTTTTACATAACAGACAGCTGTTTCACGCCATGGGTTACTTGTGGTTGGGGCCCTCCCCTTTGCTTTGGGTTGGGGGGGCCGTTTTATTTTGGGCATATTGAATTAATTAAGCTATTCTCCAGTGTAGGATGGGATTCTGCTGATGTCTAGTCACAATTTCAGAGTCACTCGGGCACCATTTCTGTAATGTAACTGTCTCATTGACATTCAGCAAAAATGTGCAATGTTCTCTTATTCTAAGTGGAGGCAGGAAACATTAAGCTCTTAAAACTGTGCATAACAGGAAGCTAAAGGGACAAAATGTTCTCTAAAAAAAATTTGCATGCATGAAAAAACACCAACCAGACCATAGAAATCAAGTTTTCGCACTTAAAATGAAAAATTTGGTTGAAATGACTACACTGGGCTAATCTATCAAAAATTAACTAGTTATGCAATTTCATAAATTAAACTTGCTTGCTTTCAAATGTGTTCCTATTTTGCCAGGAATTAACAATATTCCATTATAGGTATAGGTAAAAATAGTCACTGTCCTGGTATTTAAAAGGGGTACTACATGAGGGTATGATTTTGGCTGGAGCAGATCCAAGAATGTTTTGAATATCTTAGTGCTAATGTTAATGTTTTATGAAACATTATTGTTCCAATACACTCTGTGTAGAGGACAATATTTAAGCTTTCCTTTCCAAAGCAGCTCTCAGGGGTGTAGTTTAACATTCTAAAATGGAACAAGAATATGATTCGCTGTAGAGTTGTCATTTTTAAACTGCCCTTTACTCATCATCTGCTCCAGAAATGCCACTCTGTGTGATAAAAATGTGGGTAAAGACATAAAGAAGAAGCTGGAAATAATCACTTTAAAGTGTTCCAGCAATGTATCCTATGTGTATATGTAGGTGGAAGGTGTGTGTATATATGTGTTTATGCACATACTCTCACATATACTGTGTGTACCCTAAAGTGTGTGTGTTTATTATATATCAATCATTGTGTCATAGAAAGTGTAAATGAAAAAAGTTGAACTTCCATGCTACTTCACAATAGATGGAGTTTTACAGTAGCCAGGGTCCAGTGCACATGCAGAACTAACTCCATATAGACCCAAAGGACTTTGGAGACAGACTGGGATTTTTTGTGGGAAAATTACATGGGGCTGCATGTATGCACTTCACCTCCCACTTTCCAGGCAGCATATCCTTACAGCCTCTCCATTGCCTTTACTTCAACCTCTCTGCAGCACTTTGACCATGGCCAGCCTCCCAGTCTGTCTCCATAGTCCTCTTTCTGCAGGCCTTTGTGGAGTGGAGACAGAGCCCCACTGTGCACCCACTCCATACCCATTCCCACACAATGTAATCATGTGGTTTTGTCGAGTTTATGGCCTTTCACTGTCTATTGTGCTACTAGCTGAATTCAGGGCCATTTTAGGCAATACTTCCAGTTTTGCAGCTGCACAGCAATCCCCAGGTTCTGGAGTCCCTGTCCCTTCAGAAGCAGGTGGAAATGCTAATGTGGTGTTTACTGCTCATTCTACATGGTATGGAGTATGAGCTGCTACATGGTATGGAGTATGAGCTGCTTCATGCAGCCTGACAGCTCTGTAGTGATAATAACTTGAGCCTCTTGGGAAATCAGGACATCTTTTTTTTTATCCCTGCACTGTCTTGGACCCTTTGCAAGTTCCCCTTGTCTCCTGTTCATCAGAAAAACAGTATCCACTCTTCCTTTAACCCCCTTCCACAAGCATGCACACGGGATCTGGACATAAGAACTATTTCACTATGGTATTTTACCTCCTCCCCCAACCCACAGTTTAAATGGCATTCGAGTCATGGGAGAAGGTCACTGACTGGGCCTTACAGTCGGGAATCCAAGTCAAGCAGCTTCTCATGAGCCCCAGATTTCCTTGAACTGTCTCTCCCTGAATTTCACTATATCAGAGGGTTCCACTGTGACTATTATAGATAACTGTGGAGATACATTTATATGAATATGTGCGTATATTATGCATTCATATGTGCACTCCACAGTGTTTCTCTTAGCACCTTGGAGGACTCTAAATGGCAGATTGGAATCTTGGAGCCTTAGTGTGGATGGGCTGCCAGCCACTGCCCGTGTTTTAAGCACCATACTGAGTAACCCTGCTCCAACACTGTGCTTACAATGCCAGCAGCTCATCTACACTGCTTTGGTACATCAACATTGCTAACACTGGTGGACCTGAACTAGTGTTAGCAAATTGGGGGGAAATTTTTAGAAGTGCTGCTAAGGTAGCCTATACCACTGCCAGTGGTTCTGTATGAGAAGATGTATTATAAGGCACGCACGCTAACAAAAGTACCCAGTGTTTTCAACTAAAAATGGGGAAGTGGTAGGGGTAGAAATGACAGCCATGGAAAGGTCTTTTTTCTCTCTTGTACGAGATGTTTATTTTAAAAGTATTTGGAACATTCATCTGAGATCTGTGGATCTGGCACAAAAAACTCTAGGGACCTGCTCCCACTCCTTCTGAAATCAACCACAAAACCTCCATTGACTTTGACGGGAACAGGAGCAGGCCCAAGTGTAATAATAGATACGCACAATATTAGCAGGTCTGCTGTTCAGGGAAGATTGGTTCCGGGTAAGGATGAGGCACACTGGGATGGGGGATGTGAGGAAGTTTGTCCTACTGGTGTTTTGTGCCTGTCCTGTGCATAAACACTAGACTTCAGTTTCTGATATTATCACTTCTGACATCTATGACTAGCATTAAATAAAGGAAAAGAAAATCTTGCATGCCCAGTCATCTATCCATTCCAAGTCTTATGGTTGAATATAAAATAAATATTCTTTATGACACGAAAGAGCTTGATATGAAGACATCCAGTGAAACTTATACAAGTAACTCCTGCTGCTTTCGGTTTTAACATCCGTTCTCTGTCAACTGAAAGAACGTTGTAAAAAACATAGTTCTGTTGATCAGATCACAAAAGAACTTTCAGCTCACCACTTATTTATTTAGTCTTCATTAAAACAAAGCCTTTAAAAATGCTTAAATCCTTCAGTAAAATCAGTTTCTCTCAGAATCAGAATCCTTTCCCCCTTTTTAAAGCAATCCTCCCCCCCAACAACACATGCACAGTCTGGTTGTTGCACTTTTTTCCCCCCAGTGTCCCCCTTTATCTGCCTCAACCAATCTCCAAATGAATGTATGTCTATCATGGCCTTAGCTTTGACACTCTGGATATATTGATTAATAGTTGCCCTAAGCTCCTTTTAGCAAATCAAATTTTCACTTTTAGCAAGGATTTCGCCTCTGATTTATTCAGCAAAGTGAAATGCACTAAATTGGCTTTGACATTCAGGGAAAATGGCTGAAAAACAAAGAGGAGAGGAAAGAGATATAAATTGTGTGGCAGCTGGATACCTGAAGCATAAAAGAGAGGGTTTCTATTGCATATCACAGGCTAATCTGAAAACATATGTATTTAAAAATGAAGTGGAAAATTATTTTCTTATATTACGGACTTGGAGAACAAGTTTTACTTAGCAAAATGAAAGATTTCCATCCAGTATTCATCATATTTTCTTCATGCTACATATATGGAATCCTGTTTTATACCTATTGATAATAATTGTATTAAACAAAAGATGTAAAGGTTTCCAAATAATTTTATAATGAAGTGTGAAATTAGTAAATTTTTGCAAAATATTTTGCTACCTTTATCACTGCCTAAATAATGTTGTTCACTTCTGTGGCACTTTAAAAAATAATAAATGGTTAACGAAATGATAACAAATGAACACCAAATAATGGCAGTGCCCAACTGTATTTCTTTAAATAGAAACAGACATTATTTGGATCTTAAATGCCAGAGTCAAAAAAAATTAGCAATATTTTTCTGTTCATAATTTGCTTAACAAAATCTGGACAAGTATGTTACCTTAGGTGACATATGGACTGACTTACACAGTCTGCTTCCTTATTAGACAAAAGAGGTGAATTACTGAGTTGCCCATTGGATTGAGAATACACAATTGCATTTTTCATATTTAAAAGGGTTCGAAGTCATGGGGTAGAGATGAGAGGGGAAATTGATCAAACCTTAATCCCACTACATTAACACATTAGGTTTTGGATTTCTACTGAGCATTTTAGGGCTTTAAGATCAGCAAAAGAATAGATATGGGGTGGCCAAACTGTGGTTCGCGAGCTACACGTGGCTCTTTTACAGTTAAAGTGCGGTTTGCGGATTCCTCTATGCCCCCCACGCTCCACCTACCAGACTGGGGGGGAGCACAGGACCTCTGCCTTGCAGAGGGGTGGTGGTGTAGGGGTTTCAGCCTCATAGGGTGTGCCTGCCGGGGCTTGGAGTTTCAGCAGGAACAGGGCTGAAGCCCTGAGCCCCAGAAGGCGCCTCCTGTAGGGCTAAAGCGCCAACCCCCAGCAGGCATGCCCCGGCTCTCGAACTTCTGAAGATTGTCATGTGCAGCTCGGAGGATCAGCAAGTTTGGCCACCCCTAGAATAGATTTTAAATTGAAAAGAAGAACACAGGAATCGTTTATACCTGTTAAAAAATGGAATAATTAAAATGAGAAATTCTAGAGGAAAATATATATGCGCACACACAATTCTATGACCCAGATGGTGTAATTTGATGTAGCTTAATTGAAGTCAGTTGAGCTGTGCCATATACTTCATCTAGGGATCGACTCACATCAGTAGTCCCTATGCCAATGAGAGCTGAGAAGTGCAGCACCTTGCAGAGTTGAGCTTTAAGCAGGTAGTCCAACTTATGGGACCATAATATTCACATTAGTACTGATTATTTGTGTGACTACGGGTTCAGTAGATTAGCTCCATGCTCACTGCAGGTGCCTGTCTTTTCATTTTTCCTAGCCAATACAGAATTAACCTTATTACCAGAAGAGAGTCTAAATGTATCATTGTATCCTATTTCCTTTCTTATTTTACTACACTCTTCATTTTTTCTTCCCTGTAAGAAAATTAATCTGATATCTGCAGCACTAACTGACCTCAGAATTGACCTGAGATTCAAGCAGCAGTGGAATTTACAAATGGGAGAGCATCTGGAGTGCCACACATGAGATGCCAGGGCATGCTAGGCATTTACCGGCATATTATTTCCTTAAAATTATGCTGTTTCCCCCATAATTTAGTGCAATTTCCAACCATTTTAAATGACTGCTAATTAGGAGAGTGCTATAAAATACCAATTTAAATTGCTGAAATAATCTTTTAGGGTGCTTCATTTCCCAAACAACTTACACCATACAGTCAATAGACAAGGAAGGCCAATTCTTTCTAAGATGAGCAAATGAGAAATGCTCAGCTCAAGGCAGGAGGTTTACTTGCTCTAAAACAGGCTAAGACACGTGGGCCCAATCCCACAATCCTACCTTGGATTAGTGAATATTATTTACACGAGTCAGGAGGGTTGCACTATTGGACTTTTTATTTGTGGATAATAAATAACACTTTTGTTGCTGGCTTCCCCTCCCTGCTTATAGAGCTATTTCAACCAGAATCAGAAAGAATATAAAGGCTTCCAAACACAGAAAGATTTTTAGATGACTTTAAAAGCCTAATGCAATCGCTGATCATTTTTTCCATAAGATCACAAGTGCTGTATGTTGAAACTGATCAATTCACATACTGGATTTGAAGTAGTAAAATTAAATCATCAATTTAATTAATCATCAAAAATTAAACATCCCTCAACATATTGCAACCTCTTAGTCTAGTTAATTCTAAAACCCAACAGGTTACAGTTAATCATCTAGCTTTGCCTCCAACAAAAGTGTATTTACTTTGATATGGGTGGGGAAGAGGAGGCTAGCTTTACAGCCATGTGTTGTTGACACTGTAAGTGGGGGGGGGAGGGAGAGAGTTGCTCAGACTGGATTTAGAGCAGACAGGTTTACACCTGTATGACTAGGTCAGCAGCACAGACTGGTCTAGTTTCCTGAAGTCATCTGAGCCCAACTAAATACTGTAATTCCAAGGGTGCCTCTAAACAGCATCTACTTTCTCTTTGGATGAGGTAGGCTTCACACCTGCTTAACCTACATTAGAATAGGATTAATTACCTGAATTGCAAGGCCCCCTTAGCCCATCAGCACGTTTCTGGCAGGGCACATGCTGACCTGGGCATGGATATAAGGAGGGGGGAGGAAAAAAGAGCATATGGGTGCTAATGGCAAGACTTGGACCAATCTGATCAACAGAGTCAGCAGTTTTTAAAAATCAGTCGTCTGTAATCTCCTTCTGCATCAGCTGGATCATACAAGAGCTTTGTGAACTTATGTTTCCAGTCCTAACAGTAAGCTTCTTTTTGAGCAGTGCTTGATATATGTATATAAAAAAGAGAATTAGCCTTACATGTTGGGTCCTAAATACTCGTTTATTTAATTACCTAAAATGAATACTTATTGGGCAATAACTATTAAGCTTGTTTCCCTTGATATTTTTAATTCACTCTCTCCAGGTTTCAAACCCTCCGGAGTGAATTGCACACAGTAGTATTTAGAGAAGGTTGTTTTTTTGGTTTTTTTTTTACTTAAAACAAACAAACCCTGGAGAACTTTCCTTTTTATTTGAAAATGTGCAGACTGCACAACATGTTCTGTAACATTGAATAACATTCCCAAGAGCTTTTTCTCCCTGAACTTATAAGACACTTTATTGTAGCCAGACACAAGAGAAATTCTTAATTTAGTAATCAAGCTGTGCTACTCATTAAAGGCTTCATCCTGAAAGCAGTTGACAGGCCTCAACTCTCACTGACGTCAGTGGGTGTGTAGGGCACTCCGCAGCTTGCTGCAGTGTTCAGCACCTTGTAGAATTGATCCCTCCTTACATGAGGTGTTGAGTTCCTTTAATTCCAATTGTAAGTACTGAGGGTTGAGATTGCTCAGCAGTGTCAGGTGTAAGAAGGCCTCCAAATTCAATGAATAACACTAGAAGGGAAAAGCCCGCAAAGCTCTGCATTTGCTCTCTGTGCATGAGCATCCTGGGAAAGAGTTATGAGCAGTTTGGGGGGAATGGCAGGGCAAATCCAGTTGGTTCACAACTCTCATGCATCTACTTGCTGGAAAAAACAACAACAGATAGAGCAGCATAGCATTCCAGGGGACAGCATACAGAGTAGAGACGTGGCTCTCCACCTTTCCAGACGACTGTATCCCTTTCAGGAGTCTGATTTGTCTTGCGTACACCCAAGGTTCAGCTCACTTAAAAACTACTTGCTTACAAAATCCGACATAACAATACAAAAGTGTCACAGCACGCTGTTACTGACAAATTGCTGACTTTTTACCATTTAATTATAAAATAAATCAAATGGAATATAAATATTGTGCTTATATTTCAGCATATAGAATATAGAGCAGTATAAACAAGTCATCGTCTGTATGAAATTTTAGTTTGTACTGACTTTGCTAGTGCTTTTTATGTAGCTTGTTGTAAAATAGGCAAATATCTTGATGAGTTGATGTA
Source organism: Caretta caretta (assembly GCF_965140235.1). Taxonomy (NCBI): domain Eukaryota; kingdom Metazoa; phylum Chordata; order Testudines; family Cheloniidae; genus Caretta; species Caretta caretta. The sequence goes on from NC_134208.1 coordinate 165,180,317, forward strand.
CCCATGGAAGACCTCTGAGTACCTGCAGGGGTACATGTACCGCTGGTTAAGAACCACTAGAGTAGAGGGTGTTGATAATGACAGTGTTAATATGCCTACTAACTGAGTAATGCCATCTACAATCACATAACCTATGGCGATCATGTCTGCAATGAGAGAGAATAATCTTTGAGAGAGACAGGGACTGTGAAAGGGCTTGCTATGGGTGAAAATATGTGTGAGTATGTGTGTCTGTGTGTGTGTGTATATATATATATATACACATATATGTATATATATGTGTATATATGTGTGTGTATATATATGTGTATAGCTATGGTGGCATATGTTCCTGGAGCTTTTTACATGGTGGGCTAGAATTTGCCTTAGAGAACTTCACTAACAATTGAATAAAACTATCTCTGCAGTAGAAGGTGATGACTTTTTACAGCAACAGTAAACAATAGTTTAGGACAAGCAGTGAAGTACACCTAATCCAGTTAAAGTAGAGGGGGAATTTTAGGCAGGCAGAATATAATTATTTAATTGGAATTTGACCAGGATGCTTTTGCATTGTTAGGATATCTTTATATACATTCAAATTGCATTGGCTGTGCAGTTTTAAGTTATGGAAATATTTTGAGTCCTTCGAGCATGGTAATTAATTTCATAAATTCAACTTAGTTTTTACCTAACACCTTGTGATGTCTGTTTCCTTAACAAAGTGTGTGATGTCATTTGATACTTTTTACTGCAGCAACTTAGTAACCAATCCTGCAGACACTTAAGTACATGAATAAATTTCCTCACATGAACAGCTCCATTAAGCAAAGTTATCCATTTTCTTCAATGTGTGCAGGATCAGACCCATAACTATCAAGGTTCACACTCCAGTCTGCTCTTTGTAAGGTTCTGATCCTTTCATTGACGTCAGCGTGTTTTGAATCAGACCCTAAAGATGTATTGTCATGATCAGTTTTGCGGGCCCCAAAGTTTATTATTTGCCTTCTACTTTAGGTGGAGTGAGGAGTGGGAGAGGGATGGGATGGGAGACTTATCGCAGTTCCTTCCGGCTATGCTGGAAGGACAGGAGACACTGGATGTGGTTTAATTAGGCCACAACTTCATTCCTAAATGTCTGGGAGCAACCAGCAGATAAAATTGCACAGTGCAGATAATTCCGTAACCATTTACATATATTGGGAGGGGCTGCTTACCCCTTTCCTGGACCCATCCTGGGTCCCTGGCCAACCCAACCCTTTAATAAGGGTTAATGGGGGCTATAAAAGAGTGGGGTTTGACTCCCTCTGATACCAGTCATAGGAGCTCTGACCACCCTGTTTCCACCCCTTTAAGAATACCTCCTTTAAATCATTTCCCAGTCCATTTTTTCTGATCACCATATGCATTGTCTATGGAGTACCTGCACTGGACATCCACCCCACAGTTACATAATGAATTGCAACATCATAACCTAACTCCCCGTTTTGTTCCCTCCCAACCTGCTGTGGGGAAGGTGAAAAACCCATCTTGCCCTAGCGGTAAGTGAAAAATTCCTTCCCAGCCCCCTGAGAAAGGAGCAACTCGCTAATGCCCAAAGCAGATCAGGGCGAAACATGGTATTTTCATGGGTGAAAGGGTGGATGTTGCTCTGCCTGGTACAGGTAAAAAAGGGGGCTTTTACTGCACAGTCTCTTCCTGTGACTTGAGGGATGGATCAGCCTCTCAGGGCTGAGCTGGTATGGAGCTGCCTGCCTCTGTAACAGGTAACTCTCTGGCTCTCTAGCCCTTAAAGGGGCAACACACCTTCTCCAACAAGCCAGAGAGAGGGCCCACCAGTTATTGTGCGATGAGGTCATTAACAAGGAAAAGAGCCCTGCTGTGGGGAATTAGGGTCACTTACTGTAAAGCAGCATAAGAAGCTGTTCTGAGCTAGAACCATATTTCAGCAGGTACAGAAATACCAGCACGTGGCCTGCATGCTAGCTAGTGTGTCTGTAGTGGAACTTACTCCTTAGCTGATTATGTTATCAATTCAGTTCAGGGAAAAATCTATAGAGAGTCTGTATTTATGATTTGGGAGGTTTTGAAAACACCATGGGATAGTCCTTTGAAACGGTTCTCTTGTCTTCTGCCCACAGATTGTGATTTCAGCTGGTCAAACTACTTTCCCAAACTAGCTTCCCATTACATTTGTATTCTAATAATTTCACCTGCAACTTATTGCTTTTGCACTGGTGATGGATATCCCTCTGGGATTCCCTTAATTAAAACTGCTACGTTCTTCTGGGTTTTCTTGTTCTAGCTAGATGGATATTGTTGAGGTTTTTTAAGATGATAGGAGTCACAGCAAGTCTTAGGCTAGTATGCCTACTAGCCCATTAATGCAGCTATACTGTTCTGACGTATAGGCTCCTTGTTACATCCATACTTGGCTTGTTATCCTCTTATCAAGCTCTCTGCATCCCTTTGTTTATTTGAGGAGACAGGAAGACTGTGTGAAGGCTGCTTAGTCAGGGATATCAGCGTTGTTGGCAGGGGAGTGATTGCCAGTTGAAAAACAAGGCATTATTGCTCATTTTTTCCCTCTTATTAGTTTGATTACATTTGCAAATCAAATCAATCCATCAGACATGATCAGGCCTCGTCCGCATTTTAAGGAATAGTAATCTCCGTCTAATAAGATGCAAATGTGTCACATCGGTAAGTAACCAATAAATCATCGTCTTGTCTTTGGCAATCATTAAATATCAGAACCAACAGTCAATTTTTAGTATTTTCAATTTGCGATATGCCGCTGGAATATAAAGATAGATGGACGTAATTACACAAACCAAACACTATTTCAGTTCATTCCAGACAGCAAATTTAGTGGAAGGTATAACTGGCTTGTCATCACACTACATTATTCCTGGCGGTTCATGCAAAGTTCACAGACAAGCTTCAAATGGACGTTGCTCTTTTTACTTCCCTAACAACATCCCCATCACCATGACCAAACTTCAGCAAATGACTGAAACATTGTAGGACATGTCTTCCATGGGTGCACAAAGAGACATGGAAAAAAGAACAGGACAGTTTTTCCAGTACTGGCCCATCAGGCATAACTAAAACTGCAATCTAAAAAGTTTTCTAATATTTATCACATGCCCCCTCTACCTCCTCTCCTGCCTTTTTTTGGATGACTGAAATAAGCTGTTTTAAAAAAAAATCTTATCCCAATTAAAAATAATAACTTTCAGATTTCCTGCATATAACTCTTCTGCACAAGTTATCCAATATGTGGCTGAATATAATGAAGACACAATGCAAATGTGAAAGTTTTCAATCCCTGACTAATCTGATTTTTCCCCCATTTAAATGAGTGGAAATTCTAATTCTTTTTCTTCTTTTTTTAATTGATTTGGGAAAATTGATTGCCGCATGTACATCCTGTGGATTAATTGATATGTGTATTGTCTTACTTGTAGAGTGTTGCTTTCCATTAATGGCTCTATTTGTACCAAAGGTTTGGATAGTTTTCAAAGAGGGAAAAAGAAATAGGCTGCTATCCTGACCTCATTGGAATCAATAGCAAAACTCCCATTGACTTCCAGGAGAAAGCAATTTCATCCATAGTGTCTATATATGCATCGTATGTTTCATTAAATGTATATACAGGTGCTGAAAATATATTGTATCAGTGATGTAAAATTAATTTTAATTATGAAGATATGCTCCATAATTCAATATATTCAGGATAGATCTTTACACGCAAAGGTGCTCTGTTGTAGACTGTGTGCTTACTGTATTCTGAGCTAAACAACATAGACCACTACTTTACATTCACAGACATTATGTTATGAGTTTGTAGAATGAAAAACCTAAAATTGCAATCCTTTACTTAGGCAAAACTTCCAGTGATGCCAGTAGGCGTTTTGCCTGAGTAAGGACTGCAGTATTAGACCCTATGGCTGCTTCTATTATTGTGATACGATGGAAGGGCCAGATTCTACAAAAGGCTGGCTTTCTACTAAGCCATAAGTGTCTGTGCAGAAATCAGAAAAGTGGATTTTGGAGGCTTATGTCATCTTATGTAGGTTTCCACTGCACCAAAGCCGGACCCAGGACTTACTTGTATCTGACCTTAAGAGACTTCACTATGGTACCTATATAGAGAAATGTATGCCATATTTGGGTCTTCTGTTGCTGAAATCTGTCAAGCTAGTGTCAGGGCTCCTTTGCCATTATGTCTATTTCAGCTCTCCTTCTCCTCTTCCTTCCCTCCTCCCCCCAATTGAGAAGGGGAACCTCATACGCTATGGAGTAACTGAGGCGAGCACTAGTTGGAAAGATTCTTCAGCCGCCTAAGAAAGAATATTTTTTTCCTGGCAGCATTTTGATTTGATTTTATAAATAAATTAAGTGTAAATTAGGTAAAAGGCTTCTTTGTGGGAAGGCTCTACTTGCTTTTGGGTCTGCATCACTTTGAATCTCTTTGCTGACAGTTGTCTGGTGAAAGGGTGGGGGGTTTGCAAACATGAAAATTTGAATTGCTGCATGATCACCACATAGAATTCATTCTTGGCATGAAAAAGTCTTGTTCTTTTTTCTGGCAAAAGAAGTATCTGCATGAGATAGATGATAGAATATTACAAAGTAATGTTAGTTAGCGGTGTCTACATGCCAAGCATTTAGACAGCTTGAAATACAGCATCAATTTATAAACAGTTATTGCTGCTTTGAAAAATATAAAATGTTAATATGCATGGGCCAGTTTTTAGTCTCACTTACAGTAGTGTAAACCTGGAATAATTCCATTGATATGAAGGAATTACTCCAGATTTAGGCTGGTGTAACTGAGGTAGATTCTGGCCCTGTAACCCCAACAGGTCTAAGCAAGAGTCTGCCATAATACACTCCTAGCCCTCCTCTTTTTCTAAAAGATGCCTATATGCCACTTTAGCATATTCCTTTACATGTTTTAAACCTCATCTGCTGGACTAATCCTGTATTTGTCCTGTAACCCTGTATTTGTCTTTTGCAAAATGTCCCCCATGATTGTAGGCAGTCTCCAGAAATCTCATTGAGGTACATTTGATAAAGCCGTTTTCAGTAGCCATGTGACTTATAAGCTCAGTACCAGAACCTTATGCTCTGTCTAACCTATTTACATACCACCATGGTATCTTTATTTGCTTTTCCATCAAATCAATAATGGATCTAATTGAAAAAATTGGCAGAACTACATACAACCTAACTACCAGTCTCAGTGTTTCCAAAACATCAGAAATGTTGCACAGCTTCGCAAGTGACACCTGTGTCAGTGGTGCACTTCGGTGACTAATACGTACAAAAACAAACATTGCTACAGGTGCAGCATCTGCACCAATTGATCACTGCGCTGTGAGAATTAATCACCTAGTATTCAGCTCAGAGAATAAAATTTACATCTTAATGTATGACTTTTATTACAACACCCATTTGCACTACTAGAAACACTATAGTTCGCTCCAGTTTGAAATTTTATGTGTACGGTCTCAGTCAAAGTTCGCAAGTTAACATTCTTAATTAACAAACTTCACAACAATTATATGGCTGGGATTTTTTTTTTAAGTTCCATCCTTCCAAATGCCAACGCTCATTGGGCTAGGTGATGAAGTGGGTTTAATCTTTGGAGCCCTAGTTTCAAATTCTGTTCTTACTTTCACAACTGAAAAGGATTTGATGGTCTCGTCTAGTTCATTGTGGACAATGCTCCATGTGAAAAAACATCATCCAATTTGGCATATTTCATGCTTGGCAGACCTTATTCAAGAGGGCCCGGCAGTGTTGCAGGTGCATTGGCAAGCTGCGTGGAGAAGCTAATACAACTGTCCACATTACACGTAACTCTAGCAAGTTGTATCAGTTCCATACCTTTGCAAGTGCTAAATTAGCCTGTCATGCTGCCAGTAGAATCTTCCTCTGTGCAGAGCCATGTTGAAGTCGGTCCGGCTGGGTGCGAGGGTCTGCACAGGTGGATCCGATGGCAGGCAGCATTGGAGTCATAAACAGTAAAATATTAAATAAAGAAAATTAGACTTCAGCAATTGAGATATTCCCCCCCCCCCATATATAATGGAAAAACATGTCTTACTCATTAACATAGCTTTTGGTATTTTGAAAAACAAAATTAAACCAATTGTGTATTGACACATAGAAAGTTAATCTTTTTCAGGGAAATTTTATGGGGATGTTTTATTATGTGGCTAATTACATATTTACATGTAATGGCCCTGGCAGAGCCATTACAGTCCATTGGGTAAATAATATGTTTTAAAAACCATTTATAAATATGTATTTACTTGACAGACCAGAACGGCTTTTTCTCAGTCATTCTCAGTCACTGAGTAAATAATATATGGATTGCTTTTAAAAATAAATATGTATTTCTCCGACAGACATTCCAGGCAATTGGGTAAATAATATGCATATTTTTCAAACATTTAAAAATACATGGGGATATATAAAAATTCTGGCCTAAATATGTATCTTCTGTGGAGATCAGAATGACTCTAAAGGTGTCAGACTTAGCTTTGAAATTTCTGTTTTAAATTGCTTTTGTCAGTTTGTGTCACAACCTTCCAGTTAATTAAATGTATTTTTATGTATTTTCATACAGACAGTATAATATCAATGTTGATTTAGAGTTTTATAACACTAACACACTTGACCCTCTTACTCAGTAGTATAAACTATAAAGTCAGCACTGTATAGTTATTTAAGATCCTAGTTTTAATTTTTCACCATCTGAAAGTGAAAAGACTCATACACTGGTCCAATCCTGCTCCCAGTGAAGTCAGTGGAAAAAACTCCTGTGACCTTACTAGAAGCAGTATCAGTCCCAGTTGTACCAATCAGCTGAAATTTCCTGTTAACTGAAGTCTGTTTATGTCCCCTGAGTCTTATTTTAAACTGGTTGGATGGTATGCATAGCTATGATGTCATTGGGACTCTTTGGATAGGTTTTGGATCAGGCCCTATATTAGATCTGTGTTATGCTTCAGTGGACAGGGCACCAGAATGGAAGTCAGAAGACCTCTGCCACTGTCTCTTTGCTGTGTGACTTCGGGCAAGTCACTTAATCTCTGAGTTTTATTTCCCTCTCTGAAAAATTTGAATTATACCCCCAATTTTTGAGTGTTTTGAGGTCTATAGGTTTAAATTACTAGATATTATTCATGGCACTCTGGGGCTCAGTGACTTGGCACAATGTGTCATCCAGTTGTTTCTTCTGTGGGTACCTCTACACTGCAGGTGAGAGTGTGCCTCCCAGCATGAGAAGAGATTTTTAGCAGCGTAGCCAGGGATAGCATGAGCAGCAGCTTGGGTTAGCCACCTGACCGTGTTCCTGTGGTGTTCAGGTGAGTTTGTACTCAGGCAGCCACCTTGAGTTGCTGCCCTCGGCAACACTGCTATTTTTAGTGTGCGAGCTTGAGCAGAGTTAAGACACATCTGTCTACTCACACCTGGAAGCCAGCTCTCAGCTGCAATGCAAACGTATCCTACGCACTACATGAGTAGCGCCTGTCGATCCTTTTCATAGTACTTGGGTCATTTTCTTCCATTATCCTTTTCAGGTATCTTCCAAGACAGGGATAGCTCAGTGGTTTGAGCATTGGCCTGTTAAACCCAGGGTTGTGAGTTCAATCCTTGAGGGGGCCATTTAGGGATCTGGGCCAAAAATTGGGGATTGGTCCTGCTTTGAGCAGGGGGTTGGACTAGATGACCTCCTGAGGTCCCTTCCAACTCTGATATTCTATGATTCTATGATTTGAATAAACTGGGTTCTATTACTACTACTAATTAACAAAGTTTTTTGCCACTTAATGCAGCGTTTCGGTTGCCTAGTGATAACTCGTGCAGTTCCAGAATGTCAAGTGCAGCAAAACTCAAACTTCTAAAAAACAGGAAATACAGAAACGCAGGGCACCATTTCAGATTTTGGTAGGCGGGGGTCAGGGAACTTTAACCGTGATTCCTGGGGCTACTTAGCCACTTGAAAATACTAGTTTTTTTTGGCAGATAACTCAGCAAAATAGCTGACAGGAGCCCTGTATCTAATTCCTTTATAGAAGAAAGAAAATTAAATAAATATTAGAAACACTCAGCTCTAATAACAACATGTTCTGACATCTTGTGGCAAGTCACTTAAGGGACACTGGTTAGGTTTAAAATTTTAATGTATATTCTTACTTTATTACTAACTCTGTGGAGAGACAGACCCCATCAGGACTCCTGGGTTCTATTCCAGCTCTGGGAGGAGAGTGGGGTCTAGTGGGTTACAGCAGGGAGCAGATACATCTGGGTTCTATATAAGAACATCAGAACGGCCATACTGGGTAAGACCAATGGTCCATCTAGCTCAGTATCTTATCTTCCAACAGTGGCCAATGCCAGGTACTTCAGAGGGAATGAACAGAACAGGCAATCATCAAGTTGCCCTGTTGCCCACTCCCAGCTTCTGGCAAACAGAGGTGAGGGACATGCAGAACATTTTCTTGGATCCCTGCCCACCCTGTCTAATAGCCATTGCTGGACCTATCTTCCATGATTGTATCTAGTTCTTATTATATTCCTGTTATAGTTTTGGCCTTCACAACATCCTCTGGCAAAGAGTTCCACAGGTTGACTGTGAAGAAATACTTTTTTGTTTGTTTGTTTTTAAATCTGCTGCCTATTTATTTCATTTGATGACCCCTACTTCTTGTGTTATGTGAAGGAGTAAATAACATTTCCTTATTCAGTTTTTCCACACCATTCATGACTTTATAGACCTCTATCATATCCACCCTTAGTCATCTCTTTTCCAAGCTGAAAAGTCCCCATCTTTTTCAATCTCTCCTCATACAGAAGGTGTTCTATACCCCTAATCATGTTTGTTGCCCTTTTCTGTACCTTTTCCAAGTTCAATATATCTTTTTTGAGATGGGGTACACACACTATTCTGCACACACCAAATTTGCACACAGTATTCAATATGTTGGCGTACCGTGGATTTATGTAGAGGCAATATGATATTTTCTCTTATGATCTATCCCTTTCCTAATGATTCCCAATATTCTGTTAGCTTTTTTGATTGCCACTGCACATTGAGCAGATGTTTTGGGAGAACTATCCACAATGACTCCAAGATCTCTTTATTGACGGGTTCAGCTAATTTAGACCCCTATCATTTTGTAACTGTAGTTGGGATTATATTTTGCCATGTGCATTACTTTGCATTTATCAACTCTGAATTTCTTCTGCCAGGTGTTGCCCAGTCACCCAGGTTTGTGAGATCCCTTTGTAACTCTTCACAGACTGCTTTGGACTTTCAAAATTACTCAAGATAGTTATCATCTGCAAATTTTATCACTTCACTGTTCACCCCTTTTTCCAGATCATCTATGAATATGTTGAATAGGACTGATCCCAGTACAGACCCTGAGGGACACCACTATTTACCTCTCTCCATTCTCACCTTTTATTCCTACCCTTTGTTTCCTACCTTTTAACTGAAGTGCCTGGCAATGCTTTCAGGATCATCTAAGGATCCTTAATTTACTTTAATGATAAGCCTTTTGTTATCTTAATCACCCTGCCTCTGTTTATAAACAAACTCCCTGCCCCAAAGGCTGTGCTGCTCTCAGCTTCTGAACTCATCACATATCACACCCAAGCTGTTGCAGTTAAGAGCTCCATCTGGGGCTGGGGTGAGTAGACCTCCCCTGCAAAACTTGTGAGGGGGGGTAGAGCCCTCCCCTGCCCCCCCCCAAATGGCACCCCTCTAGAAACGCCCACACAACCTTAACTCTGCCCTCACTGGAGTTGGCAATAGCCTCTGGGAGTTATCTGCATGCACTCCAGCTGCATTCACTGTTAGGTGTAGCTATATTGAATGGTGGAGGAAGAAGTTGGAGCAGCTTAGAAGAGCTGTGATTGTCATACGGGGAGATCTGGGTCTGAGTCCCCCCATGTGTGCTATCAAAGGAAAGAGGTACATGTGTACCTTGAGGTGCCAGTCTGCATCATTTCAATACAGACTTGAGTAGGCTGTGTCAGCAGCAGGGGCCTGGAATCTTCTTGCCAGTGGTATTGTCAGTAGTGAGGCAGGATATGAGAGCAATCTGTGAATTTCATGACAGGTAGGGGAAAGTACAGCTTTAGGTGGCAACTTGTGTGCAAGTACAAAGGTTTGTAAAAGGGTACAAAGTGGTTGCTAAATGTTACATTTGTGTTATTCTGTTATGGGAGTAAGCTCAGTGTTTGAGCTTAGGGCAAGTTCATGTAATGCCTGCCCATTACAGTGAAAAGGCACAGTGTGAAGATGTTTGTTATTGATTTATTGGGGCATCACTCAATGAGGCCAGAATTTCTGGGTGTTAACCATAATTCTATATTTTCTGGTTTTCAGAAGTTTTAGTTTTGCTGAAGTCCATTTTCTGGAAGGGTGCGAGGTATCACATAACTCTGCATTAACTAAGTTTTGATTACTTAAATATCCTACTTTTTTAAACACAGAGAGAGAGAGAGAGAGAAATGTTTGTTGGTATGAGTTAGTGGTCCTTTCGACAGTTGTATTTCTCACCTAGGTTTGCAGTTGATAGGCTACTGTGGCTAGATAATAATCAAAAGATCTAGCTTTTATGTAGATCTCAAGGAACCTGACATCATTATCCCCTGTGACAGGTGGGAAACTGAGGCACAGAGGGGTGAAGTGACTTGCCCAAGGTCACATAGCAGGTTGGTGGCAGAGCTGGGAATAGCCCCAGTCCTGTGGTCTTTCTATTAGACTACACAGTTGGTATGTGATTCCTCAGTGATCCTCCCTCTCCTGTACATTTTGTTATAGTGGAATGGGGATAATGGCCGTACACTGAAATGTTATCAGTGTGCAGTTGCTAACACGGCCAGTGAGAAAAATCTCATCTAAAGTCTGTGTCCCAGAGCCTTGACTGTTTTTACTACATGATTGTTATGGTGACTTTAAGCATGTGAGATAAGACTGGTGTGTCTGTCTCCTCTGCCCCACCACTCCCCCTACCAACATTTCCAACTCCCTAGCCATCTCATTAAGCCATTAGTTGGTACTATAGAAGCCATTATCATGTACCATGCTATCTCCTGCCCTATGCTGCTGCATACACGAATCACAGGTAGCAGCTTGCTAGAGGGCTGCACAGTACCTCAATTATGTGAACCAAGCTGCACACTGAACTGGGCCCCTCAGTCCCACTACCCGCCTCCAGCTGGGACTCCCGCCCTTGCATCAGCCATGCCCCAGGCCACCCCTTCTGCAAATGGGGTCCCTTTCCGCCCCACAGGGGTGATGTGCATCTTAGGTATTCATTGTCTAGATTTCAGATTTTTACATTTTTGTTACTTTCAGTCCTCCACCCCAAATTTCAGCTCACGTGGAGGTACAGGGAGAGGGGCTCAGACACCCCAAAAGGTCCCCCAAATCCCAGAAAGTACTGCGGGCAGAGAGAGCTCCTCAGATCCCAGCACACACAGAGAAGGAGACAAATCAGGTCTTGCATGCCTCCCACCATTTGTAAACCTGCGATTTCCTCCGCTACCCCATATATTCTCCACCCTTCTTCATCTTCTCTTCTCACACTCGCCAGATCCCTACCCACCCCCCTTACCTGAGCCTCACAACCCCTTTCACCTGCCCTACCACCAATTCCCATTTGTCTTCGTCCCCATGATACCCTCCTCCCTCGATGCAGACCCAAACCTCTCATCCCCATTACCACCTTCTCATGCTCCCCTATCATCCCTCTCCTCCCAGTGAGCATTCTCATGTGTGATTCCTTTTTTACTCAAAAATAGTTTTGGCACTTTCTGAATACGCTGCTGTACTCAGGTTGCATTTCTCCGAATAAGAATAATAAGAACATCCTTCTCAGGGGCCAATTTTTCCCAAACCCTTGAACATTGGAGACCCTGGAGCAATGATCTGAGCCCTGATTTGATCTCTGTGAGGAAAAAAAGTTGCCAGAATCTCTCAACTTTAAGAAAATCTGTTTTTATTTTGGAGGATGTATCTCAGGAACCTCTTGGTCAAGTGGCCCCAAATTCATACCACTAACAAAAAAGTCCATGGCCCCATGAGACACACCAAATTTCAAGGCAATCTAAATTTCAAGGAAAGTAACCATGTAAATTGTAAAAAGAAAAGGAGTACTTGTGGCACCTTAGAGACTAACCAATTTATTTGAGCATGAGCTTTCGTGAGCTACAGCTCACTTCATCAGATGCATACCGTGGAAACTGCAGCAGACTTTATATATACACAGAGAATATGAAACAATACCTCCTCCCACCCCACTGTCCTGCTGGTAATAGCTTATCTAAAGTGATCATCATCATTGTAGAGCACTCAGTCAAGCTTTCAAGAGAAAGCTGGTCTTAACCTTAACTGTAGGTGAGCTGTCCCTCTTCTGTAATACTACATTGTAGAGCGTTCTATTTCAAGATGTAAATGGGTTTCAAGCACAAATGAATAAAGTCTCACAACAGCTTTCTGAAGTAGTTTCCTTATGTCTAGTTTACAGGAAACTGAGGCAAAGAAAGGTTATGAGACTCCACTAGAGTTATACAGGAAGTCTGTGGTGGAGCTGGGAGCTGAGCCCAGATTGTCTGATTCACAGTCCTGTGCTTTAACCACTAGCTCGTCCTTCAGCCAACCTTCCCCTATTCGTTTGTGTGTGTGACTATATCAAACTCTTAAAATCCCACACGTTTCATTAAGCTAGAACTCAATGCTTCAGCAAAAGTGGATTTGGCAGGTGCCAAGTACTGTATAATATGCAGGCCCTGTGATGGTCAGTATGTCCAAATGGAATCCACTGTAAATGCAGTCATGACTTTGATAGTGAAGGAATGAAACATAGAAATTCATAATAGTAATGTGTTCCACCTAGAGGTTTATTATTAAGACAAAAAGAAGCAATATTGAATTAAAAAAGGAGCAGTATTTGGGGCCAGCTCTTAAATCCAGAGGTGACCAAACCTGTTGCCATGCAGTTGACCCAGATTCTAGGCCTTGGCTGGTCTGCTGCTTGAGATCACTGCTTAAATAATATTCTGAGAGTGTAGGGGTGGGAAAAATGAACGCTTCTGTGTCACACACTGGTTGGTATCGATAACTTTCAGAAAGATAGCCACATCAAGTACTGGTCAACGAGAAGGAGAGTTGCCATGACACAGCATATTCAAGGTAGATCATGGAAAAGTAACGGGCTGAGGAGATGGAGGGGCAGATTTCCCAAAATAACCGCATTTAAGTGGCTAACAGTTTCAGGTCTTACTCCAGGTTGCACATCCTTAGCAAACCTTGCACAACCAAGTTCTGCCTGTGCACACACCTGCACAAGTATTGTTTTAGAGGATTCACAGCAATATGTGCTTCAATATTGGAAGCCTGGGTCGAACTCTTTGTGGGTCTTCCTCAGGTAAAGCTCCCATTGACTTCAAGGGCATGGATTCAGGAGTGCAAGATAAGGCCCAAATATACTTTCATCATCAAAGCAGTTTTACAGTGCACTGAGAAACGCATAACAAAACATTATCATTCGTTAATTGTGTGTTACAATAGCATCCACTCAGATCAGGGTCCCACTGTGTTAGGCACTGAGCAAACACCCATGTATCCCTAAGAGGTGACAGTCTGAATTAAGTAGATATAAAGAACTAATGGAGTGGGAATGGGAAGGCCAAGGGCAATAGTTAAAGGAACATGTGGTTACACAGACTAGCTATGAGCACAGTTATGATTCTTTTTGAAGCATATAAATAAGTGAGATAGTTATGACCACCTGCATTGACATTATCAGTTGCAAATTTACTGAAAACGTAGTGGCAGGGATGGATCTTGATGTTTAATTTGAAGAAGGAGAAGGTGGTGACATTACAAATTAGCTGGGGCAGGGTGTCCAGGCATTAAGGGAGGGAGGCTTGGAAGAAAACACAAAAATGCTTCGGAAGAAGATAACACAACTGGAGAAGAGATAACATTTGTATCTTACCCGCTCTGTGATCATAGTGAATTTGGCTGTTAAATTCTCTGTATAATTAAAGCAGATAGGAGGATTCATACATTTTGTCACAAATTGATATGATCTTTTTCATCTGTGATCTGAATAAGATTGCTCTGTAGTTTTTAATTTAGCAGATTAAGAAGTACAATTAAAATATCATGAAAAAGATTCTAATCTTAACCTTTTTCTGCTTTTCCCTGCCTAGTTGATCACCAGGGCTGGTTTATGTAACAATTACCTCCGCTACTGTAAATTTGTTCTAGTTCGTGGACTGAAGTGTTAATAAAAACCTTACAATATTCCAGAGGGAAAAGCTTTCCATCTAATTAATAAAACTTGGAAGAATACCCAGGACACTGAACCATATCTTTCTTATTAGTATTGGCTCCTACAAAAGAGAATCCCTGACTCTCAACACATTAGTAAATGTCATACTCCTTGGTTGCACGGAGACCTCTTGAAAAACTGTTGATTTGCTGTAGGAAAGAAAGAATCACCGTAAGAAACAGTTCAGTTGGGGAATACCAAGTGCACAAACGCAGAGTAAAACATGGCATGCATAACAGCAGCTACAGATTTTTGCAGCATTAAATGAATCTTAACAGAGAAGACATACAATTATGCACCATTTCCTTTCTGGTTTTTTGACTGGATGTACAGTAATGTTTTTCCCTAAACCAATGTATATTCTTATAACAGGTTGTCTTTAAAATACTTAACAGAAGCTTTCCTGTTCATGACAGGTTTCAGAGTAACAGCCGTGTTAGTCTGTATTCGCAAAAAGAAAAGGAGTACTTGTAGCACCTTAGAGACTAACCAATTTATTTGAGCATGAGCTTTCGTGAGCTACAGCTCACTTCATCAGATGACCCAACACTCTCACAAGTCTTGGGAGACAGGCCAGTCCTTGCCTACAGACAGCCCCGCAACCTGAAGCAAATACTCACCAACAACCACATACCACACAACAGAACCACTAACCCAGGAACTTATCCTTGCAACAAAGCCCGTTGCCAATTGTGCCCACATATCTATTCAGGGGACACCATCACAGGGCCTAATAACATCAGCCACACTATCAGAGGCTCGTTCACCTGCACATCCACCAATGTGATATATGCCATCATGTGCCAGCAATGCCCCTCTGCCATGTACATTGGTCAAACTGGACAGTCTCTACGTAAAAGAATAAATGGACACAAATCAGATGTCAAGAATTATAACATTCATAAACCAGTCGGAGAACACTTCAATCTCTCTGGTCACGCAATCACAGACATGAAGGTCGCTATCTTAAAACAAAAAAACTTCAAATCCAGACTCCAGCGAGAAACTGCTGAATTGGAATTCATTTGC
This sequence comes from Caretta caretta, assembly GCF_965140235.1. Lineage (NCBI taxonomy): Eukaryota > Metazoa > Chordata > Testudines > Cheloniidae > Caretta > Caretta caretta. Next base: position 165,195,700 of record NC_134208.1, read on the forward strand.
AAATTGGATACTATTAATTTAGGCTTAAATAGAGACTGGGAGTGGCTAAGTCATTATGCAAGGTAGCCTGTTTCCTCTTGTTTTTTCCTACCCCCCCCCCCCCCCCAGACGTTCTGGTTTAACTTGGATTTAAACTTGGAGAGTGGTCAGTTTAGATGAGCTATTACCAGCAGGAGAGTGAGTTTGTGTGTGTATGGGGGTGGGGGGGGGGGATGTGAGAAAACCTGGATTTATGCAGGAAATAGCCCGACTTGATTATGTAAAGAGTTGTCACTTTGGATGGGCTAGCACCAGCAGGAGAGTGAATTTGTGTGAGGGGGTGGAGGGTGAGAAAACCTGGATTTGTGCTGGAAATGGCCCACCTGATGATCACTTTAGATAAGCTATTACCAGCAGGACAGTGGGGTGGGAGGAGGTATTGTTTCATGATCTCTGTGTGTATATAAAGTCTGCTGCAGTTTCCACGGTATACATCTGATGAAGTGAGCTGTAGCTCACGAAAGCTCATGCTCAAATAAATTGGTTAGTCTCTAAGGTGCTACAAGTACTCCTTTTCTTTTTCCTGTTCATGTAATCTAAAACAGATTTCTTAGAAACATCTTATGCTAGCGTACCATCTGCATGAGAATGTTCTAAATTTGAAAACTGAATGGCTCACATAAAAAAGGAAAAAGATACAAATGCAATATTGAAAATCTGATCAAAATATATGCTATTGGTTCCATTTTGTTTGCTTTAATCCATATATGGGAATGATAAACTTCTCATTGTTTCAATGTGCTGGAGCAAGTTGTACCTCAACCAATATACAGTAAGCCATGAATTAATTGCCTGAATATTTGTCATGCAGAAATTTCTTGTCCTCATTTAAAAACTGTAGTTGAATTCTCACATTATGGAATACACATGTACGTACAATTACTAATTGGACAGTTACCAAAGTACATAAAAATTCAAGCAATTCTTTTGTAAAACAAGAAGCACTGGATAAGATATACAGGTTTTATCCAATTTTTAATGTCATTTAGTTTTTTTATATTTTATTAGGCTGTTATTGCATGTTCATTGATATTACCTTTCCTGATAGAACTGAGAATCCCAGCCTCTTTGGGGCTACATCCTTCTTGAAGTTTCTCCCCTGAAAAATGCTCCTGCTGAGCATATTTGTATTTGCTTTTCATCCTAGTGGTGTGAGTGATTGGGTGGGAAGATGAAAAGAAACAAAGCTAAGGGGCTCTTGTATGAGGCTGATGCTAATTTGGCTAAGTACAAGTCAACTGGCTGGGAAATGGTGAGTGGAGTTTTGATAGTTTTTATCAGTCTACATCAAACCTTCCCAATCCTATATAGCCCTATGTTTCAGCTAAAGCAGTCAGCTGAATTTTGGTACCTTTTAACAGTTTAAGGCAGCGATTTAAATTCTATACAGGGATCAGAGTCTGTAAGTGTCTCTATAGTCTAGTGTTTTAGATGTTCTAGTATGCTGTATATGTTTAACGTTTATGCTGGGTTTTTCCCTTTCTTTTTGTCCATTGAGAATGTTTACAATGCTTCCTAATACAGTACAGGAATAGATCAATTCACACCATGTACAGTGAATACTGTCCACACATACACTTTCAATAAAGCATGTTAACAGCACACCCCGGTCCTTAATAGACCATATATCAAGGATTGCCAACATTTCTGCTGGAAGGAACCAGAATCACACATCTCATCCCTTCCCTGAACTTGCAGACCTGCTGACTAGTGACCCTCTGTGACTATGGAGATATCTCTCAGACTTAAGATGTTTGATTATACTATTCTGTTGTCCTTATAATTCAGACCGATTATCTTTCAAAAAACCACTTTGTAATGAAACAGGCCAAGAAGGCAAAATTACCGAGAAGATCCCTGCTAATCTCAGTAGCTTTCAGAGTGCCATGAGTTTGCTTAATAGAGCAAAGTACACACACACACACACGTGTGTGTGTGTGTGTGCACTTTTATGTGTGAGTAATACAGATTTCTCACCCCATTTTCTTTCTACGGAAGTAGCCTCAAGCCTCAAAGTGTGGTTTATCCATCCCTGACAGTCAACATAATCCATGATTTTAGGGACCTATACAGACAGTGAAAGTCCAGATGCTGTGATATTGAAACTCTCTAGCTGATGTCCATCTCCCCAACACCTATTTTTTTTAAACTCAGTCTAATTTCTGGGGCCATCATTTCTTCCATTTTTAGGAACATGGGAATTGCCAGACTGGATCAGACAGTTTTTGTAGTCCAGTATCCTGTCTCCAACAGTGTCAATACCCAATGCTCCAGAGTGAGGTGCAAGATCCCCACAGTAGGCAGATGTGTGATAATCTATCTCCATGAAGACCTCATCCTAATCTTAGAGATTAGTTTAAACTCTGAAGCACAAGGTCTTTATTGCTTAGAAATAGACAAGTGTGTGTGTACATATATCTATATATATATATGGAGAGAGAGAGCTTTAACTGTTACAACTCTGAACATTATTGTTCTCTATATCAGCGTCCAATCTCCCTTTAAATCTTGTTAAATTCTTGGTCTCTGTGACATCCTGTGGCACGGAGTTCCTCAGCCTCATTATGCATTGAATGAAGAATTTGTTCTTTTTTTCAATTTTGAATTTGGTACCTTCCATTTTTATTGAATGTCACCTACTTCTGATGCTGTGAGGCAGGGAGAACAGAAACTCCTGATCTGCCTTCTCTGTATCATCTCTTTTTTATCCTTTTATCCATGCTTCCTCTTTTTAATCTCCTTTCTAAAGTAAAAATCCCATTTTTTCTATCTGTCTTTGTAGGAGAGTTTTTCCATGTATCTAATCATTCTTGTCGCCTTTCTCTTAAAAAGCTATTGCAGCTTTAGAGTGACCAGTATTTTGCCTACAATATTCCAAATGAGGGAATACCGTTGATGTTTTTAGAGCAGAGGTTCTCACACTTGTTGGCAGACCCCTTTTCAAATTCAGCGTTAACCATAGACTCCCAATTGAGAAAATGATTGACCAAAGTATATGCGTACATCACATAAACACGTACTGTTAGTAATATTTTTAAGAAAAAGAGTAGAAGAGTACTTACAGATATCAGTGAGATAGGTGTGTCTGCTTTCAAGGACATCCTGCCTGCCTGCCTTTGTTCTGGCACGTTCTTTCCTTTTAACCATGAATATGGCCCAAGCTCCAGGACTACTCATTGAATGGTAGCGGGTACTATAGAAGGAATGTAATTGGTCATGGTGATGTTTCCAAACTTGTGCATAGTCTCCATCATGGTCTGGCAGAAACACTGCAGCCTAGCTTTTTTTCTCCCTAGAGAGTAGCCAAACAGACAGCACTTACCATCCTGCCAGCCTAGAGTGACCAGATGTCCCGATTTTACAGGGACAGTCCCGATTTTGGGGTCTTTTTCTTATATAGGCTCCTATTACCCCCCACTCCGTCCCCGTCCCAATTTTTCACACTTGCTGTCTGGTCATCTTATGCCAGCCATAAAATAATTCCATTCCCATCACCTCCATAAAATGCCTAGATTATAGTGACCCAAGGACCAAAGTCAACCAGGGTCCTTTTTACAAAAGCAGGTAATGCTGATAACTAAGCCTGTTACCTGTTCCTTCAACTTTCACTTTAGTTTTTACTCTCAAATTGAAGAACAAAGTCATTGATACCAGGGACCAGCTTGCTTCCTTCCTAAATTGTGCCAGGGAGATCTCAGGGACCGGCACCGGTCCATGGACCAGTCATTGAGAAACACTGATCCAGGAGGATGTTGCATGAGGTTAAGTTTCCTCACCTCATCTTCATTACTGCCTACAGTGAAAGGCTAATATCTAACTAAATCTCATAACATATATTCAGAATGTCACTTTTATGCAGGTAAAAATTAATTTATATTTGCTTTTCTTGATAGAAGAATTGAACTGAATACATTTTGAAATATATAAGATGAAGAGAAGGAGAACAGAAGGCTATAATTTACAAACTTGTTGACTTGAAATTCTCTCATCTGGGGTGTGTTAATTTGCCCATTTAAATTCCTTTCTTCAAACTCTACAGAAGATTAATGCAGCATCTTCCTTTCCTCAGAAAAATGCCCGCAGCCCCCCCGTAACCTATCTACTATTATTTGATTATTTTCTAAAACAGTGAGGCTTTCAACAAAGGTTTTACATCTTTAAGAAATCAAACGAACTCCAAATTGAATAAGAGAGAGAGAGCCACAGAAGGTTGCCTTCATGCAAGCAGCCAGCTTTCCCAAGTGTCTCATCCTCTCCCCTCTGTCATCCTGAGGCAATGTGCCTGCATTTGTGTGTAGATTTATAGTTTATCTTTATCTATGGCTTCATCTGTAGGTAGCTATTATAGCCGCCTTGCCTGGATATTGTTTGGGCCTGATAGATCTGTCTGTAGTTCATCAAAGGGGAGCTGAGTGGCTAAAAGCCATTGGGTCCAGCTGAGGATGAAATACGAGCCATCAGCCTTGGTAATGGCTGTAAAATTTCATAATTACACGGCCTTTATTACATTGCATAATGATCCTGAAGCAGTATGGAACAATTAATTAAGATTTTCAACCGTGGCTCTTTCAGAAATTAAAAGGTGCTAGTGGCTGAGAAATGGGGAAGTGCCTTGTCCTAAAAGCATTAGGGATGCTTAAGAAGTACTTCCTGGGTACTTAAAGAAAAAGAAAGAAAGAAGAAGAAGAAAAGGAAGATCAACTAGTTAGGCAACTAATATCAGGGTCACGTTTCTGTATTTCACTGTTACATTTTAATGTCAAACCTATCTCTAAAACTCTTAAAAATAGACACCATCACCAAGATTTTCTTTTTCCTTTTTATAAAAATTCTGTTTGTTTTCTTTTTTAACCATTTGTCACATTCATAGATGTTCAGCTCTCCATGCCTTTAAATAAATAGATGCCATGACACATGAGGGCTAGTTAGCTGCATACTACCGTGTTTTGACCAAGTATTTTCTTTTATGTACTTTCCCATATCTGGGTGCATTGAAATTCTTTCAAGATCTTTACAATTTGACAGACATCCCCGAGGAAGTCTTTTCTTTTAAAAACTCTTTTCATATTTGTTTCCTTTCTGTTCTTCTTTGTGCATGCAGCAAGTCAGATTTAATATATGTATATTTTTTCATAATCTTGACCTCAGACCTGCTAAGGAGTAATTAGATTTGGTAAGGTGCTTCAAGAGTAACTCAATAGCCTCTGATGTAAATACTGAAGGACAGAAGGAAAGAAAAAAAAATATCTATCTTAAAAAGAGGGAGAGAGAGAAAGACATGCACGCAACCTGTTGTGATCAGTTTCTGGCAACAATTCCAAAGACCAGCATATTGCAGTCCAGATGAGGCAGCGTTCATTGGGCTAATTGTAATAAAGTTAATGAAAAGATAGCAAAAATAAACCCAGCATTCTTTGTGGCCAGTCAAAACTTTTGTGAGCTCATTTGATAGGAAGGAAACTCCTTTTTTAAGAAGTGCCAGTAGTTTCCCTTTTTTCCCCCTCAAACTATGTTGATTTATACAGAACTGTCAGATATTTGCCCACTTTGGGTATCGTTGTTTTAAACTAACCAGTCATCATGTAATGTCTTACCTTTCTGAATATTTCAGGTGAGGCTAAGGTTTCCGTTGGGCATCTCTAATAATAAACTTTCCCCAGAAAATTTGGAAGGAGTACGTGTTTCAAAAAGGAGCTGGCTGCTTGGAATAAATTCTCTTGTTGAGTCATTTATTCCCTTAATAGGAATTTTCTGATCTGCTGTCATTCTTGTTCACACACTGGGTGTCACTGCCTCTAAAACACTTGTCATTCTTTAATGGAAACAAAATAGTCATTGCAGTCAGAGCCGCAATGTCATTCCACTACCCCTTGCTGCGTCGGCAATAGTGAAAATGACAGAGCGGCTCTCAGTAGGGGTAATTAAAATGTAAATATTGATATTTTATTATTTGAAATTACTTTCCAGTGCGGCATTTAATATCTCTCCATCTGTGCGGCTCTGTTTAGCGGTCACTTTAGTGTAGCTCTGGGATGCCAAGCAGCGGCTTGATCCCCGTTATGTCAAAATGCTTGTTGCTGCTTAATTTTGATATCTAATTAAGTGGAAAAGTACAGTCCACACTGTAATCCATGGCATCTTAACCAGCTGCTTGGGTATATTTAGAATTAATCTCCACTATGGAATCATCCTAATGTATGCAATTAAGAATCTGCTGATGGCTAATTAGGTGTATTAGAATCAGACAGCTTTTTTCTTTCTTTACTATTTGGACTGTTTCAGGCTTAAGACACTCTGCCTCCAGAAGTAGTCTTAAGGGTACATATACACTCAGCTAGGGCAAGTGAACCCTCTACATTCATACAGGAGAGGTACCAATCTTCCTCTTTCTCTCCTTCCCTCCTGAATCCCCTGAGAGCAGGGCAAATGCAAATATTATCTGAAACATTCAGTGTCACCATGACATTAAGGAAAGAAACTAACCAGTAGAAGGAAGTAAAAACCCACTCAGGAAAAGATATGAGGCAGAAAGCGTATAACACAATGCTCTGATGTGACTTTTTTTTGTAAGGGGGAGCGAGGGGTACATTCATCAGAGATTTTTACAGCCCTGATAAGTTTTTATTTCTGTAAACTGAATGGAAAGCTTTTCACACATAGCTGTCACAGCACAGGCAGGCTTAATTTATGTACATTGATTGCATTGTAAGCATAGCCATTGCTGTATGCTAATACATTCCAACACTGGCTTCATATTAACCAGATTGGGCGATTCCTGGAAATTTGACTTTGCCAGATGGAAAGATGGAGGGACCAGGGATTGCCACTGTTCTCAATGAGGAAATGACTGGTTGCTTCCCTGGAGAAGTGAAAGCCAGAGGGTAATGACCTAACACTACTTGAGCCAAAGAGCACTCAAAGTAGACCCAGTAGAGTTTATCGATAAACCATGGCTCATATTACGCATATACAAAGCCCCCTCCCCTTCTAACATTTATAATCCAATTTTGAAAGTGAATGAAAAAGCAAACAAACAAAAAACCACTACGAAATTCAGAGCAAAGGCTTTTCATGCCATCTTCAATTCAGTCTGTTTTGCCCAGTCTTTGCAGCACATATGAAGTGCCGTGACCCCTAATTATTTTCAGACCCTGAAATATCTGCAAGTCTGTGTAAATCTAGGAAGGCTTAAGAAGCTTTAATTCTGAATATTCTAGTTTTGTTGGCTGTCTGTTGAGTTTGGAACCATTGTGATGCTAACTGAGGCAATACAAATGTCTCCAGGAGATGACTTTTGTTGTTCTTGTTTTGTCACTTTCTTCAATTTTTTTTCTCTTCACATTCTTTTTAGGAAAATTTAGGAAGGTCTGTTTGTCGGGAGTCAGCATTACTCAGTCTCTGTGCTCGTTCAACACATGCTGAGACTAGGAGCAAGGGAGCCCAGTTGTCTGGCTAACCCGAAAGAAGGACAGGAGACATGTGACATGGGTTTAATTAGGCCACAACTTTATTATTAGATGTCTGGGACTACCCGACAGATAAAACTGTACAGTGCAGGTAACCCCTTGTTTATTCCGTAATTACCGGGGGGGGGGCTTTTAACAGCTCCCCCTCTTTTTCCATCCAGGTCCCTCCAGCAAATTTATTGCCAGGACCCTACCATACCTGGGGGGCTTCCACCAGCTCCCCCTCTTTTCCCTTCAGGTCTCTCCAGCAAATCCATTGCTGGGACCTTACCATCTACCCCCCCTCATAGGAGGGTTAAGGTGAGCTATAAGAATGGGGGTTGGCTCCCTCATAGGCGTACCAATCATACGAGTCCTGAACCGCCCCCCATTCGTTCCTTTAATGAACACCTTTTTAAGTCCTCTTCTAAGCCATTTATCTGGTCACTGTATACCTTTCCTATGGGGTACCTGCACTGAACATCCACCACAAGGAGGTGCCAGCAATTAGCTTGGTTACCTCCTCCTTCCCCCCAAAAAATTTAGGAAGGCCTATTTGTAGGGAGCCAGAATTACTCAGTCTCCATGCTCATTCAACACATGCTGAGACTGTGAGCAAGGGAGGCAGCTCTGGTGCTGGTTTGTGTGTATCTGTTTTTTCATTATATCAGAATGGCAACATCAGAACTTCTGCAATCTTAATGGAAGTGTGTGAGTTACTCCCATTATCTGAGGATATATGATATGATCCCTTGCCCATTGTCACACCAATGTGTACTTAGATAGTCCTTAATCAGTGGGACCTGTGTGGGTGTGCAGTTTAATTCGGGCTAGTTGAAAACCATATAAAATGTTTCGTTAAATCGTGGTGGGAAGTGCATACACAGTAATGGCTTTTCCATGTTAAACAAATTGCCCATTTTATGGGCTAAATTTTCAAAGAGGTTTTAACCTAGCTTCTAATTTTGCACCTGCATTTTTGCGTCTACAATCATGTGTAGGCACAAATGATGCAACGTTGATATCTACATGATTTGCAGACACAAATGACATTTGCACCTGCAAATCTCTTAGTAACATGCCTGAATTCTACTACTTGCATCCACAACTCACTGAGGGAAAATGAGTGCAAAATTAGTCTGTGTTTGAAATTTTGGGCCTTTTTATGTAGTAAACTCACCCAAACCAAACTATCAGCATCATAAATCTAGACCTAATCCTTTCCCTCTTTCGTGCAAATGCCTCAGCCTGAAGGTTAACAAGTTCAGGCTGTCTTGGACTATTTAGAGAAGCAAATTCCACTGAAAATGTTCTGTCCCTGGTTCACACCTGTTCATATCTAGGAACTGATATGCTAGTAGGAGCACATAAACTGATCTCAGCTGGAGCAGCTTTACACAGATGAAGAGACACTCTTTCAGGTAGCTGGGAGCCAACCATGTTTAAAGATCATGAGTTGAAAACCTGCAAATTTTAGCTTTAAACAAACAAATCAGATTGTACATACTGGTGTACTTAAAAACAACCATACCCAGGACTCTTTATGTTAGGATTGCTCTCCCTTCAGGTTACCTATAACTATAGTGGGCCACATTGTACTACTCACCTGAATGTTAGAGCCCTTCCATTGGCAATATCTCAAAGTTAAAATCAACAGCGTAGAAAGGTAGCACAAAAGCGTTTTCATATACCATCCTGCAAGTAAGAAGGAAAAATAATCCGTTTCTTCTTTACAGTTATTTTTTCCCTTGTTCTCATAGCACCCAGTGATGAATCAAAATGTATGTCTTGGACCCGATTCTTGTTTCACTTTATGCTAGTATAAATTGGGGATAACCCTATTTGGAAGCTGTAGTGTGCCAGTGGTGAAATCAGTGTGAGAGGAGAGTCAGGCTCTTTAATTGTTTAAACCTGCTTTTTTCTTAATTTTTTGAGATCAGAATACTAGGACAGCATGGTGTGAAATTACAGGGGAGGAAAATAAAGAGTCCAACTCTGCAAGCTTTCTGTCTGTGGAACCCCCACTAAAGGGAGTGCCACACATGGAGGGCTTACCAAATCTGTCCCCAGGCAACTCTGGCTAACTTGTTACATCTGACTTGTCACATTGCTGAATGTTAGCAACAGAAAAGGCTAGTATGGAATCTGATAAAAGGTTCCTTTCTGTGACACCTTCAAGTTGCTATTATGCTGTTTGTCTTAAAGAAAAACTTGCAAGAATTAGTACTGTAACTGGAAATAGCAAAAAACTAAAAGATATATAGACATGGACACCTTTCTTTTCTTTCTGGGACATACATCTGATTTAAATAACTACATGCTTGTGAACTACAATAAGTTACATGAGGATTGCAGCCTTCTGTGTGGAAAAAAATTACAAACTGAAATTGTTCCTCTTTAGAATTATTATGTAATGTTTGATAGAGAGTAGAAGACAAAACTGAAATATTTCTAACTGGCATTTAAATTACATTAACACCTTCTTGTACAGTATGAGTGAAAGGTCACGCTAGACAAGAAGCATCTTCACTGTTTGTAAATGTCTAATTTGCTGCTTTTAAATTGCTGTGAACCTCACTTACTTAGTCCTGCTGAATGAATCCAGTGTTGCAAATACTTCTGACAAGTGAATATTTGCTTAGTGAGAATCCATTGTTCTTAATGGATTGAGATGGACACGCAGTGTGAATGCATTTTTATTGCCAATCCATCTATCTGCTGTTGTTTCAGTGAGATGAAAGTGTTGTGATAAAAGCCCAAGGTTTCTCAATCTGCTGTTTGGCACTTGCCATCCTATCAGTAGGGTTTACTCAACAGTGCTCATGGTCAGCATTTTTCTGTGTTATAAAATAAAATAAATTAATATTTTATAAGAACTTACATAAACAGATAAAATATAGATGTATATCCAAATAAGAAATGGAAAAATGAACAGGGCTGGCTCAAGACAACATTAGACTCTGAAGATACATGGGAACCCTTCTTAGGGGACTCAAATTGGCCCCCAGATACCCTGGTTGTAAAAATCTATCTATCTGGTGTCCTTGCCACTATGGCAAAACTAGCAAATGGCAATCAGAACTCTTAGTGCAGACAGTATAACTTCCAAACTGTGTGATGAGGTGGAAGGTGTTGTCAGACAAGGATCTGAGTTTACAGAGGCCAAAACCAGTTCTTACCTTAGCACACATATTTTCCCCATTATATTCATGAGGAAGAGGCTCAATTTATCCTCTGTAGCAAAGCATCAATTGGACAAACTGACCATCTTTTCTTAGTTTTGTGCAAAAGTCATGGGGCCAAACGCAAGTGAGAGAAAACTGGTCCATAATGCTACAAACTAATCCCTAAATATACAATGTTACTATGACATTTCAAATTTGTCCAGAAAGGCAGGATAAGGTCTGTCTTTATGCATGTGTATTTGGTCTTGACTTACAGTTTTGACATGTTTGTGCTCTTAGCTTTATCTGATATTTACCACATGAAAATATTCAGTTGTCAGACTCCATCTTGCTGTGGCACCATGTGTTTGTCCAAGGGTTTGTCTTGGAGACTGCCATGAAGCAAACGGCTGCGACAGATATTTTCAAGTTGAGGAGCCACCATGTACTGTTGGGACCCAAATTCAATGCTGGTGTGATGAGATTTAAATCTTTGGAAGTCAGTGGAGTTGTACTAACCTGCCAGGAGACAAACTGGGGCCACAATCTATAAAATATAGGTGGTGACTACATGGTATCAGAGTGAAAGTACTGCAGCTGCATTTGGTGATCTGCTTAATGGCCAAAATGTTTATAGGGTTTGGTATTCCTCTGACTATAATGAGGTAAATTTGTGCTTTTAAAAATGGGATTACATGAATTGGGCTGGGATTATGCGATTCAGGAGCCTGGAAGTCAAGGGAGTATTTACTCTAAAGGAGAATACTATTAATGCTTCCTGCTCTCCCTGGGATTTCCACAATGGGAAGAGAAGAGCTTTAAGTTGGAGTCAGTGCTACCTAGGCGCCTTTCCCCAGCTGACCTAGTCATGTCTAAACAACCTCATGTGCCTATAGCAGAAATTTTGCTGCTAGAGTCCTCTGCCAAGGTTTACATCCATGGGAGTCCCAGGGTGAATCTAGGCAAGTATTGAACGTATATGAAAAGGAGAGAGGACAATAGTCCTACAGTAACAAATCTGGAAACCTGTAAGGCCAGATTCTGATTTCAAAATGAAGTGGAGCTACTGCAGATTTACACTGGTGCAACAGACATAAAAAAATTGGCCCACTGTTGATTATTTGAATCCCAAGCCAAGCACACTAGGTAAAGTACTCTGCTTTGCAGGAAAAGAGAGAGAGAGAAATAAGCCATAGCATTTAAAACTTTGGTTTTGTTCTTTCAGCCCATGGTGAATATGCATCATTTTTGAAATGAGGAATTGCAGGGGAAGCGTCAGTACACACAAAACATTTAGAAGGAAGTTAATCTATCAAAATTAAGTATAAATCATTTAAAAATCCAAACTCTGATATTTCAACTGTGGAAATATATTGAATTTGCAACATATTAGTCATTGTAAAGCACAGCTTTGATTATAAAAAATGTAAATGAAGATATTTGAAGTATAATACCATTGGAAACTAGAGGAATATTTTGCTCATAGACTCAACAAACATGGGAAAAAATGGTGAAGTAAATGGGGCCAGATTATCAATAAACATCAGTAACTTCCAGATTTGTCAATTCTTTTGATATCCAATAAAAAAAATCCTGGTTTATAAACAAATACTATTGATGTAATAAATTTAGTTTAATGTGAAGGAAAAGAAGCAAGTGTTCAAGAAGGAGTAGCCTGGGTTAGGCATCAAATGCTTAATGCTGAAAATAATAGCAGGGATAACTGTAGACACTCTTTTTGTAAAATAGTTCTCATAGTGCTACAGATCTTGCTTTGGCACTTGACCATCTGCAGCTGCTTCACTCTAGCCTCTAGTGAGTTAGTGTCCACAAAGTCCATCTTAATGAAGCAGAGGAAAGGGTCTTCAGGAATATAAAAGATTTACCCTGCTTAGCATGGTGCTGTGTGTGATGTGAAATAGAAAACAAGTGGTACATGTGCCGATATTTGAAGAGAGCAATGGATTAAATAGCCCCATTTAAAAGACTGCTAAATCTGTATGTAACCATGGCTTAGAACTCCTAATACTGTGGATAGTATAGTTCAGCTTCTTGTTAGTGGAAGGACACATAAGAAAAACGCCAAGGCCTTTGTTACCTATTTATTCCTCGCTTCCTCTAAGCACTGGGTTTATTGGTATGTGAAAGGAAAAATCAAGCATATGCTAAGTTGCTCAATCAACCTTCTCTCAATGCACACTTAGTGATCGCAGTGAATCATTATGGCATAATTACAGTTTGAGTGTGATATACTGTGTGTTGAAAAGTCGCTATTTTTAGAGGGAGAAACATTACAATTCCCCCTCCCAAAACAAAATTGTAACCAGCAAATCAATGCCATTGCTAACTGATATTATGAGACACCCTGTAGATTTACAATGCTTGCACTCAGCTATATAAAAATGGCACTGAAAACAATGCCGAGCAGGGGTTAAATTCATATGCCTGCACTGCAGCCTATTTCTGTCAACATTCAGCTCAGGAAATAAACATTTATACTTTCTGAACTGAAAGTGTATTTTTGAAGACTAGCCGTCAGATATTTTTTGCCCTTCACACTTTCAAATGTTTAGCCTTTTTTGTAAGTTGACTGCAAAGTGCATCAGTTTGCCAGGCAAAATAAAAAAAATCTTGACAAGTGCCCATGGCATCATTGTCAAGCACATGAGCGTCTAGTAGAAGATGGCAGGAGGGTTGGCACAAAACATGCTTCCTTCAGGCTTATTACCTCAGGGGTACCTGACTCTTGAGAAGCTTTTCAATCCTTCCAAATTACGTTATTCCAAACTGTCATCTGGTTTATTTGGAGCACACTGTATTGAAGATAAACATGCTATTTAACTGCAGGTCAAGGTACAGAGTCATTCTGCTAGCAAATGTCTGAGATACATTAAATGGCACTAACTCGGGGAAGGAGATGAAGAGAGATCAAAGTTGTCACGAGTATGCACGGAATGATCCAAGCTGGGAAGGAGGGAGGGAAAGTACCACAATATAAGTGCATTTTAAAAAGCCATAATACAGCTGAACATTTTAAACTATGACCTGTCAAACACCAGGGATTAAAGATCCATGCAACACACTACATAAAGTTCAGCAACACAACCATAATGCAACCTCTTATATCTATTTGAAAAGAATTCACTATTGTGAGCTAGAAACCTGTACCTAGTCCAGATAGCTTGACATGTGTTTATACATAGTTTGGGGATTTCTTTTTAAATAATTACATTTTAAATAGAAAATAGTCACTTGTCAGAAAACAGGGTAAATATTTTTTCAAGATAGGACAAATTATTATTTGGGTTATGAGTTTAGCTTAGTATTGCTAACACTTCATATATCTATTTATTGTGACTTTAGTTAGTAACACTGGTTCTGTTACTACATCTGGATATTAGGTATAATTAAAATATATTTTTCATCAAAAATGTGCCTATATTTGCAAATAGAAGGCCAAATTTTGGAACTTCTGCTCAAAAGTTAGAACAAATTTTGGTCCTGATTGACTCATTGAAGTAGGAGTTGGAACATAAATAGAGAGTGTTCATGTGGGTAAGGTTTGTAGGGTCAGGACCAGAGTTCAATGAGATAAAGGAATAAGGGTCTCAACAATTTTAAAAAGATCTCATTATGTAAACACGTATCCCTTCTTAATCCCTTCATTTACTGTGATATGCTGAATGTCCAGTGACAGGAAAATTGTATTGTACTATAGGCATGCCTTATGCCTTCCAAATATTCTGGCAAAAAAACAAAAACAAAAAACCACTCTGTAGGCTAGGTACTACAAGATTCAACTTTACGTTCCCGTGAAGGGTTGTACCTAAGAGTTAAAATAGGTTTTCACTGAGCAGACTTTCAAGCAAAAGTTGCTTTTAACAGAGAAGGAAATGACCGTGCATATTTGTTTTATTAGTAAAGAGTAGAATTTTGTTATTTATATTTGTCAGTTTCTTTATGACATAATAATTTGTGTTGATTTTTAAACATTTCATGTGAAAAATCTTAGCATCTGTAATACATCTGCAGAAGATGCATTCTTCATAAGTACTGCACAGTACATCACAGGCAGTGTCCTCATTTTTTTCATAGAGGTTGTATGTGGTTCCCTTTGATTATGGCACACGATAAATGTGGTATCGAAACATGCTGTAATTTGTGAAAACTCCTGTACAAAAGTAGATAAGTAAATAAAAGAAGGAAGTTGAGAGCTTTGAGAAAAATAGAAAGGAGGTGAATTGCAAGTTAAACTTTTTTAAATCAAAACTGATTGTATTGCTTTTTGCTTAATTAAACCCCTCAGAAGTGTGTGAAACATTGTTATGGCTGAAAAATTGTTAATTTGTAAATCACAGGGACAAAAGGGCTCTACTGCAACTTTAAAGTTTCCATGCACGTAAATGTCAATAGAGTGCCTTCTCCATCATCAGCACTAAATTCACATTGATGCCTCTTTTCTTCTCCGTATTGATCCTTCCATGAGAACGTAGATTTGTATCTGTTAATTAATGCGTCCTGAAACAGCGTTTGTATTAATCAGGCAGATAAGAAAAATTGGATGCCTGCACCCTCATGACAACCGTAAAAGTGCTGGCCCTGATAAAATCGTGGATGGACCTCAATAAAAAAGTTCCTCCTTCCACTCAATAAACTAATCATCCTGCTTTTAATTATTCGGCAGAAAGATGTGTGGAGATTGGAGAATGTGTAAATCTATTTACTAACAGCAGTGTCTGGAAGGGAGAATAGGGCTGTCACAGGACGGTGCTGCAGGCTACATTCTCTGTCCATCTGCTACTGCAGAAAAACTGGTTCTTGAGAGGAGGGAAAGGAACAGAAACATGAAAGCTAATTGAAAGCATACATTCCTCCTTATGACTTTTCAGATGATTATTTCCTCTCCCTTTCCATCTTATTTATTTTAATCACAGATACGTTATTCTCCTTTTTCACCTCTTCAAGGTTCTTCTTGTTTGCTTACTTTTTGTTGGATTTGTTTTGAAGGCAGAGAACTACAGTTCTATATCACAGGGCACAAAAGACTGTATGAGAAAATGAAAACCAGAGAGAGAGAGAGAGAGAGCAGCCAGTTTTGTGTTTCCGTTTTTATGGATTCTTGCTGCTTTAGATGGATTAATAAAAAAACATAGTAGGTTTGTTGCTAATATGTAGCGGACGCCTGTGTAAATTCGCCGGTTTATGCTATATTCTTACTGGAATGTAAATCCGACTTTCAAAACAGGAGGGAAATGTATTTAAGTAGAGTCAAATGACAAAAAGACTGTTCTTGCAGCAGGAACCCTGTCAAAGAACATGTAAGCAGTTCCATAAACAAGTACATGGAAGCTTCAGACATGTCCTAAGACCCCCTTAAGAAAAGCTTGACTAATCCCCTTTGATGATTTTATTAAGTACTTGTGGTTGATGGTGCCAACTGGCAAACTAGTACATTTCACCAACAGGCCAGGAAATCATTTCCTCTCCCATATTGTTCTGTAGCTCCTAATGTGATTGGGGATATTAGCAGTTTGATATAATAAATGAACAGCTACCGTAAACAAGAAGTTGAAAAGGTAAGGCAGTAAAGATTTTTGCCCTTAGTGATCCTATTAGGAAAGAGAGCAGGACAAAAAAAGAAGGCAAAACTTAAATTCATTAAGAGACATTATTAAATTTTCTCTCTCCCTCTCAGAAATGATGGTGTGATTGCTATTCACTTGGCACTTTAATGTGCCATCCTGTTATTTCAGCAACCGTAGTAGAGGCAGAAGCCATTACAGAAGTAATTAGCGTCTTTTCTGAAGAGGATAGGCCTTACTTCTCTTTCTGCTGAGGTTGAAGTTCAAAGCGCTCTTTGCTCATTGTGATAATCACCTTAATTCTATTAAGGCATAAAATCTTTCCTCTTAAAAAAGTTTTTTTTGAAAACATGCTCCTTGGTTTAAAGGGGGCCTCTGAAGACATTAGTTCATTCTCCTTACAGCAGTGATGAACAGAACTAAGCTTCTGCTAATAAAAGCGCTTTGAACCTAGGTTTTTTATTCTCTAACTTGTTAGATGCCATCAGATCAGAGCCTCATAGCATTAGATTTTAGAATGTTTCTACTGAGAAGAAAAAGTGCAAGCCATTTTATGTTGCCGTTATACCTCCTCAGAATTAATACATCTACAGAAAATGCATACAAATTCAGGCTTGCTTCTAACTTTTACCTTGATTAGAAACCCTTTAATTTTATGCTGATTGATCTTGCAGAGGGGGAGAGTGGAATCCATATATATCGATTCATAACTTACATAAAAACAAAACAAAAAGGGAAAGTTGGAATGCAGAGTTATGGTGCATTTGAACCTAGTTAATATTTTTCCCCTGCCCCTTTTTTGCTGTTTAGGATTCTCCACTTTGTCTCTGGCTGACCAGATGAGCCTTCTGCAGAGTGCTTGGATGGAGATTTTGATCCTGGGCGTAGTGTACCGATCACTTTCTTTTGAGGATGAGCTTGTCTATGCTGAAGATTATATTATGGATGAAGACCAGTCCAAATTAGCAGGCCTTCTTGACCTCAACAATGCCATCCTGCAGCTGGTAAAGAAATACAAGAGCATGAAGTTGGAGAAAGAAGAGTTTGTCACCCTCAAAGCTATAGCACTTGCTAATTCAGGTTGGCAGTTTGTCATGATGGTTGCTACATTTTTTTTCATGTCACTTTTTTCCTTCCCATATGTCTTCTGCATGGTTGTTCTAAACAATGTTTAGGAATAAGTAATTCTTAATTGGACCTTCAGTTTTTGTGGCTATTATATGGAAAGGCTATAAACAAGGTAGTTCAAATTAAGGAAGTTCTTTATAGTTTTAAGTCATTGTGGAACATATTCCTAATGCAGTAAAGAATAATACACTGGATAATTTGGAAGGTATTACACAAGCAGAGATCCTTTCAAATGAATATAGACGTTATTCTACTAAATCCATTTCATAATCCAGATAAGACTAATCATTTCACTTAAACTGAATAGAATGGATGGATGCATGACTATATGCATTGTATGATTTCCTTGAATACAGCTATTAAATGTATTGGTATGGTGAACCCAGAGTTGGTTGCAGGGGGGGAAATCTCTGTTTCATCTTAGGGCTACACTTTACCATATGAATCCTCTATTATTATAGTAAAGTTTCACTAAAAGATATTACCTGTGCAGAAGGGGTTAAGAATTGCAGAAAGTATTTTTTTCTCTAAATTTGAATGTAAAAGTGCTGAAGCAGTGAACAGTGTCTGATAAGTAAAAATCGTTTGTGCTTTGTTGTTTTTCCTTTTGTCTCTCCCTAATGCTTTATTATGGTCTTAAGTCCCTTCTACCATTTGCATAAAGTTCAGGATAGATCCCTCTTTAATGACGTGCCGATCATTAGATACCTGTGTGTCAATAACGTGCTCTGATGCTATGTACCATTGACAGTCACACCGTGCCCCTCCATCTGCTTTTGTTTTGACCCTATCTTTGAACTTTATCTTGGTTGCTGGCCAGTAGTTTTCCCTTTAATTACAAGAAGGAAACTGTCAATAAAATCTGTTAAATGGGATGCAATGAGTGGCTTGAATGGGCGGACGGCTATTTGTTCAAATTCTGCAGCATTCAAGGTATTGACAGTTTGTTTTCTGGGGCCATATGTGACGATCAATCTCAGGCTGGGCTCAGCCGCGCTGAAAAATGAAAAACCAGATTGCTTTTGCTTACTTGTGGATGACGCCTTGTGATTTGGCGCGGTCCTAGTGAGATGAGACCTTCTGCCCAAATTGCCCCCCTGAGAGTCAGGACGCGTGACTGTTTTTAGAAATAATTTTTTAATTGATTTTGTAATTAACAGTTCATCTACAATATTGATGCATGAATCCTCAGATTGATAGGAGGGAAATTGTTTTCAACAATGAAGTTGTACTTTCCTATTTGTCTTTGTAATGGTATTTAGCATTTTCCATTTTTAATCGGAAATATAATTCAAAAAATGCAAAACCAAAACACCATTTGTTTCTTTGTAAAATATCCTCCATCCCCTTATTGAATCTTCATAATTTGTATGTGTCCTTTTTATTTAACCTACACAGAATGGTTCTGGTGTGCCATTCAATGATCAAAGTCTCTTTTTGTTTGGAAGATGATTTATTTTAGAGCAAGCTGAAGATAGAGGTCAAAACACTTCACAGCTATAGGAAAGGTATCCCCCAAGATTTTATTCCAGGTGCAGAACACCAAAGTTATGCTCATGTAGGGGTCTAAATTGAGAAGTTTTATTATTTTATTTATTTTTGCTATTTTATAATTCTAAGCCTGTTTGATTAAGAAACAATTCTATAGGTTATTCAATAAAAAAGGCATGATGGATAGCTGCGTAAGATAGCATCAAAAACGTGTAGTTATACATGCTACATATAGTGGACCAAATTCATCTGTAGCTTATGTTACTGCAATTCCCATCAACTTCAATGGGAATTACATCCAGGATAATGTGAATAAATATAGTGCAGTGTATTAAAATTCAAGGCAAGTTTAAATGAAATCATTTCCCCCCCATATTTTAATAAAATTATATGGTGACTTGAAACTAAACTATTGTGAAAAGGATTTAAAATGCATGTCAGCCACCTAACACCAACTTGGCTTTGTGTAAACAGGGTATTTATATTGTTAGCACTAGACATTTTAGTTACTAAGGACCAAAATGTTGATCCTACAAGCTCTTTAGCACATGAGTAGTCCCACTGAAGTTTTTACTTAAGCAAAACACCCATTGACGTAAGCAGGAGTTTTATCTGAGCAGGAATTCAGGATTGGATTCTTCGAGTATAATTTTCAGGAAAAGGTCAGACCAACCTCTACGTTTTAGTAGGTTGCACATGCAACTCAGGTAGTTAGATGTCAAACTTCTACCAATTACTATCTCACTAATTTGTAGGTGTGAATTATACTTACAAAATTACAAGTCATTACAGAAAATCAAACCCTTAGTGTTTCGATTGCAAATTCTACTAAAAGTACAGTATAAGCTTTTTCCTAGACAAAACAGAGTAGTTCAGTTTTATGTAACCATGACCTTGATTAATGTAAATGCAACTATAGTAGATATCCTAGAGTGAAATGCAATTATAAGAATAATCATGTAGTAATTTGGTTTTAAATACATTTTGTTGTTGTCACATCTTCTTTCTTCAAGCAATTCTAGTGTTATTCAGATATTTGTTCTCCCAACTTAACATTAATGGACTCATATTATATATCCGTAGGGAAAAAAGATCAAGTACCACAAGGAATCTTACAGATTTCATATGTTTCTGGCTGATCTATCTTGTCTAAAAAGAATCCCATGTTAACTCTAATGTAAATAATAGACAATAAGGGGTTTCTGACATAGTATCTGTATTTAGTGATTTATGAGTCAATGTCATACCATTTTCATTGCTGGTATTCAGAGGCAGAAAAAAGAAATTGTGGATTTTCTTAACCTTGATTGGACTCTGCTTTTAATAAATACCACAAGCTCTTTCTGTGGACTGACAAATCTAAGTGTCATAAAATACCAAATCTTTCAATATTAAGTTCTCCTACAGTGTATGCCATTGATACCATTAAAATTTCACCATTTTCCATCAGTTTCTGTAGAATGGTATCTAAGATACCACCATTATTTCCTATACTAAGAGCAGAGGGGAAATTTTGTATTTCAGGTAGCACTGTGTGGTAACTATTAGCAAGTTTTCACTTTGGAATGATGACCATTGTAGTTCTGCTTCTATAATTTTCTAGACATCATACTAAGTCTGTAATTCTCATTTAAAGAACAATCTTTTATAGGTATTGGTAAAAACAGAATGCATTTAAAGTCTGGGAAGAGTCTATAGTTTATCTACATAACAGCATAAATGTTTTCACATTTTGTACACACAGTTCAGCCCTGTGTACAGTCATGATTTCAGTAATTCTTTTTTGACCTGCAGTGCTTGATGTGACATTCATCTAAATTAACAGCTTAGTTTTAAACATCTGGCTTGATTCAATAATAATTAATGCACTCTTTATGCTTTAATACCAGAGAAGAGACTTACTATTAATGGTTGTCCTATCAATATCACTGTTCCCTTCCTTCCTTACAAGCACACATAAAGACAGACAGGTACCTCAAAATGACTGCAAGAAAATTCCATGTGTTCAACTGTACACTGCTCAGTGGAATCAATCTGGCACCAGTGAGCACTTTGTTTACTCACACAGAAAAACTACTGTGAACATTTTCCAAAATATTCATGTTCCAATTAGTTTCTCAGATGTTAGGAGAGGTGAAATGTTTGCACAGTGTGTGTGTGAGTGCATATACACAGATTTACTTGTGCGCGCACACACACACACACACACACACACACACGCTTTATGGTAGCATGATGTGCTTATGTGTATTGATTAATACCAAATAGAGAGATCCAGGAGAGCAGTTTTTTGGAATTGCTTAATCAGTAACAACCTCAACTAGACTGTACCTTCAGGCCAGAATTTTCAGAAAAGCTCAGCATTCACAGTGGGGTCAGACTTTTCCAGAATAGCTCAGCTCCCATTTAAGCACCAAAGGAAGTGACCAGCTTTTCAAGAGTTCAGCGGGATTGAAAAGCTGGCCCTTATTTAGGTGCCTAAATGGGAGTTGAGCCCTGAAAAATCTGAGCACTATTGAAAATTTGCCCGTACATCTCAGCACTGGGTGCATAGTTGCTCCATTTCAGAGGCAGCTGAGGGACCTTTCCTGCTCCCCATTATGACCAGTGTTCTCCTACTTGGTCTAGCCCTAAAGAAGAGCTCTTTTAATACCCCCCATCCCAAAAGAGAGAGAGAGAGAGAGAATCAAGGAGTCTGTTATACATCATAAGACAGACAAATATTGATATGAATGAAGTTACACACCCACTTAATGCCAGTGGCAAATTTGGCTCATATCTAGGATTTAATTTGTCAAACTTTACCTTCACCTAAATTACATACTCTGAGCAGAGGCTTGTTAGTGTTAAATAGTGTTCCTATGTAAATGTTAATTGGAAGAACAATATAAATTTCCTATTCCATGCAATCTATATCTTATTTTAGGCCCAATTTTGACTGTAGCTATATGGTATACTGAAGCAGATTATATCTAATTTCTAGTGAAGCCATCTTTTATAGTTGTATTTAGTCCATTGTATTATTATTTCCATTAGCATTGAAATTAGTTTGTAGATTACATATAAAATCTGTATTGATGTCATTGTTACTATACTAGTATTTCTTTTGCTTATATAAATAGCAAAATATGTGGGACACCACTTTAAAAAACATATTGGAAATTGCTAGTATTGTAAGCGTTTCCTGATACATGAATGCCTTTTCTGCCTCCAGTTCATTTTCCATGTTGTCATCTAGGTGTCATTCACAATTTGTAGAGATGTGCATGTTTGCCACCATTTGTTAGAATTTTATTATTTAATAGACTTTTCTCTGGCACTTCAGTCTAGTGTCCGAGCACCTCTCGTATGTTAATGAGTTTTTCCTCATATCATTATGAAGTAGGCAGGCATTATCCCCATTTTACAGATTAGGAAACTGAGGTACAAAGAGGTGAAGTGGCTTGCCCAATCCTGTGGCAGCACTGGGAATGGAACCCCAAGTTCCTTACTCCCAGACCAGTGCCTTCACTGAAAGAGACTATGATTCCTCTGCCAAGCTATATTAACCACAGTAGCAGAAATAGAAATGCTTATGTTCACCCGATTTTTCTACTGCAGAGCACAAGAACTCTCACTGGTTATTACAGCCATTACCTGTATCCTGCAGCGGAAGAACAGGACCCTTGATGTCATTCATGCAAATTTGTCTTTTTTTGATATCTTGTCCTATTACTCAGTCTTGCAATCTCCCCTTCTCCAAACACTTTGTACCTCTCCTTGGTAGATGTCCCGTCTGCTTATTCATTGTCCTGACCCTGTGCTTCCTTTTGGAATGTAGGTAAAAGAAAAGACAATTTATCTCCTTTTTAAAATTTATTTTAATCCCAAACTTACTGTTTTTTCATGACACCATAAATCCACCCCCCACCTTAATTACCATGAATTAAAGTATTTCTTGAATTCATTTTTACAGTCTGTGTGTTACACTGTCACCACCTTTAAAATATTCTCTCTACCGTACATCAAGGGTACATCTATATGGGGATAAAAACCCTGCTGCGGCTGGCCCAGGTCAACTGACTTGGGCTCACGGGACGTGGGCTGTGGGGTTAAACTTTGCTGTGTAGAAGTTCCAGATCCCAGAACCTGGGCTCCAGCCCAAGCCTAGAAGTCTACACAGCAATTATTCAGCCATGGAGCCTGAAGCCCACAAGCCTGAGTCAGCTCTATCTGGGCCGCATGTAAACCGTTTTAAGGATTCAGCTTTCATGTCTCTACTTGAAAGTAGACCAGATCAGTGCATTCCCTCTGTGTTGATTGAAATTCTGTTTTCTCTCCGTTTGTTATACTTGCCCTAGCTGTCCTTCTTGGGGTACCAGAACTTCTTTATTTGTTTCTCTTTAAATTCCCTTGTATATTCTGGCTGAGAAGTTCTGCTTCCCAATGTTATTATCAGATACAATCCTATCTTCAAACCAAGTATTCTGCTTGTCTACATTCCTATATCCAGCCTCAGGCCTCAGACTCAGGAAATCATCTTTATTCAGGAAGGATGCTTTATCACATACTCAAAATTAAGCACAGGTTTAAGTCCTAATAAGGATGGGCTGAAGCACGTGTTCAAGTGCTTTCCAGAAGTCTTAATGATGAAGATTTTTATCAGCAGACACCAGATAAACCAGGAATACAGTTTGTTTCATGGTTATAAAGAATCTCTTTCAACTTCTAAAAAATCTTTATTTTTTTTACATTTTGGGGGCTATATTACCTTTTTTTGAGTTGCAGTACTCATGAAATGAAATATAGATAATGCAGCACGCAAGCACTTTGTAAAGTTTGCAAGTTTCCCTGTGCAACTCTGTCATGCATCTCAATCCCAACATGCAGTAATTTTTCCGTTTCAGAACAGCGCACCCCTCGGTAGATACTGCAAATGGTGGAGTATTGTTTTGGTTCATTAATTTCAGTTAGAGAAGAGAATCAGGCCACCAAATTCATTTTATTTGAGACATAATCCAAATTGAGATTGTGCTGTCTAGAGTTGCATTAAAAGCACTATAATTACTGTTCTACTTGTTCTTGATCTCATCAAATTCTGTCAGGATCTTACAACTGCTGAACTTGATTGTATCCATTTTTGACTTGTGAATTACTTAGTTATACAGAACCATCAGGATAGCCCGGTGGTTGCTTTCAGTCAAGTTTCTCCCCGTAGTTGTTGATGTTTTCTTCTGTATCATATCTTGTGAGCATCTGAATGTTTCTGATCACTGCTGCATAATCCCTTTAATGTTGCTTTATTCATTCTACTGTTTTCTTGCTTTAGATTGACTCTGTTTTTTTTAAATGCAGAAATGCTTCATTTGAGGTCCATGTGTTTCATCTCTTCCATGTTTTCTTCCTAGTGATATTAAATACATAAACAGTACAAAGTACCATTTTAGAGTGGTCTCTTTCCCCTCATTTTAGGTTCATGCCAAACATTTGCTAGTTTCCATGCTCTGTGGTGTGTCCCGGATTATTCCTGGGTGGCCAGATGTTTGTTTTCTGCATTTGAGATGAACTCTGAATTTTAAACAAGGTAGATGGTAATCTGAGTTGGTATCTGGACTTTGTAGTGTTTTTCTCAGATGAGAGATCTAGTTTTCTCTCTTTTCTGCACAATGATCTAATCAATCAGGTTTCTGTGGAGCTGATCAAAAGAGGTCCAATTGTATTTTCCCTTGCTGTGACGGGGAAACAAAGCATTTGCAAGGATAAGATGATGCTCAAAGCAGAGCTCAATGAGTCGATGTCCTAATTTGTTGATTTTACCTTATTTCATTGCAACACTCTGATCAACAACCACTTTCACCACTTCAGTGCTGAAATCCCTTGCTCTGAGCAGAACATAGTGTTTGACATAGTTTGACAATGAGTTCCCGTGCCTGGCTGTAGAAATCTTCAACCTCACCAATCTGTGCTGCTTTTTTGCAGGTCATTTAATATCAAAATCTGCATACTTCTGAATGACAACACATCCTCATGTCCCTGTTTAATTTAATTGTTAAATCTAGGCACTGGTTTGAAAGGATTTCACACCTGGGTGTTGATTTCTACCATTTCCCTTTGGAATGGCAATTGTAATATGTCCAAGGGGGGTCTACTAGGAAAATGATTTTTCTAATCTTATTTTCACAGGTTCACTTTCCTGGCACAGGTAGAGCATTTAAAATGTTTATATTTAACATCGAACTATTTATTATGTTATCTGATATATTAAGCCTTTCTGGGTGTCTACATAGCCTCTGTGTTCCCTTAAATTATAATAGTTCTTATTGACCTCATCATCACACTCACATAGACAGGATTTGTCAACGATACATTAATCTTTTCTGGATTCAGTTGTAGTTTCTGTATCTGCCACTTTATATTTAGTGAAGCTATTTCTTTTTACTTTTGGGGGGCCAGTGCAACATTCCAGACCATTTTCCTTATTTCCAGAAACAAATGCCAGCCTGATTAAGATCTACATTCATTTAATACCCGGAATGAGACATAGAGCCAAACTGCAAGGCTGGAACATGAAGAAGGATCTTAGTCGAGATTAATACTTTCCTGAGCAGTCTGCCAGCTGAATCATGGTCTAATTAAAAAGCACAGATTTAGTGAATTTGCATTTAAGTGTTAGCAGACTCTCGGATGAGTAAAACTGAAATGATTTTGAATCTTTTCTCTAAATGGGAAGTTAAATTATAGTAATTCAATTAAATCATTTTAAAATCTTTCAAGCTAAATCAAAGCCTTTATAGAAATCTTAATAGCTGTTTGTGAAAATATCTCTGCTATTTGTTCTCACCTCATTTCCTGTGACATACTTATATGTCTCCCAAGGTGCAGCTGCCCAAACTCTGGCCCATGAACCACTGGCTGCCTACAGAGTACACGCAGGTGGCCCTTTGGAGAGTTGGCTGGTCACTTTGTTTCCCACTGCCAAATTGATTTAAAAGACAGCAAAAAATACATTGCTACTATTACTTTTCCATGTAAGCAATTGCTCTGTATGCCCCAGGGATGCTGTATGATCATCGATGGGAAAGGAGGGGAGCCACAAGACAATCCCTCTCTTACATTGTAGTCTGCACTGTGAAGAAGTTTGAGAACCTGGGGTGTAACAGCTATGTCATGTCACAGATTCTGATTCGCTTTCCACCTTCATTTTTTCTGTCTGTGTTTTTTTTTTTTTCCTTCTCATAATCAAATTTAGTGTGAGGGAAAAAATGTACAGGCAGCAAGCATTCGTAAAGTCATATGGCCAGAATTTAATCTGAGCTACACTGTTACAGATCTGCAGGATCACCACTGATTTCAATGAAAGTCTTCCACTCTTCTGAGGAAAATATTCCAAATCCATATATCTATGCAGACTGCCACACATCCCTTTGAAAATTCAAACTTCACATCTGCTGCATAAAACAAAAATCTACCCAGTTATGAATAATCTGGACAATTTTGCAGAGGGTAGAAATTGGCAAACATTTAGTGCCAATTTCTAGAATGTTATGGCCTCCTTTTGCTCCTCTAATGGCACAGAGAGGCTGGAGAACAGATAGATTTGGCAAGCTGAATTTCTCTGACATGGAAGAGCTCTCAGCTGGCACACAGCCAGAATACCCAGCTCCTACACCAGCTTCTAAGCATAGCCCTAGTGAGGGCATGGTGGGGCATAGTCTGCACACACTGTGATTTAGCAATCCATGGTTGATGGACAGTTCCTTGGGGACTGTTATTAGCCAGCAGAATTTAGAGCAGCCCCCACATTGCTCTAAAATTCCATTAGGAATAGCCTAAGCCCAGCCAGAGAATCAGGGATCTGTAATTAGAAACTTGGAACAGCAGAGAATCTGGCTGTTGAAATGCAGTGTAAATGTTTGCAAAGAAATCACTTTAAATAGAGTCCAGTGGATGGTCAAGAAGTGTTTGTTTATGAATGTTGAATTCAGTAGAGTACTCCGTGTCAGTAGAGTACTCCGTGTTTACACCGGTATAGTTAAGATCAGAAGCTGTGTGTGTGTTTGTGTTATATTCTATACTCTGTGATTTACCTTTCATTGTCACAGGTAAATAGAATTAACTAATTAGTTCTATACTAATACTAAAGAGGTGAAAGTTGAAGTTGTTGTTACAAAAGTAGCAAAAAGGGCAGATTTGGATGATGGGAACAGTGCTGAAATTTTACTGATTTTCCTTTTTAAATGTTTTAATCCTTACCCCCTTCTTTATATACTTTGTTTTTGTTTTTCCCTTTTTATTTTTTTAGACCTGACCACCTTGGTGCATGGTATCTTATCTCAGCGGTGTGTGCGTAGCATATCTAACTGCATGCTTCTTAGGGCATGTATTCTCTGAGACCTAGAATTCTTAAACATGTAAAACCCCCATAGGATTCCATTATGTGTCACTAACACGTAAACTGTCATCAGAATCAGTAAAATGTGCTAAATGATCCAAACTTGTCTATAATTGTCTGTTTCAGAGCAAGAGCTATAACTTTTTTTTTTTTCAGTTTGCAGCTTTCTTTCAAGATGGAACATGAACCTTTCTTTGTTAACCTCTTATATACCTGTGTGCGTAGTGTTTTTTTCACATTGTCTTTTTTAGTAAGAGGTGTATTTCCCACATGCTGAAATTATCTGAGAAAACATGAATTAGTCGGAAATATGTATTTTATCTCTAGGATGGTAGTTCAGGTTCCTAGGCCTAATCCTGTAATTTTTACTCACTTGAGTAACCTTTACTCAAACAGATAATCCAATTAAAGTTAATAGAGCCACATGCTTCAACAAAAATTACTTTGATAGGTAAGAGTTGCAAAAATTAAACTCATGGCACACAGCCTGATAGACTGTTATCTTCTGTAGGATAAAACTGACAAATCAGGTTCTGTGTCAGCCATCAGGTATGTGATACTGCTTAATATAACAGAAGAAATAATGATATAAGTGTATTTTGGCTACTGGAAGACGTTTCACTTAGTCATCATTCCATCTGAAAAAAGAGTTTCGCTAAATAGTCAAAAATTAAAATCAGAGCTACAATGATATGAAAGTGGGTTTTAGATTTAATCATAGAATATCAGGGTTGGAAGGGACCTCAGGAGGTCATCCAGTCCAACCCCCTGCTCAAAGCAGGACCAATCCCCAATTTATGCCCCAGATCCCAAACGGCCCCCTCAAGGATTGAGCTGACAACCCTGAGTTTAGCAGGCCAATGCTCAAACCACTGAGCTATCCGTCCCCCCCTTCCCTCTTGAGGAAATGCTCTTATAATGCCATGGAATCACTACCCCACAATCAACCCTACTATAAGCTTGCACAACATCATTGATCTCCTTGAGTGTGCACCCATCTGCAGTAATGTTACATGTGGTTCATTCGCTAACTGAATAAGCAACAAGGCCACAATTTGATTGAGTTAACCCCCATGATAAATACTATATAAGGCTGTGGTATTTTATCAGGCTCTTTTAAGATGGTGTGCCCATCTTTGTGTTGGTAACTGGAGGGGAGTGCCGATGGCTACTCTTCCTTTCACCACACTTCCTTTGACAACTGTCCTGGAGATCCAGCTGGTCTCCCCACAAAATCAAAGAATGCTTGCACACAAATGCCTACCATACTTCTGGTTAGAAGCCCTGGCAACGCCACTCATTCTACCTCAGAGAGTTGGGAGATTGATCTGGGATACCCCCTATCAGTCCACTGGTGATGGTATGTTGATACATGTTACAGAAGAAAAAATATTTCTTCCCCCCTTCATCTCCCAGCTGCTGAGAACAAGTGGCTGTTAGGTCCCTGTGCTAAATATTGAGTTGCCTTAAGTTTCAATCCTATTAGAAGATATAAGAAAGCAACTAAGAGCTAACATAGACAAAAAGAACAGGAAATTATTATTTTATTATTATTATGTAACAAACTTCATCTCAGAAACAATATCCAGGCAATTTAGGAGAATGACTCTGACTTCTAGGGAAGGATAATCAATTGCAAATATTGTACCCAATCCCCATCATTGCCCTCAGGATAACGTATCAGGTTCTCTCACCTTTACCCACTCTGAACAACTTCTTTCATGGACCACCTTCCCCCCCCCAGAGCTCCCATTATTTATCTCTGACATTTCCTGCGGTATTTATAGTTAAAGGAAATAGGCATAGGATTAGGACTATAAATTTAAAAGACACCCATTTTGTTGCAATGCTTTGGCTTCTTGATTATATCTCCTTGTTTTGTATCTGTGCTGTTTGGGGCTTTACATTTGTTTGGACTGAATCTCCCTTTGTTGCCTGCAGCTTCCACTGCTCAAATCTTTCCAGGTCACTTGGCAGTTCATTTTGGTTACTCCTGTGTGTTATGGTTAGGTCTCCTATTCAAATCTGATAACAACTGGCAAAGACAGATATAGAGTAACCAGGCAAGATGCAGAGAGGCATTTGGTTTTTTTGTTGATTTTTTTAAAAGATTAATTGGCAGAAGTAACTTTATAGGATCCAAACTTTCTGGGCAGGCTACATCTAGCAGGATATGTAAGTGTTAGGAGGCAGAGACAACTCCAAACGCCACTCATATGTGCTCTGCAGACCACAGTTTGAGAACCACTTCATTAGAATCTATGTAAGGATGACTGGCTGGGAGGGAAATTTCCTTGCTAGCCCATGAGGGAGGAAAGAAAGAAATCACATGCACACACACATCTTCCTTGTGTCAGCCAGCGTGAAAGCCCAATGGCTCTGTTTTTCTGATCAATGGCATCTCAGTCTGTAACCATGGAGATTGCCATGGATTGGTGCCACGCTTTTTGAAGGGAACCATTCTTGCAGACCTAGCAATACGGGCTGTGACTGAGAGGGGCTCTGCCCTTTCATTACTATTATGTCTGTGTAGCTAGAAAAATGACTATATGAAATTATTTATATAGTTGCATAGATAGTTTTTAACTTTTTTTAGTTAACTTAGTTAACATAAACTTAGCACTTTTACAGATGGCAATTACATGTGTATAATTACACAAGGAGACCCAAATATTCCCCTGAAGGTCAATATAGAAATAAGTGGGTAATTATCTAGCTTATCCCTAAAACAATATGGAAAATACAATGTAAATCCATGCAAATCCATCAATAATTATGGTACCGTTACTTATTCCAGTGCAAGTTACAGTCTAGAGGAGTTACACTGTAATTCAACAGTCTGGCACCCTGAACTGAAAACTGATGTTGCTCCTTTGTTTTGCAGACTCAATGCACATAGAAGATGTTGAAGCAGTTCAGAAACTTCAAGATGTCTTACATGAGGCTCTGCAGGATTATGAGGCTGGGCAGCATATGGAAGACCCACGCCGAGCTGGCAAGATGCTGATGACTCTTCCACTTCTGAGGCAAACCTCCACGAAGGCCGTGCAGCATTTCTACAACATCAAACTGGAAGGCAAAGTCCCCATGCACAAACTTTTTTTGGAAATGCTGGAGGCCAAGGTCTGACTAAAGCATCATGGGCCTTCCCATCATGCTCATTGAAAAAAAGGGAAAATAAACAGGATACTAATGGCAAAGAAACTTAGTGTTTGATTAAGGAAAAAAATGACTGCACTGATATTTAGCAGCAAGACTGTGAAGCAGCTTTCAACTCTTTCTTCTGTGTCTATCTGATGCAGTTTTCCTTTTCCCTTTTCTCTGTGTTCCTTTTCTGTTCTTTTATTTCTTCCTTTTCCTTTTTTTCCCCCTTTGCTGCTGAACTTTTTAAAAGAGGTCTCTAATTGAAGAGAGATGGAAGCCAGGCCTGCCAAAGGATGGAAATCCATAATATGGATGCCAGTGAACTTATTATGAACTATAATGTCCCCAGTGACAAAGGAATCAAAGAAAGAACCATCATACCTTGCAGTACAGTACAACATGATGAACTGACTGAATGCAGTATTAGATTTCATAGGAGCAGTCTCTAATTAGACAACTAAGCAACGATGCATCGGCTGCTTCTTATCATTGCATTTTCCATCTAGATCAGTTACAGCCATTTGATTCCTTAATTGTTTTTTCAAGTCTTCCAGATATTTCTTAGGTTAGCTACAATGTAACTTTTTCAGGGAATAGTTTAAGCTTTATTCATTCATGCAATACTAAAGAGAGAGAGAGAAAAAATACTGCATTTTTGTGCTGGCTTGAACAATGATGAACAATAATGAAGGACAAATGAATCCTGAAGGAAGATTTTTTTAAATGTTTTGTTTCTTCTTACTAATGGAGATTTTTTTGTACCAGCTTTACCACTTTTCAGCCATTTATTAATGTGGGAATTTATCTTACTAAAGCAATAGTTGAAGGGAAGGTGCATATTATCACGGATGCAATTTATGTTGTGTGCCAGTCTGGTCCAAAACATCCAGTTTCTTAACATGAGCTCCAGTTTCTAACTAAATGTTCACTGACACAAAGGGTTAGATTACACCTACAGTATATCTGAGTAGTCTAATGTCAAGTACAAATCTATAAAGATGGTAAGAGAGTGTGACTGTACAAGTGTACAGTTGCTATGTGATTTCTAACGGATTCAGTTGTAAATGAATGAGATACTGCCTGTTACTTGCAAAATTATAAAGTTCTCACACAAAGACCTGTGAACCAATACTAGCTTAGAGGCAATAAGGCAAATGCCAATGTTTGCAAAATTAAGAAATCAGAGTAGTAGACTTCTGACCAAATTCAAGAATTTAACACTTCTACACTTTATTAATTTAGACTTTATTTTGTAAATTGCAATTTTTAACAAGTAGCTAAATCAATATATGTGCTTTTCAACCAGTATTGTCACAGCATGAAAGTCAGTCAGTTCCAAGACTGTTAAGAGGTGTAATCTAATGTATAAGCCAATTAGATGCCCCCAGAAAACTACAGTCGCTAAATAACCAATAAACAATAACCTCCATCCAATGCTATACCAATGTACCAGTGTTAGTAGCTGCTCCCTGTACTATGTGAACATCCTTATTCTATGTACACAGATGTAATTAAAATTGTAATCCTAACAAACAAAAGAAATGTAGTTCAGCTTTTCAGTGTTTCATGTTTGCTGTGCTTTTCTGAATTTTTATGTTGCATTCAAAGACTGTTGTCTTGTTCTTTGTGTGGTGTTTGGATTCTTGTGGTGTGTGCTTATAGACACAGGGTAGAATTAGAGACAATATTGGATGTACAATTCCTCAGGAGATTACAGTACTATATTCTATTCCTTACTGGTAATAAGGTTCTTCCTAGTAATAATTAAGAGATCGAAACTCCAAACAAGTACTCATTATGAACAGATACACATTGAAATCATAATATTTTCAAAGCAAGGGATAATTTCTGTAATAGTTTATTATAGAATACCAATGTATAGCTTAGAAATAAAACTTTGACTATTTCAAGATTATAGATAAGTCTAATTTTTAAATGCTGTAAATATAGCTTTTATTCAATCATCTCTCAGATGTTGTATTAACTCTCTCTGTGTTGTTGCAAAACTTTTTTGGTGCGGACAAGTTTCCAAAACTATTGCTACTTTGTGTGCTTTAAACGAATACAGTAGGCTGACGGTGCATCAGCCTTGTGCTAGAAAATACTGTGTATCTATCATTAGCTATATGGGACTATATTGTAGATTGTGTTTTCTCAGTAGAGAAGTGACTGTAGTGTGATTCTAGATAAATCATCATTAGCAATTCATTCAGATGGTCAATAACTTGAAATTTATAGCTGTGATAGGAGTTCAGAAATTGGCACATCCCTTTTAAAAATGACAAAAAAAAACAAAACAAAAAAACCCACAACTCCTGGGAAAAAAGGTGCTGATTCTATAAGATTATTTATATATGTAAGAGTGCAAAAATAAAGAAGTTTATTTTCCAGATAGTTTGTGCAGGGTTTAAGTTACTACTGTTCAATTACAGTATATATATATAAATATATAATATAAATGTTGTTTTTGCTGTATCACATTAAAGAACTTGGGCTTCAGGGTCAAAAGCCAATCAACTAAAAATACAAAACACACAAAAAATGGAGATGTGTTAAAGGCACATGGTGCAAACATGAGTTTTCATTTTTAGTCATTTTTTTAGAGCTGCAAAAGAACAAGTATCTCAAGACTGTAAAAACTTTAACTGAAATATGGCTAAAAGAACTGCACAGGCTTTATAATAATGTTCATCCTAAACCTAGCTGGAGGAGAGTTCTTTCAAGACCACTTACTTAATGTGAAGTGTTGGGAAAATTTCAAAAGGTGTCTGTTTTAGCCATAATGATTTAATTTCTATGTTTTTGCTTCATTTTTTTTTAATTTTTTCTTATTTAAAGCAATATGATTGTGTGACTCCCAGAAGTTACACATTTGTTTCAATCAGATCAGATTGTTGTATTTATTCCACTATTTTGCATTTAAATGATAACACAAAAAAGATATAAAAAATTAAAACTGCTATTTTTCTTATAGAAGAGAAAATGGGTGTTGGTGATTGTATTTTAATTATTTAAGCGTCTCTGTTTACCTGCCTAGGAAAACATTTTATGGCAATCTTTTCGTGCAAAGATCGCAAAAGGAGAAAAAAAATTAAACTGCTTATAATAATCCAGGAGTTGCATAATAGCCAGTAGTAAAATAACCATGTCTATAGCTGTAGATGGGCTTCACATCTGTAAAGCAATCAACTGTATATTTTTGTGATGTGTATCATACCGTGTGCTCCAACCAATGTCCATTTGTGTAAATGTATTTATTTTATATTGTATATATTGTTAAATGCAAAAAGGAGATATGATTCTGTAACTCCAATCAGTTCAGATGTGTAACTCAAATTATTATGCCTTTCAGGATGATGGTAGAGCAATATTAAACAAGCTTCCACTTTTGATTGCTTTTATTTTATTTTTTGTGTTGTTTTTTTGTTTTTCGTTTTTGTTATAAGAGTGAAACAAATCAATAAGCATTACCTTTTGTTACTTCCATTCAAAGAGTAGCAAGCATTATCCCTTTTCCCTTAAAGTAGAGTACAAGCATAAATAAATGCTATATAAAGCCTTGTCAAAATGAATTCCAGTGTGGTACAAGACATTTTGCATACTCTTAAATATGCAAAATGTCTCATAGCACATTAGAATTCATTCTGACAAGCCTTTATATAGCACTTATTTAATCTTAAAGCATCTCCCCATCAACCTGCATTACTCAAAATCATTGCCTCTCTGTCAATGTCATAAAAGAAAACTTTCCCACTATTTTAAGATCATATTAATACCATCTAGAAGTAATTATTTGATTTCTCCATCAACAACTAAATCCATCATTCATTTCCTATGGAGGGGACTCCTTTTACATGTTCTGGGTTTGTTTGTTTGTTTGTTTGTTTAAAAAAATATATTATTTGAACCAGCTTTTATGAATGGAAGTAAATAGTCATGGGAGCAATAATATAGATTGGTGTTAATGAAGAGCTCTGATAAGTCTTCAAGATCCAAAGGGGTTAAACGGCTTGGTTTAAAACTGACGGTAAACAGCCTCTCAGCCTCTCACAGTCTGAAAGGTTATAGCCCTTATTGCACAGGGTCAACCTGTGTTTCCTGTGGACCCTTCTGGAGCCATCTCAGAAGTGCTAATGTGTGCTTTTCTTGCTTTTTAGCCTATCTTCTTGATAGCATTTTGTCATTGTATGTGCCCAACATATTTCTCACCTTCAGTGCTGGCCATTCTCTGGAGACTTTGGCTGATGACAAAAAGGCTACTAAACTGAATGGTATTCAGGGACAAGAATTGTTTTAGCCATTAAGACAAGCTATCAGGATAGCTCTTGGTATTTTTGTATTGTGCAATCTTTTAAGAAGTAATGTGCCATTGAAAGACATGGGAAGGGGGAAATGGTACCTTCTACATTTTAACAATTCTAGGAAATTTCTCCTTGAATAAAGGAATGACAGAAAGAAATCAAAATATTTTTAAGGGTGACAGTATATAAAACTTGTCCTGGCTTGGCTTTTATTATTTGATTTTTGAGTTATTGCACACTTCAGGAGTATAATGCATCATCACAGCCTAAAATGGAGAGCAGCATTGTTTATAAAATATCATGCTAAAAAAATCAAAGTGAACTGTAATTTGCCATATGTAAACAACATGCCACTCTCAGACTTGCAGATGCTCCAGATTTGAACAAAATGTAATTGTATCTAGTCATTGGCTTGAAATGTTTGACTGTGAACATTTCCACATACAATTATAATCATAATTAGCACTTCTATACCATCTTTCAGCTAAGGATCTCAGAACACTTCACAAGCATTGATCAAGCCTCACACTTTCCCGGGAAAGGGAGAAATGGGGACTGTACCTTGCAGAGACCATTTCACACAACTGAAATGCAGCCACTTCTGGGGTGCACCATGGCAAACATTAACAGCAAACAACAACATTACACAGCAGTTTAGTTGAGGAAGTGGACAGCTATCCAATTGAAATACGTAAGTAGGCAAAAATATTTTTGTAAGTACCCATGGGGAAATTGGCCAAGCCATATTAACAACTCAGCTGTGAAAATAGCCCCTGGAACTTTTCAGAGGAAAAGTGATCAGGATCTTGGTTTTTTAAATCTCATCCAACAGGTGTTATCTCCACCAGCACAGTCTCCACTGCTAAAATGCAAAGGGTTCAGTGCTGATTCTGGAGAAAAAAATGCCACTAATTGAGTACACGACTGAACGACACTCTATTTCTCGCAGCATCTTGGTTTCCCTTGGGAGATTCCCTTCCAAGTACTAGCCTGCTTCTACTTAGCTTTTTATGATCTCATAGACTCACAGTAAAGGTGATACGGAACACCACCAAATAAGTAGCCTATATTCTCTCTAGATGATCCTTCTGTAGAAAAAGAAATGCTGTGGAAATCATGTATCAATCAATAGTTACATTATACATGCACTTGTGTATATGCTTGCTTAGTATGTGGTGCTATTGTTAAGGAAATACTTGTCCAGATTAGATAGATGTAGGAAAACAATGGATTCCTAAAGATAACAAACATAAGGAAATATTGTCTAGATAGGAACAAAAATACATGATGCATCAATCTTCTTTTTAGGTGCTACCCAGCTGTCTCTTCTGGTAATGCCCCATATAAGATATTTTTTTACAGGCTTTTGCTGCAAAATATCAAACCACTCCTTAATTTTTTTACTTAACCTGTGTTGGCTCTTCAAACTAAACTCAAGAATGGCACAATTTTAATCTGTTCTCTGAATTCTAAATCAATTTTTGATTACCCCTGTTTATTTTCCTTATCGGCATTTTCACTTGCACCTTTCCTTTACTTTGCATTAGGTCTCTCTAGTGGATTGTAGTTCTCTTTGATTTCACGTGGCTCTTTGTTAATTACTATATCATTATTATATAGTCTGGCTGCAGTAGCTACATCACATAGCGTATGTTTTTTACTGTCTGATACAATGTTGATTTATGTGTCCAGAATACCTCTCTTCTAACATAGTCTACAAACTTTCTCCTCTCATTTGCTACAGAAATGTAAATGTAGAAAATGACATTGGTAGATTTGTTTGCCTTTTTAAAAATTTTATTCACAAGCATTGAAAGTGTTTATAGGTGGATTGATATATCTTGGTCATGCTAATAGTTGTCTTTGTTAAGGTTTCTGCCCATTCTTTCCTAGCATTCAAATTCTGAAGCCTAGTTTCTTACAATGTTAATATAAAAAAGCAAGTAGCGGTAGATTGATTACACACAGCATCGTATTATTAAGCAGAACAGAAAAGAAGGGCATTTCAAAATATAATCCTCCTTTCCCAGGAGTATTTGTCTTGTTCTCCATGAAGTTAAAGGTCTGAAATAATGTGCCCATCAGGAGCTCAATGTTGCATGTCCATGCCAGTTGGTCCAAGGGCTTGTTATGATGGTAATGACCTGCTGAAACGTGAGCTTTGATGGCAACAATACAATTGCTACCAGCTCACCCGCTGGGAGAAATATTTTATTATTGTCAAATGCCCTCCACAGAGATTCGTTTTGCCTGTTCCTGTTTAAATTAAATTCAGAGCCGAACTGCATTATTATTTCTCTGGAGTATATTTGAAATAAACAACTAGTCTTCAAATTTAGGATTCCTGGCTAGTTTAAATTTTCTTATTAGCAGAAAAATTACAAGAGGTGACAACATAGCTGCAGGAATATGAGTATGGCAGCTGTACAAGAGATTTACACACTGAGCACATGGCCTAAAAGCACAAGAACTCCCTTCTACTTTACAGATGCCAGCCAAATTAATAATTAACTGTGCCATAAATTCTGCAGTCTCAAAGAATGATGTCCAATAGGAACAATGCTTTTCTGTGTCTTACTGTAGGAATTTTGTCACAAGACAACATGGAGGCTCTTCACGGAGGCGTGTTACTCAAATGTAAAAATCAGACTAAGAAACCAGTACCTGCCACTCCCTACCATAGCAGCTCAGTGAGTGACAGCATGACTTCTGAGACCTGAAGAAGAGCTCAGTGTGGCCCAAAAGATTGTCTCTTTCACCAGTAGAAGTTGGTCCAAAAAAGATATTACCTCATCCACCCTGTGTCTCTAATCGCCTGAGACCAACATGGCTACAACACTGCAAATAGCATGACTTC
Source organism: Caretta caretta (assembly GCF_965140235.1). Classification (NCBI taxonomy): domain Eukaryota; kingdom Metazoa; phylum Chordata; order Testudines; family Cheloniidae; genus Caretta; species Caretta caretta. Next base: position 165,233,222 of record NC_134208.1, read on the forward strand.
TGAGTCGTTTATTGCTGGTTGCCTGAGGCATAACTGCATCATTCTGCCAGCCCTGACTCACTGCGAGTTTTGCTACAGATTACACGGGCCAAGTTGCCCACTCCATCAACTAAACTCACATACAGGAAACTCCGAGTTCCCACTCTTGGAATTTCATTCAATATTCTTCTGTTGGGGAGTGGAGTTCCCATGCACACCTATGGAACTGCTCAAGAGATTGATGGAACTAAAATGTGCAAATAGCTGAGAATGTAGGACATCAGTCAATAACACGGGGCTCCATACCACATCCTGACTCCATGGCACCACAGTGTGGTAGCTGCCAGCAATTCTTCTGCCAGGGGAGTGTCTACATTGAAAAACATGTGTTCTTAACTTAGGTGAGCTAACTCGCGTCAGCTAACTTGGGTTAAAGTAGAAGGGGAGACATAGTAACTTTGGTTAGCAGCTCATGGTCAGCCCCAGGCTCCTCTATACGGTTTAACGTTTGCTGCTAAATCCGTTAAAAGCCAGGTTGATGGCTCTTCCCTGCGATCTTATCTGCATTAGCTAGCCTGAGTTAAGAACACACTTTTTTTTTCTTTTCTGGGCAGTGTAGCCCTATGCTGAGTCAGGGCTGTTGTATTCAGGTTGTGTAATTCTGGAGTGTTTGGAGAGGCAGGAGTAATAGTGCCACAGTGAGCCAGTCTTTCCCTAGCACTGCCCTGCTGAAGTCCCAACAGCACATCTCTCTTGCAGAGGGAATCCCCCTGGCTCATAGTGAGTGACTATACCACCCACCCACCCACACACACACTGCTCTCCCTTCCATAACTGGGGGGATTTTCTGCTCCGTTTTGCTTCCCTCTGCTCTGAACAGGGACCCAATAGCATGAGATTTATTGTTCTTTTCTAAATAATTTTCCTAGTAAACTCTGATTAGAGACCTGTAAAATTACAACTCTCAGCCTCTGCACAGTGTAAGCAGGGAGCTAAATGCAGTCATGGAGTAGTCTGTATAAATAAGGTGTCCTAATAATGACTGTTTGCATTTACTGAGCACCTTTTGTCCAAAAAAGTCAATGGGGGGGCGTGTTGTTATTTTTACTTGCTAGGTGGGTAAAGAGAGACATTGGAAAGTTAAGTGCCTTGCTCATAATCATACCACAAGTCAATGGCTGAGTCAGACCAGAATCCAGCTGTGCAATCTAAGCATTTAAAAATGCTGAACCTCTGGTACAGGTACAGCACATCTCTGAAAAAGTCACCCCACACCATTTAGTTGTTCAGGTCTGGAAAGGATGGAACAGCTATCATTGTTCAGGTTGACTTTTCAGAGAAAGTATACAATGGTGATTGAAAGGGGTTAAAAGGAAAATATTTTTATAGGGCAAGAGAATTAAAATCACACTCCTAACACTCTCCAGTTCAATCTACCATGCTCTAGCTAATTTCACAGCTTCACTGGGAATGTCCACAAGGTGAGGGACTGTCAGTAAAAGGAAGTCAATAAGGAGGACACACTTCTGGTTTGCGGTCTCCAAGGTCTTGCAAAAGTGCCAGTTTTACTTGCCAGAGTTTAACTCTGAGCCTTTAGGACTCCTAGTTTCTCCCCATCCCATCCCCACAGCCCACGCTACTTCCAGGGAAGACTCTGTGTAACAGACTGATGAGCTTTTTAGTGACAATCATCCACTGAGCCCACCCTCCTGCCACCCAGACACATTATTTCCCACCACCCTTGCTTCCATGTTCTCCAGAGCCTCACTGCACTGGGAAGAGAACAGGTAGGTTCACTCCATGTTCCCCTCCCCACCTCACCCCCCTCTGAACATGCTTTGCATAATTTGTTCCTTAGAGTTTCGTTATTTAAAACCACTCCATTAATAAATTGTATTGGACACATCTGAGCTTGAGTTACTACTTAGGAATACACATGGCGCGGCCTCCGAGAAGTTGGGTTGTAGCCTATAAGTGCCAGTATGTTCCTCCCTGCTTCATTCCCCACCCTCAATCAAAAACTGAACCAGTTTGCATGGCATGCTAATGATTAGCCATTAAACACCCTCATGTAATTATGTTGTGGCTACTATGTTTTGACCAACTTATAAAAGCTGCTCTAAGCACAAATGGTTTTTTTGTTTCCCAATAGGGATTTGCTGTCTGTTGCCATTAAGAACCTACACTTATCAAAAAACAAAAACACAAACGTGTGTAGCGACGTCCTATGGAAGGCTTTTATTATGGGATTCCCTAGACAGGTTAGGGACCCAACCCTGGCCTGTGCTGAGTGCTTCCCATGAGGCACTGAATACCCGCAGCTCCCATTGACCTTAATGGGAGCTGCAGCTGCTGCTCACCATGCAGCACCTAAGGGTATGGGGCCCGTGCCAACCTTACCAAAGTGCCGGAACACATTAGGGATGGGAGTAATTTAAGCGTTCCTGCTGCTTATATCTGTGCTCAGGCTACCAGACCACACCTCTCTGTTTCTTTAGAAAAAATGACCAGAGCAGAGGCATAATTGTGTAATCAGAACTGGCACTAGCAACGTGCTGGACGAGAGGTTATGTGTGTCACTAAAATGCAAGTAGCAGGGAAAGGCTGATACAAATGCTGTAATCTCTGCATGGGGCACTGCCCCCATCAGTCTCACGTGATGCTCTAAAACCAGCCCTTGTTAACAAAGGCAGTACAGGGACAGGCATCTCATAAAAATCTGACACAAGTCTTGTTTCATGGCGAAAGTACAACTTTTTAGGGAGGGGATTAGTGCAAACCTACAGTGTGTGTTTTCCTTTGAGACTGGTTTAACCCCTTCACTGCAAGCCCTCTGAGACAGTATTGCTTGTCAATGGTGTCTGAAGCAGGAGGGCCAGAGTCTCTGGTATGGCTGAGTTGTGCTCTTGTAGTTTTAAGGCACCTTTGCTTTTCCTTAATCCCAAGGACATTGAGTTGGCCCAGTCCTCAGCATCTGACTACCTGTGGCACTTAGCTGTCATGCCAGCAGATGGGGATCAGCCACATGCAACAGCAGTTTGGCTGAGCCACTTTGCCCTCCACATGGGGAGCACAGGAGCAGCTTGCTGCACTAGCCCTGTGTGCTTGGGAGGTTTCCTCAAGGAGTGCTTTCCGATGAGTTTACATCTACATTGTGCCACAGGACCAGCCCAAAGCAACCCTAGCGAGGCCAGTGATTAAGCCCAGAGAGTTTTCTCATGATTAAAGAAGGAGCTAGGGAGCCAAGATTACTGATATGTATTCTCTCCTTTGCCCTTGCCTAGCTGTGTTATCACTTAATGTCTCTTTATTCTAGCTTGCCCGTCTATAAACTGGAGATAAACGGGGAAAAAATGTGTCTCTGTTTCCCTTCTCCCTGTGTATTGATACCCACTGGGTTATTTCCTTCTGGAAACAGGCAAAGCAATGCTATGAAGCATGAAGCATGAAGCAACTATCAAGGACTGTGAATGAGCTATAGAGTCACAGACTATTCAAAAACCATCGTAGCAACTTTCTGTGTTATATGTAGGGCCCTACCAAATTCACAGTCCATTTTGGTCAATTTCACAGCCATAGGCTTTTAAAAATCATAAATTTCATGATTTCAGCTATTTAAATCTGAAATTGCATGGTGGTGTAACTGTAGGGGTCCTGACCCAAAAAGGAGCTGTGTGGGGCGGGCTCGCAAGGCTGTTGTAGAGAGGGTTTGCGGTACGGCTACCCTTAGCTCTGCGTTGCTGCTGGCGGTGGCGCTGCCTTCAGAGCTGGGCAGCTGGAGAGTGGCAGCTGCTGGCCGGGAGCCCAGCTACGAAGGCAGAGCCGCCACCAGCAGCAGCAGCAGCAGCTCAGAAGTAAGGGTGGCCTGGTCTGATATTGCCAGGGTGGCCTGGTCTGGTATTGCCACCCTTCCTTGTGCACTGCTGCCGCTCTCCGGCCACCCCATTCTGAGGGCAACATAGAAGTAAGGGTGGCAATACTGCAACTCCCCTAAAATAACCTTGTGACCCCCCCTGCAACTTCTTTTTGGGTCAGGACCCCCAGTTTGAGAACTGCTGGCCTCCCCCATGAAATCCGTATAGTATAGGCTAAAAGCACACAAAAGACCAGATTTCACAGCGGAGACCAGAGTTCACAGCCTGTGACACGTTTTTCATGGCCATGAATTTGGTAGGGCCCTACATTTATATCATATCCTCAGAGTATGGCAGCAAAGAATCCTTTGGTATGTCTGGGGTAGTGAGACGTCTTGCAAGGTCATTGTAAGAATAGTTTTGATAATGCTGTGGAAGGTAAATGTGCCTGCAACAAGAGGATTTTATATAGTTACTACACTGAACCCTTTCCCACATGAAGAAAAGGAGTACTTGTGGCACCTTAGAGACTAACCAATTTATTTGAGCATGAGCTTTCGTGAGGTGAGCTGTAGCTCACGAAAGCTCATGCTCAAATAAATTGGTTAGTCTCTAAGGTGCCACAAGTACTCCTTTTCTTTTTGCGAATACAGACTAACACGGCTGTTCCTCTGAAACCTTTCCCACATGGAAACCTAGACTCAGAAATCCTCTCACAAGGTGACCAGGGAAAAAAGTGTACAATGAAGTGCGGACGGTTGGGGGGAGGGGACGACACCCTGCTTCTCTACAGGAACCAAATGTCTCACTAAATGACTTGCTGAGCCAGCCTATTCTTAGATCTTACATATAAATTAACCAGATGATTCAGGAAAAAATTCCAGCTTCTAGTGAGAAAAGATTTAAGGTCAGCTTCTGTACTTCACACTACAAAACCTTTTCACACGGACAAAGGGACCTGCAAATCTAACTGCCACATGTTTTATAACATGAAGAAAACCAGGAGATTTCCATGACATCCAGGTTTTCTTTTTCAGGGCTGTACTAGGTCCTTTACAGCCTGCTTTGGAAAAGGTTGGGGGAAGGAGGGTGATATTGATTATTTATGAAGGACTGAAACTAACTTCTTTCCCTGCCTCCGTTTACCTATTAGTTACTGGGAGAGTCTTTGCAAGGTACTATGAAAAGGAGTACTTGTGGCACCTTAGAGACTAACCAATTTATTTGAGCATGAGCTTTCGTGAGCCACAGAAGTGAGCTGTGGCTCACGAAAGCTCATGCTCAAATAAATTGGTTAGTCTCTAAGGTGCCACAAGTACTCCTTTTCTTTTTGCGAATACAGACTAACACGGCTGTTCCTCTGAAACCTGCAAGGTACTATGCGTTTTTGATGCATAAAACGCATATGCCTTATCCCACTGGTCTGCAGATTGTTATAGTTATACACACACATAGCAATGTACATTTCTGTTTTTCCTGAAAAGACTAATGACCTTCAGGAGCTTAAACATGTTTCAGCTCACTAGTATAGGTGGGGCTCCACATGAGTACAAGGGTCTGCTGCCCGTGTGAATTCAGTTGCAGGTTTGGGACCAAGCTCACTAACATACAAATAGCCCCCAGTATAAAATATATCGCCGAGAGTGGCATTAATGACCTGGAATTTGAGTTCTTGTGACAGGGTGGATTAGGCCCTGAGGCCCCCTGCTGGAGATCTTGTGGCCCTGCCACACCCAACCCCAGAAAAGACAGTAGAGAGGTCCTCCAAGCTGCCTAGAGTGGTTGTGTGGGAAGCAGCCTATCAGGGCCCACCAAGCTAGCATAAGAAGAGCTGCAAGCTAACATGAGTTCAATTCCTTGTTAGAGCTGGAGGACAGTGGATGGTGCTTTGGGATGGTTACCACCAAGGATAAGGCCCTGAGATAAGGGTAAAGGATGTGCTGGATCCATGCGGGAGTGGCACAGAGAATTGTAGCACCAACACAGTTTATTTAAAGGGACGTGATGGTGGCTGCTATCTGTTGGGTCCATGGGCTGGGACCTGGAGTAGAGGGTGGATCTGGGTCCCCCACACCAGCCACTGGGATACTGGCCTGGACTTTGATGCACTATAGAAGGGGAACTGAACTCTTTTAGTGGCCTGGCTGAAGAGCTGGGGCCAGAGAGGTGAAGAGTCCCCAGGGAAGGAGCCTTGGGGGATATGACCCCACACCAGGGCTGGGATTGCTTAAAGAGCAGAGATAATTCAAGGTAGCCCAGAAGGGGCTGAGAGGCAGTTTCGACCAGGTTAGTGTGATAGGCCCTGTTGGACTGATTGATGAGTGAGCCCCAGGATAGGGCTGCAGATTGAAGGACTTTACAGAGGGTGCTGAAATAGACACCCCCCCCCCCACACTTCCTTGTACTTATATCCCAAAAGGCCTTTGCTTTTTTCACATAGACTGCATGTGACTTGGTCAGAAGGCTGAGTTGCCAAAGACCCACCACAAACAAGTAGAGAGAGAGTGTGCAGGCATACCCACTTGGCCAGTGGGTGCATGTGAGAGGTGAGTGCACCCCGTTATAGTCCTGTAATGGAAGTAGAGAAAATACCTTTATGGTTTATTTTGTAAATATCTCAAGAAATGAGTATAGACCTAAAGTCTGTTTGTTTGAATATTACTTTATTAATAACTAGAACTCAACACTACTCTTGCCAGCTTGGATTAAAATGCCTTTCCAGGTGAGTGAGAGATTACATATATTTATGCATAGCCCCCTTATTACCTGAGTCTAATGGAGAACCTTCAGCAGCTATTAGCTGTACAGGGCCTATGGCACGTAGCTGAGCAGACCAGATTCTGTTCTGTAGTGTTCAGTGGTACACATACACACTAACTACTTCATTACAATATGTATATTGATGATGCTTTATTCTACTCCTACTCTCTATTTAAAAACCAACTTTGCAATGGATTAAAACTTTCAAGTAGATCCTCAGCTAGTAGCTGCTTTAGAAGTAAATATTAATTAAATTCAAATGAACTCACCAGCTGTTCCACTTGAAGGAGAAATTCCTTGTTACCGTCTCCCTTCCCCCCCCTTAATTCAGTGGACCCAATCCTGGCAAAACATGACACAAAAAAGATTTGCTAGCTCACCAAATCCATCCCCTTTCAAGTGTAGGAAACTGCCACACAAGAAAGGCTGAGTCAGACCCTGCTGCCATTAAACTCTTCAGTGGGAGCAAGATAAGACCCATTAAACTGATAATGCTACTTGGGATCTTAGCCAAAAGGCCAAATGCATTCAAAAGCTGGAAAAAGACACTGCTACTTTTCTGTTTAGTGCTTTCAGCAACAATTTTTGAAATGGTGGGAGAGGTAAAGAAGGAAATTCCTTGTTGCCTTCTCTATTCAGAGCAACACAGTAACCTATAAAACAAAACCTGTTTACAGGTGTTCCTATATTTCATACTGACAGGTTTCAGAGGAACAGCCGTGTTAGTCTGTATTCGCAAAAAGAAAAGGAGTACTTGTGGCACCTTAGAGACTAACCAATTTATTTGAGCATGAGCTTTCGTGAGCTACAGCTCACTTCATCTGATGAAGTGAGCTGTAGCTCACGAAAGCTCATGCTCAAATAAATTGGTTAGTTTCTAAGGTGCCACAAGTACTCCTTTTCTTTTTGCTATATTTCATACGTTTCCCCAGATGCTTTTTTTATGGTCTTCCCATCAGGCATCTGAGCAATGAGTGCGTTTGGCACAATATTGTTGACTTTGAGTGCCAACTTGCAACCCTATACAATGTTTAAGGTAATGAAAGAGCCCTCTCTGAGATATTTAAAGAGGTGAACATGCCAAGTGGAAGATGGTTTGGTGTAGAGAGGCTGATATAAGTGGATTTACTGTGAGCCAAAAGGGGTAGCAAGTAATGCAGTAAAATAGTCAAACATATCCATGGTTTTGGGAGATTCTAAAGATGACAAGGTAGTGAGCTGGAGAAAGGAAAGGAAGAGAGCTGGGCATGAGCTGGGCACAGGCAAATTCGACTGTGGGGAAAGTAAAGCTTTTGAGAGTTGGGAGGAAAGACTAAAGGAATGTGGCAATGGAAACCCAAGCAAGAAAGAGGAGTTTGTGATGAACAAAAAATGGTGTAATGGAGTGGAAACTGGGTCCATAGGGTGGAATATGAGGCTGGATGCCAGAGAGTAGGAGGAAGAGGGATCAATGTAGAATAATAAGGACATAGTCTTACTATGGGGTTTTGTTTTCTTGTTTTGTTTTTAACTTTACACCAGAGTGATACTTTTACCCTAAAAGTAGGTTTAGAACAAGGTTAAATGGCATCTTTTCTTCAAGTTAAAATGGAAGGCATTGTTCCAAACTGCTCCACTGGAAGGAGCTGTTCATTCTGACTCCTGTCTGCCACTCTAAGATGCATGAGAGGGAGGGGACAGAAAACACTAATCAATGGGGGGTGACAGAGAAGAGAAAGTGGGACAAACTAGTGAGGAGACAACTGCACCCTTCAGTGTTGCTCGGACACTTTTTGCCTGTATTGGTAAACTATTAGAGAAGTCAACTGCAAGGGCATTCAGAGCAAATCAAGGCTCAGAAGATCTCTGTGCAGAAAGAGTAGCATGGGTCAGGGAAGCTCAAGAGGCTTGTCTACACTGCAGAGTTGTCAACAAAACTTTTATCTTTCACTGATACTGAAAAAATCCCCCCCCCCCCGCCCACGAAAGACAAGTTTTGCCAATGCAATCCTGCCGACAAAGCTAAAATGTGGCTCGCAGGGCTGGAAGTATTTTGTCAGCAAAAGTGCTGAAAAAGAGCGTTTACACAGGCTGACTTTTAGTGACAAGGCTGTGTCTACAAAGCCTTGTCGCTAAAAGCTGTGTGGTGTAGACAAGCCCACTGTGACTGCTTCAGTCTTACTGCAATGAAAAGAATTTTATCAAGTGTTTCAAGGCCTGCTTCTTACTCAAAAACCTCCCTTCTCTTCAGAGTGCAACGTCAGCTGAGGTCTCTCAGAAGACTCAGAGCCCAATTCTTCACAGCTTGGCAGCTTGTGTAGTCATTTACACCTGTGTAAGCTGAGTGGGAACTGCTAACATTCTGATTTGGTAGCAGTTTACACCTACTTTGCACTCACAGGGTATAGTTACACACTACAATAACACTATTAATAAATGACTGCACAAGGTGCAAATCTGGGATGAATCTGGCTTATGGGATGTAAAGCCACTGTCTCTCATGCACACTCTTGAGGTAGAAAATAGAGGAGACAAGCTCCTATTCAGGGAGAGAGTCTTGAAGAAAAAGTGCTAGCCCGGATCTTCTTCCCAAGATCCCTTCTGTGGTCTGAGGAGCCTTTCCTTTGTCACTCTCTGTACCTCAGGGGAACAACCCGCACCCCCAGTGTCATCCTTGTAAAATGATTGTGTGGTAGCCAATGCAAAGTTTGTCATGTCGGGTGTCTTCGGAAGGCCCATGATGCACTGAGCATGGTTGTTATAGTAATGTTACAGTTTATAATTTCATGTATATAGTTATGAGGCTGAAAATGTGTCCTTGTGGCTTAAAGCAAGCCCAGACAAAAACTCTCCAAGAACAGAGAGGCAGTTCACACCTCATCAGGGCATGTATGGGACAAACGCAGCCCAGCCTCACAGGAACAAAGGATGCTGGCCTAGGCAGCAACAAAAGGATCTGTTAGGCCCTGGAGTGAGTCACCCCCCACCTTCCTTTGGTCAGTTTAGAACTGCGAAGAGGTAATGCTCACCTGACTCTGAAGGGGAGGGGGAGCAAAGCCAAGAGGGAAGAAAGGACATGATAAAAGGGATAGACATTTGCCATGCTTCCTCTCTCTTCCACCTACATATATAGACACCACACCAAGAGACTGAAGCGCTGATCAAAGGGGAGAGCCTGGCTGAAAAGTAACCAGCAATCCTGTGGTGAGAAGCATCTAAGTTTGTAAGGGCATTGAAAGTATTAAGATCAGCTTTGAATGCCTTTTGCTTTTATTTAATTTGACCAAATCTGACTTGTTATGCTTTGACTTATAATCACTTAAAATCTATTTTAAGAGTTAATACATCTGTTTTTGTTCTATCTGAAGCAGTGCGTTTGGTTTGAAGCATGTCAGAGACTTCTCTTGGGATAACAGCCTGGTACATGTCAATTTAACAAAGAAATTGATAAACTCATATAAGCTTGCAGTGTCCAGCGGGCATAACTGGACTTTGCAAGATGGAGGTTCCTTGGGTTGTATCTGGAACTGGAGATATTGGCTAGCATCATTTGGTTGCAAGTAGCTAGGAGTAGCTTACATGCCAGAGATTATGCATGAACAGCCAGGCGTGGGGGTTCTCACAGCAGAGCAGGGTAAGTCTGGCTCCCAGAGTCAAGGATTGGAGTGACCTAGCAGATCACCAGTCCAGATCACACCAGAAGGGAATATCACACCTTTCACTCTGCTGAGGTCAGGGAAAGTCAATCAATGGAGGTATTACTGCATTAGATGGAAATCATACCAAACTTGGCAGGTGGGCTGAGATTCACCTTGAATGTTTAGGTTTGTTCTAACTAAAAAATCTACAGGTATGAACCTGTGCAAACTGAAACCCTAGATGTAGTGCCTAGGGGGCTCAACCCCATTGTTCTAGGCACTATACAAACATACAAGACAGATTATCATACTTTAGGGACAGGGACCATCTGTCCTGAGAGCTAGGGTGACCAGATGTCTCAATTTTATAAGGACAGTCCTGATTTTTGGGTCTTTTTCTTATATCGGCACCTATTACCTCTGCTCCCTGTCCCAATTTTTCACACTTGCTGTCTGGTCACCCTACTGAGAGCTTGCACAGTCTAATTTAGGACAAGATGAGATGTGTATATTTGTCCACTAGGAAATGTGCTGCTTGTTCCCATCTGATAGCCTATGCACAATTTTGGGCTGTACCAGTTTAGACTGTCTTTGAATAAGTAACCTAGAGGTGAAAGGCTCTATATCACATTACCAAGCCCATGATCCATCCAATCCCTCAGACAGTAGTTTTTAATCCTAGATCTTTGTATAATGGATCATGAACTATTTTGTTGATTACAATTTTAAAATGGAAACCCTTGATTTATTGCACACATGGCACTGGAGAATTAAGAGATTTTTTTATTTTGAGACAGCTGAAAAACTGATTACAGCACTTCTCTTAAAGCAACTATTTACACCATTTTATAATAATATGTATCTTCTCAACTGAACTATAGCAATAAAAATCATGCCTGGGAGAGTCTCATTAGAAGTTGGATCAGTTTTTATATGGGAGAAAGAATTCTTTGGCCTCTTTGAACCAAAATCCTAGTTCTAGCAGCTTTAAGCTGTTGCTTTTATGTAAGAGGAATATCTGGATGGGGTATAGTCAGTATAGTGACTACCTTTCCTGTTGGTCTTCTGGCACAGGAGTCATGGCCAAGATAAATGGGGTGGGGCCACGATACCCCTGCAGTTATTTCTGGCAGCTGGAATGGCCCTGATTCAGGCAAAGGGTGGGAGAGGTATAAAGGTATACAGAGGTGAAGTGATTTGCTGGAGTTCACAAAGAAGGTCAATAGCAGAGCTGGGATTAGAATTTAGGAGTGAAATCCTGACTTCATTGATTTAAATGGGGCCAACATTTCACAGTAGGCCTCCTGATTTCCAGTTCAGTCTCCTTTTTAGAGCATGCTGCTTTTCCTGGAGCCTGCAAAATTGGTACACTTTCTCTTTTGTCCCATCCACTGAGCTGCACTGACTGCAGCTCAGAATCTAGGTCTCCCTCTGCATATGCTATTGCCAGTAAGCATACCCCTTTACTACAGGACAAATAAGAAATCACATTTGTAAAAAATCTTTCAAAGCAATTCTCATATGTTCTGAGTAATTCTGAAAGTCTTCAGCAAACAAACCAAAGTAGGAAGAACTAATCTTCACAGATTAATTTTGTTCTCTAGCCCCATTTTATGGGGCAGCAATCTTGCAATGATTATTGATTATCAGGCAGGATTTCTAATCCCCTTAAGGTCATTAAGTGTACTTAATTAAAGAGCAGTTAGCAAGCTTCTCTTTACCAAAGTAATAGTGGCTGTTAAAAGTGATTTGCACATTACCAATATGGTGGCTATTACTCTAATGGTCAATTTGTCATTTATATTTTCCAAAACAAATACATTTGGTAGGTCAAATGAGTGCAAAAAAGCATCAGACATGTACTTGTTACAATATATGTGAAAAGCAACGGTCAGGAAGATTTTTTTTTCTTAACGCACATAAATGTGAATGCATTTGTTTTACTTTAGTTGTACATTTTATCTTAAGGTGAAGGGTATAAGTAGGCACCATTTTCTATTTCTTTTATACATGCCAATATCTGGATATTGATGTAGGTTAGATATTAGAAATCTATCATTATATTCAAATTTGCATATAATCTTAATTCCCCACTGAAATTACTTTCTCAGATACTGGGTTTTGCAAATTTTTCATAATCTCAGGCCAGAGGAGAATATTTCTGGAAAGTTTTAGAGAAATCTGTTCAGTCTTTTATTTTATTTTTTTGAGGGAGAAAGTTTGGGGAGAAACATGTTATGAGCATTTGAAAAATCATTTCTGAATGTGCTCAGCTGAGTTTTCCTAACAAATTTCAGCAGTCCCTAATGAAGCTGTGACCCTTTTGAAATCACTAAAATCTGTGGATTCTCCTTGCTTGATCTAATTAGTGCCTGTTAAAGAGAGGGGTTTAGTTTCTCAGGTTGCTACTGGGATGATTTTTGTGAGACTGAAACACACCCTACAAAATAAAAGCCTGCAATGTTAAAAGCCTGCAAGGAGAAAAATCTCAGGTATAAAAAAATATTGTGGCAAATATTTTAGGTCTCTCTTTTCCCACAACCCCCACTTTCATTTTTAACTAAATCTTAAAACTTTTTCCTTTGTGCAGATACAGCTATTTATTCCTTTTTCTAGTGGCAAATAGGATTGTTCACCTGATGGAAGAAAGCACCTCTTTTGAGCTCTGAAAGGTGACAGGATATCACCTCTTAAACATATCCTTGGTCGAGGACTGCGCATTCCTCATTTTTGGATGTCAGGTCGGGGTTGTTTGGGACTCTTAGGGGGAGAGGGATAGTCCACATTTGTGGGGAAAAGAGGAAATGTTTCTATAGAGGCTTTTTCTTTTCTTGTCTTAATGGCAGCTGTTTAGGGGTTTGGAATTGACAGGGACGGGCAGAGTGCAGGCAAGGTGGAACAAAGCTGCATAAATAATACATTCAGCTGCATAATACATGCAATTCATAATCCATCCAGGAAGAGAAACATATCAAATTACATATGGGTAAAATATATTTGAGTAAAAATGTCAGTCAATAAACAACAAGGAAATTGCAAGCTGTTCATAGGCAATCCATGCTGAAACAAAACAAGCTCCCCTCCAAAAGGAGGACAAATTCATAAAAGGGCTTGAGTGTGCCATCCTGAATGATGCATGGGACTACCTTTGGAGAAAGGGATTATTCAGTATGACTAATGGTACAAAAATTCTCTATCCTTAAGGACCCTGCTCCTGCTCCCACTGTGAAGCCAAGGGGAGTTTTGCATTGACGTTATTGGGAACAGGCTTGGGGCCTAGTTATTAATGCTTGATGGTGCCATAGCACATGCATAACATCTTCATTTTAAATATGTGCATACTGTTAGGTTTCCTCCCACTACATTTAATTTAGATGTTTTCAAGCAGCTTACCAGCTAACAATCTTTTAATATTCTATTTATTTAATACTGTTGCTTGGGATGCCCATATAATCAGATAAGGGTCATTAAATCACTTTTGTGATTAAATAGGATAATACTATTTATTCGCTTTACTCACCCTATTAATATTAGAGCTTATGCTGACTATATTTTGATATTTAAAATGAAGTTATATTTTTTCAAATATCATAATTATATGAAAAGGCTATATTATCTCATTGTGAGGATTACCTTCCTGTACCTTATCCACCATAATGTCTGCACATATTGGCCTTCAGATTTCCTCATGTTAGCTGCTGACCTCAGGCATTTCTCTGGTCTCCCATCTGGCATCTGTTATTTATCCTCCACATAGTTCTAAAACATGTCCTCCCCCACGATTCCTTAAGATTTGCTGAGTAGTCACTCTTAACTATTCATGTGCCCAATGATATCTGCTTCATTCAAAAGACAGTTTGCATTTTCAGGTGGGCCTGCAAACCAACTTTTCACCTGTTCCTTTCTCCAACTGCAACCAAATTCTGTCAGGAGATGGGCATGATATCTTGCTGAAGGACTACCATGGAGAAGCCATAAAAACTGCTTTCCAGGGCTATTAACTTTGAAAGACTATCAACTACTGAAAAAACAATGAGGAGTCCTTTTGGCACCTTAGCCCGTGAAAGCTTATGCTCAAATAAATTTGTTAGTCTCCAAGGTGCCACAAGGACTCCTCGTTGTTTTTGCTGATACAGACTAGCACGGCTACCACTCTGAAACCTATCCACTACTGGCTTACCTGCCTGGAACAATGGATCTTCTACACTGGTGTGGCAAGCCTGAGGGGGGTTGGAGCTGACCATCATCACACATAGGCAGGAGGGGCTTTGGCTTGCCTGAAACCCTAACAGAACTTCATGGGGTGAAATCAGACTGGGGAGGGTGCAGCTCGGGACTTTTGTTGTTGTCAATGAACTCTAACTCTTTTTAGTGCTTTGAATAATAGTGTCTGTTAAATACCTTTGCTAAGCCTGTGTTCCTTGCTTTCCTGCCATGTTGTCTCCAAACGGGTTAAATTAGAAACCCAGGATGCCCACAGTTTAGGTGGAACTTCGTGTGTGTGTGGGTGTGTATGAGAGAATAACTGGGGAGGCTCAGACTGAGGCTGTGATTTTTGGGGATAGTGTGTGTCTGGACAGGGGAGTTCCAATTCCCAAAGAAGAGTGTCAGATGAGGTTGAAACCTGGGAATGGGCCCTAGACACCCATAGCTAGAAATAGTGACTATACGCTAGCCAAACCGAATTGCATTGGAAGCATGTGGGATTGTGACAGACAGGTGACCATACAGAAAGGCACTAGGTCAGGTTGTAACAAGGGGATTGCAAAAGTTTTCACTACTTATGAAATTTTGAGACTTCTGAAAACTTCCAGACAAACGGTTATAGAGCTGGGCAGAAACCTGGAACTATTTTCTGGTGACATTTTTTCAATTTTTTGTTTGTTTGCTGAAATTTTGAAATGTTCTGATGAGTTGTAAACCTCTACACGTACACACACAGGCAGACTCCTTCCTTACCACTTCCCTCCAATATGTAAACTGGCCATTCAGGCTTGCTCCATGTTTTGTTCTCCCTATTCCTCTCCTGCAAAAACAACAACTTGGCAGCTCTCCTCTCCTGCTGCTGCTCTTCACTGGCTCCTGTCCGTAGCTCCTCCCTGGTCTGCTTCTCCCCTGCTTTGTCAATAGTCTATTACCAACTTGCCAGTTTAAAACTCTCTCCCTCTGTGCAAGCATGTGAATTCTCACTCGTGCACAGCAAGGCCTCCTTATTCACATGTTTAAACAAATGGATGCTGAATGAGTTTGTGCTGCTTCTGTGTTGATTTCCTGTTACTATTTTAGTCAATGAGCTTTACTATCATGAATGAAAGCAAATGTTAAGCTTGAATGTTTCAATATTCACCATCAATACATTTCAAAGAGTGGGCCAGATCCTCCCCGAGTCTTGATCTTTTCCCACTGAAGTCACTAGGAGTTAGGGTTGCCAGGTGTCCAGTTTTCAACTGGAAGGCCTGGTTGAAAAGGACCCTGGTGGCTCTGGTCAGCACTGCTGACCAGGCAGTTAAAAATCCGGTCAGCGAGGCTAAGGCAGGCTCCCTGCGGCTCCTGGAATCAGCGGCATGTCCCTCCTCTGGGTCCTATGCATAGGGGCGCCCAGGGTGCTCTTCACACTGCCCCTGCCCCAAGTGCCAGCTCTGCAGCTGCCATTGGCCATGGTTCCTAGCCAATGGGAACTTTGGGGGTGGTGCGCAGAGTCACCTGGCTGCACCTCTGCATAGGAGATGGAGGAGGGGAGACATGCTTAAGGTAAGCTTCCAGGAGCTGCTTAAGGTAAGTGCTGCCTGGAGCCTGCACCCCTGCCCTGATCCCCCTCCTGCCCTCCACACCCCCTGGTCCCAGCCCAGAGCACCCCTCTGCACCTCAAATCCCTCATTTGTGGCCCCACCTCAGAACCTGCACCCCCCCAGCACAGAGTCTATACCCCCTCCTACACCCCAACCTCCTGTCTCAGCCCAGAGCCCCCCCCCATACTCCAAACCCCTTATCCCTGGTCCCACCCCAGAGGCCGCACCCCCAGCTGGAGCCCTCATCCCCTCCCACACCCCTGCCCCAGCCCTGTGAAAATGAGTGCGGGAGGGTAGGGAGAGCAAGTGACAGAGGGAGGGGAGATGGAGTGTGTGGGGCCAAGGCCTTGGAAGAGGGTTGAAGCAAGGGTGTTCAGTTTTGTGCGAGTAGAAAGTTGGCAACCCTACTAGGAGTATAGCTCAGATCCACAAAAGTACTGAAATCCAATGGCAGTCAAGTGTCTAAATACCTATGTGGATCTGGGCCTTTGCCATGAACTTCAATGGGAACAGGATCAAACCCCAGCATAGCTCCACTGAAATAATTTACCCCAGCTGAGGATCTGGCCCTTAACTAATCAACTATAGTGCAAATTTCAATTTGTGAATTTTACATTAGTATGTGACTTTGAAATTCACACTGTTGTTGTTTGGACATAAATCATCTGGTCAGGGAACAAAGAGAATATCTTATGGTTTGCTATGTCACTTACAAATGCAGCCCAAACTTTGCAAAAATAGCAAACTAGTTGTAAACAACCTAAAGATCTGGAATTATGTGAAGAAACTCATAGATGACTTTAAAATATCAAATACTGAATAATTTTGCAACTTGTTTGTAGACTATGATTAATGTCCTCTTCATGAATTATTTGGTACATATTATTCACCCAGCTCTAGTCAAATATACCTGTGGAGTAGGTCAGTATTATCCATATGGGGGAATGACTATACAATTGTCAAGTTAATAGCCACAGAGGGAATCAGAGTAAAGACCAGCAACTGAATCCATTCTATTATCTGATACTGTAGTTCGTTCAATGCTCCTTTCATTGAAATTGTTGTTCTGATGAATGTCTTAATTTATATAATTAAGAGCTTTAAACCAAGACTCAAGTAGGAAAATTTTTTACAAGGGGAATGCTCCTTCCTTCTGTCCTTTCCTTATACACTGGAGGGAACTGGATTACTAGACTGCTGATTTAAATCCAACTTGGTTGGTAGTGTTTGAAAGGTATCCTCTCATGGCTTGATGACTTGTGGAAAAGGAGTTTGATGATTTCAATCCAGGTACCACACCTTAGGGGCAGTATAACAATCCACACAAACAAATTGTTCTCATTGCATAGATACAAATTTTAAAAGGACAATTAATTGTTCCCTTGTTACTAATCTGAGAGGAGAGGTCAAGCACTGACTAGGCAGTGGGAGTGAATTACTTTCCCCCACCTAGAAGTTATCCCTCCAGGTCAGGACTGAAGCACATTGACTACTTCCAAGGGAATATCTTTATTATCATGTAAATGCTCTACGTAGTTATATGAGCATGATATTTTTCATAATAAACTACAATGGTCATCTAGGCAGCTTCAAAAGGAAAGCACTTGCATAGGGCAATTCTACTGTCCAATTATTTGCAGTTTGTTCAGGAAGTAGGCCTCATCCTGAGCCAAATCATTAATCCTCACTCAAGCATTCTGATTTTCAATAAAATGGAGTAGGTATTTGTTCCACATAAGTAGAATACAAAGCTTTATTTATCAGAGAAGCAATATCCTGCATGAGCATTTTGTATCCAGAAATAGCTTGACTTCATGGCATCATGTGAAACAAATGCCCTCAAGAGTCTGCTTCTTGTGCGGTTTGTGCTGTCTCATTATGAGTTGCTGCTGGTGCCTTAACTCAGGCTTGAATGATGTATCAATGGGCCCCCTCAGGACCTTTACTATAGCAGAAAGAAGAATCCCATCTTCTGATTATAAGAGTGACGCATTGGTGAGGAACACTGAGCACTAGGAGGCACTTTCTATACTTGAATCTTTACAGAAGCTCATGAAAATAAAAAGACCTAAGGGAGATACAAGATGCTATATCCTGTCAGTTCTCCAGGATATTGTATGTAGTCGTGAAGAGATTTCATCTCACCAATGTGGAAAGGCAGCACTGGCCACTTCACAGGAAGAAAAAAGAGCAGCCATGACCAGTATTGAGGGTTCACCTCAGTTCAGTTCCTTCCCCACCCTTGCACAGATGGACAGATTATGAATTGGCTGCTTGGAAGACAAGCTCCACACCCATAGTCAGGGACTGGGATAAATCTCAAGCTGCAGAATCTTTTGCTTCCTTTTATTACCTTATCTGCTTTCTTGTAATCTATTTCTTGGTGGTTGGGGGAGGGAAATTGTAGACTGTCTTTGTATTTTTTTCTGTTTAGTTATCCCACCACCTTACTCTACTCTGTATAAAATCATACTCTATCTAAAAAAAGAGGGGGAAGAAGAGAACAATTTATACAAACCCTTCTGGAATAAGCTAGGGTGAGTAACCTTTCCAATGTGTCAGAATAAGGGCAACTGGAAGAATCATGCATTGCAATTAGGAAATTGGGAATTCAATCAGCAGCAGATTGCTGCCCTACTTATCTGTCCAGCTTTGTTGT
The DNA here is from genome assembly GCF_965140235.1 of Caretta caretta. NCBI lineage: Eukaryota > Metazoa > Chordata > Testudines > Cheloniidae > Caretta > Caretta caretta. The sequence goes on from NC_134208.1 coordinate 165,251,880, forward strand.
CAGTAACTGAATCACAGTAATCTGTGAATACCTTAAGAGAAAATGTCACGGATGCTGATAGACCAGGTGCCAGCACTTGCATCAGCTGAGCACTGACAAACTCATAGCTGAGGGAACTGGGATTGTTTAGTCTGCAGAAAAGAAGAATGAGGGGGGATTTGGTAGCTGCTTTCAACTACCTGAAAGGGGGTTCCAAAGAGGATGGCTCTAGACTGTTCTCAGTGGTAGCAAATGACAGAACAAGGAATAATGGTCTCAAGTTGCAGTGGGGGAGGTTTAGGTTGGATATTAGGAAAAAAATTTTCACTAGGAGGGTGGTGAAGCACTGGAATGCATTACCTGGGGAGGTGGTGGAATCTCCTTCATTTTAAGGTCAGGCTTGACAAAGCCCTGGCTGGGATGATTTAGTTGGGGATTGGTCCTGCTTTGAGCAGCGGGTTGGACTAGATGACCTCCTGAGGTCCCTTCCAACCCTGATATTCTATGATTCTATTAAATCAGCTCAGCTCACCTATATGTTAGTATTCAAGATGGGTGTTAGTGTTGGATTAAAGTGATACTGGGGTCTGTTCTGAAATCATATTTTTTTACATTTTCCCGTAACAGAAATGTATTAATTATCACTTAACTCCAACATTAGACTTGTCAGGATGTGTTTAAACTCTATAAAAATACTTGTAAATTGCTGCATGCACTAATCTTACTTATGTCTGTATCCCGTGTTATAAGGAAATTTGTAAGTTTTGCTTTATAACTGCAAAAAAAAGCCTGCTGTTGTCAACTCAGACAGCAGGAGTGGTTCCCTCGACCATCAAGGAGGACTATCAAAACTAAGTTGGCCATTCTGAAACATCACAATATAAAGACTAATTGCTAATTTCCCCTACACAGGTTACGTGCAGAAGTGTTCAGCTCATTAGTTTGAATTCTGGAAGAGGGAAATAGAGAGCTGATTTAATTAAAAAAAAAAGGCATTTTCATTTTTGTTTGGACTGTCACAGGGCTGGAGCGAAGAAACAAAAGCAGAGATCCTCAGGTGACCTTGGGTTAGCCTTAAAAGACATTCAGTGCTGACAGAATGATACATCTGTCACCTTTTGGAACCATAGTTTGTAATTCCTTTGTGTATATATGTTGCCTGCTTTAACCTGTAAATAACTCTCTCAGATGGTGGAGAAATCCACTAGGGGAGAGGCTGTTCTAGATTTCATTTTTGAGAAATAGAGAGGAACTGGTTGAGAATTTGAAAGTAGAAGGCAGGTTGCCTGAAAGTGATCATGAAATGATAGAGTTCATCTTAGGCAATGACTCCGTGGGTGCTGCGGGACTGGAGCACCCATGGGGAAAAATTAGTGGGTCCTCCGCACCCACCAGCAGCCAAGCTCCCCCACCACCTCCTCGCCACTCCCTCCTCCCCTGAGTGCACCGCATCCCCGCTTCTACCCCTCCCAGCGGTTCCCGCCCACTGCCTAACAGCTGTTTGGTGGTGCTTAGGACTTTCCGGGAGGAGGGGGTGTGTGGCGTGCTCAGGGGAGGAGGAGGGGCGGGGACTTGGTGGAATTGGGGTGGGGTAAAGGTGGTACAGGGGCAGGGGTTGAGCACCCATGGGGCAGAGGAAAAGTCGGCACCTATGGAGTTCATGATTCTAAGGAATGGTAGGAGGGAAAACAGCAAAATAGAGTGAATAGATTTCAAGAAGTCAGACTTCAGCAAATGCAGGGACTTGGTAGGTAAGATCCCTCGGGAAGCAAGTCTAAGGGGGGGAAGTTCAGGAGTGTTGGCAATTTTCAGAGACATTATTAAGGGCAGAAGAGCAAACATTCCCCTGCATAGGAAAGATAGGAAGTATGGCAAGAGATCACCCTGCCTTTACCAGGAAATCTTCAATGATCTGAAACTCCAGAAAGAATCCTACAAAAAGTGAAAACTAGCTCAAATTACAAAGGATGAATATAAACAAATTACACAAGTATGTAGGGATAAAATGAGATTAAACTAGCTAGAGACATAAAGGGTAACAAGAAAATGTAATACATTAGAAGCACAAGGAAGACCAAGGACAGGGTAGGCCCATTACTCAATGTGCAGGGGAGGGGGCGAGAGAACAATAACAGAAAATGTGAAAATGGCAGAAATACAAAATTACTTTGTTTGTTTTTCATCAAAAAGTTTAGTAGGAATTGGACGTCTAACTTAATGAACACCAATGAAAATGAGGTGGATCAGGAATGAAAATAGGTAAAGAACAAATTTAAAAATTGCTTAGACAAGTTAGATGATGAAATACATCCTAGAATACTCAAGGAGCTGACTGATGAGGTATCTGAACCATTAGCAATTGTCTTCAAAAAGCCATGGAAGACCGGAGAGATTCCAGAAGACTGGAAAAAGGCAAATATAATGCCCAGCTATAAAAATGGGTATAAGGACAAGCTGGGGAATTACAGACCAGTCATCTTGACTTCAGTACCTGGAAAGATAATGAAGAAAATAATTAAGCAATTAATTTGAAAATGCCTAGAAGATGATAAGGTGGTAAGTAACAGTTACCATGGATTTGTCAAGAACAAATAGTATCAAACCAGCCTAATAGCTTTCTTTGACAGGATAACGAGCCTTGTGGATAAGGGGGAAGGGATAGATGTTATATCTTGACGGTATTAAGGCTTTTGATACTGTCTTGCATGACCTTCTTATAAACAAACTAGGGAAATAGCTCCATCTAGGTTGAACTTTAAGGTGGGTGCATAACTGGCTAGAAAACCATTCCCAGAGAGTAGTTACCAGTGGTTCACAGTCAAGCTGGAAGGGCATATAGATTGGGTTCCCTCAGGGATCAGTTCTGGGTCCGGTTCTGTTTGATATCTTCATCAATGATTTAGGTAATGGCGCAGAGAGTACACTTATAAAGTTTGTGGATGATACCAAGATGGGAGGGATTGCAAGTGCTTTGAAGGATAGGATTAAAATTCAAAATGATCTGGAGAAATGGTCTTAAGTAAATAGGATGAAATTCACTAAGGACCAATTCAAAGTACTGCACTTAGGAAGGAACAATGAGCTGCAAACATACAAAATGGGAAATGACTGACTAGGGAGGAGTACTGCAGAAAGGGACCAGGCGTCATAGTGGATCACAAGGTAAATATGAGTCAACAGTGTAATACTGTTGCAAAAAAAGCAAACATCATTCTGGGATGTATGAGCAGCAGTCTTGTAAGCAAGACCCAAAGTAATTTTTCTGCTCCACTCAACATTGGTTAGGCCTCAACTGAAGTATGGTATCCAGCTCTGGGCACCACATTTCAGAAAGATTTGGAGAAAGTCCAGAGAAGAGCAACAAAAATGATTAAAAGTCTAGAAAACATGACCTATGCGGGAAGATTTTTTTTAAAAAAAGGGGGGTTTGTTTAGTCTGGAAAAGAGAAGACTGGGGAGGGGGACATAACAGTTTTCAAATACATAAAAGGCTGTGAGGAGGAGGGAGAAACATTTTTGTGCTTAACCTCTGAGGATATGGAAGAAGCAATGTGCTTAAATTGCAGCTAGGTTTAGGTTAGACATTAGGAAAAACTTTTCTGAACTGTCAGGATGGTTACACACTGGAATAAATTGCTTAGGGAGGTTGTGGAATCTCCATCATTGGAGATTTTTAAGAGCAGGTTAGACACCTATCGGGGATGATCTAGATCAGTGGTTCCCAAACTTGTTCCGTTGCTTGTGCAGGGAAAGCCCTTAGCGGGACAGGACGGTTTGTTTACCTGCCGCGTCCGCAGGTTCGGCTGATCGTGGCTCCCAGTGGGTGCGGTTCACTGCTCCAGGCCCATGGGAGCTGCTGGAAGCGGCGGCCAGTATGTCCCTCGGCCCGCGCCGCTTCCAGCAGCTCCCATTGGCCTGGAGCAGCGAACCGCGGCTACTGGAAGCCGCGATCAGCCGAACCTGCGGACGCAGCAGGTAAACAAACCGGCCCGGCCTGCCAGGGGCTTTCCCTGCACAAGCGGCAGAACAAGTTTGGGAACCACTGGTCTAGATCATACTTTGTCCTGTCTTGAGTGCAGGGGACTGGACTGAAGACCTCTTGAGGTCCTTTCCAGTCCTATGATTATACGATTTTTTTTCCTAGTTAATAAATCCTTAGTTAGTTTACTATAGGATTGGCTACAATCACTGTTTTTGCTCTGAGATCTAAGGTACATATTGATGTGGGGTGAGTGAGTAGTGTCTCGAGACTGGGAGGAACCTAAATATTTTGTGATCTTTGGTGTAAGTGACTATTTATCCCTAAGTCCTGGGTAGCAAGATAGACTGGAGTGCCCAAGGGGACTACCTGTGACTCTATGGTAAGACTTGATACAGTGCTTCAGAAGTTCACGATTGGTACTGGATTGGTGAAATCAAATTATAGAACATACCACTAGTTTGGGGTGCCTGCCCTGCTTTTTTAAAAAAAAATATTTAATAGTCTGCCCTGAGGTTGTCTCTCAGTCTTGAACCATTCTGGACAGTGTAACAGTTACCCTGACTGTACATATAATATTCCTTTGTGACTCCAAACACTGTGTCAATCTAACAATTAGAGCTAGAGGCTTGTGTGGGTAGTTTAACCTATCTTGGTTTGGGTCACACCAGGAATGATCTTTCCCTACTCGTGTGAACTGGCTCTAAGCACACCTGAAAAGAACAGGTCACCTTTAGGTGTCCCCAACTGCCATTGTTTTGCTGCTGTTCTAAGCCCAGCCATACCTTTTTGAATCATGAAATCTCAGCAGGCACTTCTATAGATACTACAATAGCAATCTTGACAATATTTCATAATGTAAGGCCTTGTGCCTTCAGCCCTTATAAAAGTGATTTCAATGGGACTGATAATGCAAGAGCTGCAGGACTAAACATGTTGCTCATATTGAGTTATGAAGAAAAAAATAATCAAATTTAGGTTACCAAAGTGGTAAACTATATTGTACTGTATCTTCACAACAAACCAGTGTTTGTTAGAAATCAACTTTTTCCCCTCTAAAAATGTTTGATCTAGTAGACAGTCTGACCCTTTAGTGAACAAAAAGCAATATATATATATATATATATAAAAAAATCTTAATTTAAATAATTTCCATCTGTTACACTTAGCCGTAACTTGTTGACATATATATCTTAACATGAATGAGGTGGAGGCTACCTGTACAGTAGGTGAATGTGACCTTCTATTTCCAGAAACCTGGATTTCACACCTAGAATTTAGTAACTGAAAGCTAGGTGGTCTTAGCATAATCGTCTGTGAGCATGTGACCACAGCAAAAAAACTTGCTACAATTTAGCACAATTGTTACATTCTTCTCAGGAGAATTGCAGGGTTTCATATCTCCCAGCACTGTGCTTCATTATTATTAATCTTCAGGAAAAAGTTGAAAGTCTCAAGAACACCCATGCAGATATGTTTGTGTGAAAGTTCCCAGTGGAAATGTTTGTATGGCTATCTTTTTTTTTTTTAAATTAGGTCATTCAAGCAGAAAAACGAAAATGCCACATAACTTAGGTGTCCAGTTGCACACTTACAAATAATGAAGAGTGAATAATCAAAGACATGGGCCCATTCTTGCAGTATCTGTGTGTGAACACCTGTGCCATCATGAAGCTCCAGGAAAGTCAATGAGACTCAATGGAAATGCAGGGCACCTGTATGAAAATAGCTTGCAGAATTAGGGCCCTTCTATATTTTGCTTTTTGCTTGTACTTTTCAAAGTGCTTTGTCAAAGTGGGTATCATTGTTCTCAATTTGCAGATTAGTAAACATCGAGTGACGTGCACAAGGCTAAAAAAACAGCTATTGTCAGAGCTGTGATTAGAATTTTAGTCTCTTGACAATGTTTTATGCTCCCTTCGCTTATCATGCTACTTCCCTTAATCTAACACCAAAGTTTCCCAGTAGGAAGGTTGTTGATTTATCTTATCCAGACTGGTCCAGACTTCCTGTCTTCCATTTCAAGAAAATTCTACTGAAAAATGTCTTCCTGAAAGGGACTCTAACATTCCTTGAAACTTGAAGTATAAAAGTAGTGCACAAGATGACCATGCAGAAATGTGCATGTAGTTATGGCAGATGTAATACCCCGGAAGATAACTGGGAATAATAAACTGCTCAAAGGTAAAAAGATGAATTATGTTAATGTTTCATTTACAGGTGGAAGCATAACCTGGTTAACGCCATAGCTCCAGGGAGATTACTGTCTCTCTTAGTAGAATGCACTTTGTAAAGGGCCATGGGAGAAAGGTAGTAGTAAGAGCACAGAATAAACACCAGTTTGAAGAAAGCCAAAGTGAATCCCAAAGGCACTCTGCTGGCATCTGTTTTGCTTTGTTAAAAATGGCACACAGTGGAACTGGGGAATTCAGGAGAGAAAAATGTGTTGTAGTTAGGAAGTCCCTTATTCAACACCTAACAGAAAGAAGAGAGAACTTGAGTCAACTAACCCAGCCTGCTCTGCCAAAGCCTAGGACATGGCAAAGCCCAGTTCATTTGGGATGATTCAAAGAGCTAACTTTTGAATGAGGAAAAGGTAATACAGTTAAACACTGTGCTAGGCCTGGGTGCAACTGTAAAGGGAGAACCTTCCCCACGCAGATTCTGTCTGAAGAGGGAAAATAGTGGGAGCAAAGGGTAGCAGTGCTCAGCCCCTACTTCTGGCAAACAACTGCATTGTAGCCTCCTGCCAGTAGGAGATGCTCTGAGTCTCTGCTGGGCAGGCAGGACAGTGCAATGAGAGACTCTCACTCCTCTGCAGCAGGCTCAGGTCCTGCCTACAGGTTTGCTTCCTCAGCTGGCCTTGGGTGCTGCACCTTCAAGCTCTGCAGCACTTTTGGAACAGGTACAAAGAGGAGACAGGACTGGGCGTGAGGCCCCATGGGAGAGGGCAGGAGGGCACTGGGGGAAGGGCTAATGGGGGGTACTCTTGGAAAGGGAAGTTGTGACTGGGAGAGGCCCCAGGTTGGTACGTGGAGGGGAAGGAGGGCTGAGTGGGGGAGGTTGGAGGGGCAGGGTCTGCCGAGGGGCAGAACAGGGAAAGTCAGAAGTTGGGTTTTGGGGGCACAGAATAAGTTTCAGTGAGAGGCTGGATGCAAAGCAGCATTGGATGAAGTGGGGAGTGACCATGAACAAATGGAAGGGGGGTGTTTGGCGAAGACTTAAACTCAGGGCAGGGTAGGATGATTGAGGGTAGGTGAAGTGCAGTGTTTCACAGGAGGGAGTACCAAAGAATGGGTTTGGGGCTGCAGGGGTGCTTGGGGAGTGAGGACTAATGTGGGGGGGTGTAGAGGGAGGGATTTGCAGGAAGAGGGTTGAAAAACTGGACACTTGGGAGGAGGGGACAGTGGGATGGCTTTGGAGCACTATGAGGGTGGGAGGTGTTGGGCTCTTCAGGTGAGCTTGTGTTACTTTGACAAAGTGTTATACCTTTCCCACTGCCACCGTTTTTGGGCAAACTTAACCTACTGCTGTCAAGGCTGGCTTTTGCTAAGAATGCAATCTGCACATAGAGGTACACTTTCAGAAGAGCAGCCTCCAGGTTTGCATCTGCAGCTGGGTTTGTGAACTAAAATTGAGTACTTTGAGTGCAGGCTAACTAGCTGACTGCACCGAGAAGCCCAGGCCTCAGCCCTCTTGAAAATTTACCTGATGATTATATCTACTTAGTAATTTATTGTAAAATCCTGAAGTCATGTTCTGTTTTCCAAATTAATACACTTTATTCAAACCTTTCACTGACTTCATGGAAAGCTGGTGTGATGGGGGTGTCTACCCCAACCAAGGCAGAACAGGTTAAATTAGGATAATTAACCTGATAGGCTGCATCTAGAAAAGAGCCAGGGATTGAAGGGCTGATTGAAAATGGAGCCCCAGCTGTGGAGGAGCAGGAGGGGTAGGTTCAAAGCCAGCAAGTTGGCAATAAAAGGCACCATAGGGAAATGGGTTGTAGTCTCTCCTGGGGAGTGGGGAAGTGTGTTTGAGGCCATGGAGGTCAGTAGTCTGCAGCTGAGAGGAGGGAGTTAAATTGGAACAGGTTGGGGAGCGGGGCAGAAGCTATAGGAAGGAGTCTAGGGAGAGAGTAACAGGGTCTGAGAGAAAGTGGCCGGCACAGTTGCCAAATATAGGGCCCTTGGACTGGAACCTGGAGTAGTCGGCAGGTCTGGGGTCCCCTACCAGCTGCTGGGAAAGTGGCACTGGACCTAGCCTCAGACTAGAAGGCTGCTGATCCACTGGGACTGTCATACGCTGGAAGGCGAAGACCTGTACAGTGGCCTGGCTGGAGGGCTGAGACCCAGAGACAGAGATCATGGGGCAAGAAAAGTGGTGTTGGAGCAGAGTGGAGCTAATCCCTGGATGTGGCCACAAGGAAGTGCCCTAGTGGTGAGTGTACCCCTGGATAGTTGGTTACACTGTCAAAGGATTGAATAAGGATTCTATCATTTGGCCATCTGAAAATAAAGCAACTGTTACATGCAGAAGTGCATGTGTCTTAAACATCATAATGACTTGGTGAGCCCAGGCCTCTTGCTCTGTGGAGGGCCTCCTCCCCTGCAGCTCTGAGTGCTCAGCATCTGCTCCTGTGTGGGAACAGTGAGCGAGTGTGCTGAGCTGCGGCTGCCTCAGTGACATTTCTGGTGGCTGGCTGTTGCCTCACTCGTGGGGGGAGAGGGTACTGCTCTGGCTACTCTGCTGCTGAACAGAGAATGTTTGGAAGGAGCAGAATTAGTGCTCCATTAGCTGCAGATGGGCCCAGCCTGGGAATACCTATCACACAGGCCTGTTCTCCCCCCACGTCTGCCACCATAATCACAGAGCCCAGCCATGGGGAGCAGGGACTTAGCTGCTGAGACCCTCCTGTGAAGCAGAGTGAAAAGAAGCTTGTTGGTAAATTGGAGGGGGACACAGGATCAATTTTGCTGGGAAGAGGGTGGGTCAGGCCCAGGCAAAGCCAGGGAAACGTCTGCTGGGAGTGGTTACACAGGAGGTACTGAGCTGTGGTGTGGGGCAGATATGGATTTGAGAGAGAGAATTAACTGAGAAGAAGATTGAGAGCCTGGGGAGCGGGTAGATAATCGGTTGATTGGGGGACTAGAGAGTTGATTTATAGGGTTGGGGACCAGGAGATACATTATGGAATTCTGGCTGCCAGAGGATGGATTGATGGAGGAAATGAGGGTGTAAGGGGGACATGAGATATGTGGGGAGCTGAGTGGGAAGGAATAAAATGGATTGGAGGAAAGATAATTGGCTGGTCTGACAGGGCAGAAAATGTAGTTAGGAGAAGGGGCAAAGGTTAGAGTAGGGAAGAGAAGTGCTTGGAAAGGCGTATGGGCCTGGGGAAAGAGATGAGTGGATGGTGCAGGTGGAGGATTGATGGAGCTATAAGGACAATATAGATGGTGGGGACAAAAGATGGAGCAATGGGTCGGGGGAGAAGGGGGGAACGAGAGTGAGGGTGGGAGCTGTAACCAGAACTGCTGACAGGAGATAAATATAAAGAAAATGGGGGAGGGAATCGCTGGGGCTATGCTACCGGAGAGTAGCTGGGGAGGGAAGAGGTCACTGTGGCCAGGGTTGTTTCAGCCATACGAGATTTCTATACAAATGGCCTTGGCCTTTCAGGTAATTGATTAACTTTGCCCCTTGCAGAAAGACAACACCAAACTCATTCCCCGAAGGAAATATGAAGGGAAATCTTAGCAAGGAAGTCCTCTCAAGTCCTTTCCACTGGCTTTTTTCATATGGGAGTGGACAGACTGGCACAGTACTATTTCAAGTGAAAGAAATTTCTGTTATCGCTCCTTGCCTGAAAGACCATTTCAGTCCTGCCCGTCCAGTAGCAAAGGAAGTTTTTGGCGCTAAAAGCGGCTATGTGATGTAAAGTACTTCTAAAGCTGTTAAAAGGCTCTTAACAGCTCTATAAAATACTTGCTGCCTCCTCCTGCTCTTTCAGAAATTTTTACTGTAGTATTTATCTCCCCTGGCTTACTCAGAATTTCCTCCCCTAAAAGATAAGTTGTTAATTATTTCTGAGATGTCAGGATCTAACTCCCCTCTAGCTATTAAAATGTACTTGCATTGTAGTTTTTTATTAGGGTTGAGAGAATATTAAAAAAAAATATCTGCAAGTCAGTTGAATTCAAAATATCAACTTGATGTAAATGGACCATTCTTCACTTTCTGAAAATATTTGAGTGGTGGAACTTTTATAGAATCAATACTCATAAAGAAACTATCTTAAACTGGAATATTTGCTGTAAGTGAATCTTGAATCGTACAGTTGAGCTTAATCTTTGAAATTCATGATATATTGGCTAGTTTACATAGGTCCCTGCTATAAAGAAGCAGAAACTTAGCAAACGCTGCACAAAGAAAGTTTGGTATTGAATACAAGTTGTGTAAGTAAATAAAAATGTTACAAAATATTCTGAATAATGCGCTGAGAATTTTGCAGTCTGAGTAAACAGAAAACAAGGCAAAATTGATTAATCAATTGTTATGAATTATTTGCTCAGCATTAATTATTGTAATGCTTAAAAGGGATTGATGCCAGATGTAAATGAATGTGCCAGTTCTGCGGGGAAATTGATTACAGAAAATTTTATGTTGCTCTCTGAATGAGAAGGAATTCTGCAAAACTGTATTACATTCTTCAAAATAGGAACTGCACACAGATATACGGGGGTGTATGTATATAATATCCACATATACCATAAACTTTGGTATAATCATTTGTGTGTGATTCTAGTTTTCATGTGTACACACACACACAAACTACATTAAAAGAACATTAAGGTTGCAAAGTTAAACATTCAAAAGTTAGGAAGTGTGAAGGTTGTCCTGCATAAAAACCTTAATTAAGCCTGAGCATGTGCAAATTAAGATTTTTTTCAGAGGCTTATAATTTGGGCAGATGTTCACAGAGATGGCAAAAAGAACCTCTCTGACCCAACATAAGAACGACCATCCTGGGTCAGACCAAAGGTCCATCTAGCTCAGTATCCTGTCTTCTGACAGTGGCCAATGCCAGGTGCCCCAGAACAGGCAGTCCATCCCATGCTGCCCACTCCCAGCCTTGGGCAAACAGAGGCTAGGGACACCATCCCTGCTCATTTCAGCTAATAGCCGTTGATGGACCTATCCACCATGAACTTATCTAGTTTGTTTGGTGGGGTTTTTTTTGCACGCTGTTATAGTCTTGGCCTTCACAACATCCTCTGGCAGAGATCCATAGGTTGATTGTGTGTTGTGTGAAGAAATACTTCCTTTTGTTTGTTTTAAACCTGCTTCCTATTCATTTCATTTGGTGACCCTTAGTTCTTGTGTTATGAGATGGAGTATGGTACATAGCACTTCCTTATTTACTTTCTCCACACCAGTCATGATTTTATGGACCACAGTCATATCCTCAGTCATCTCTTTTCCAAGCTGAAAATTCCCAGTTTTATTAATCTCTCCTCACATGGAAGCTGTTCCATACACCGAATAATTTTTGTTGCCCTTTTGTATACCTTTTCCAATTCCAGTTTATCTATTTTTGAGATGGGGCAACCACATCTGCATGCAATATTCATGGTATGCCCACATTTTTGATTTATATAGAAGCCATATGATATTTCTGTCTTATCTATTCCTTTCTTAATGATTCCCAGCATTGTTAGCTTTTTTGCGTGCTGCTTCACATTGAGCGGATGTTTCCGGAGAACTATCCACAGTGACTCCAAGATCTCTTTCTTGAGTGGTAACAACTAATTTAGAACTCATCATTTTATATGTAGAGTTGGGATTATGTTTTCCAATGTGCATTACTTTGTGTTTATCAACATTGAATTTCATCTGCCATTTTGTTGCCCAGTCACCCAGTTCTATGAGATCCCTTTGTAACTCTTCACAGACTGCTTTGGACTTAAGATTGACTCTCCCCCTGCATTCTGCCAAATTTCATGTGTCTGCTCCAAAGCATGGATGTGCTATAGCTTTCCAATGAGACATTTTTTGAGAATTTTTTGAATAGGGGAAAATAGAATTGTTTTGCATATCCTTTTGAAATGACTGAACCTTTTGTAGCTGAAACTGTTCCAAAAGCTTTTGCCTGAGGCAGATACCTGACATGGACAACCTTCAACCCACATGGTTAACATTTGGCAAAGTTATAGACCATTTCCAGTTGCTTTAATAATGAGAAGTATCATCAGGCAGACAACTCTAAGCATATCTAATCACACCACTTAAAAAAAAAAGAAGTTAAACTGTCAGAGTTGGATTCTGGAGCGTGCCACAGATTTCCTTTGAGACTTTGGGCAAACCACTCAGGGCCCGGTTTTCAAAAGTGATCTCAGTTTTTGAGACCACAACTGTAAATAGCGAAGGCTTCATCTTCAGGGGTGCTGAGCACAACTGTAATTAAACAAGCTGAAGCATTCAAAACTGGTCACTTGAAAAACTGTCTTCCTGTGTCTGTACCTCAGTTTCCCCTTCTCACAGAAATGTATTTGAAAATATGTATGCCCTTCTACAGGAGACTGTAGCCAGGATCTGAAAACATGTTTGTATATTTATTAAATAAGCCTCACAACACATCAGTGAAGTGAGTAAATATTATCTCCTTGTAAATGAGATAACAAATCTTATCTTCAGTGTGTATTGGCTTTTAAACTTTTGGATGCCCATCTTGAGCACTTTTAGGCCCAGTGTAACTGAGTTCACCTAGAGTGTTCAGCACCTCTGAAAATGAGGCCCTAGACATCTGAGGTTGTGCTCCCCAAAAATTGAGATACCTATCATTAGAGGTCACTTTTGAAAATCTGCCCTTCAATGACTTGCTCAATGCTGTGGTAGAGTTAGGAATCCAAGTCTGATATCCGGACTCTTTAGTCCCATGCTTTAGCTGCAAGGGCATCTTTCCACTTATTTATTTATTTTTTTAAGTTGTAATTGGTTGTGTGAGAAACCCATAGAACAGCGTTTCCCAAACTTTTTGGCCACAGAACACTTTTTAGCGTATTATGGCACACTTATAATATTTTGTAGTTATTTGGTTTTCAAATAAAAATTGCATTATTTATGCTCAAATATATTTTATTTTATAAAACAAAGCAAAAATACAAATTTAAAATAACTTGAACTAACAATTTCTAACTGGAAAGCGTGTATAAAGTAGTACAAAAATCAAGTGCAAGAGTCAAAATTATATTCTAGATTCTTTCACGGAACACCTATTCACATTGTGTGGAACACCAGTGTTCTGCGGAACACAGTTTGGGAAACACTGCCATAGAAGGTAAGAGAATATGGGACCTTGGAGCTCATGTTGTTCACTGCAATATCAGGGTTCCCTCCCCCCACATTTTGAAGGCTTTGAACCTTTCTTAATCAAATCTTGAAAACATAAATTAATGTCTTGGTTTTTGAATCTCTACAGAATGTTCCTCTCTGCTGGGCTTAATTTTGGTGCTCATTAGAAACCAACCCCCCAGGTCCTCCCCCTCCAAAAAAAAAAAAAAAAGAAAAGCTCTTCACAACCCTTTCATCCATGCTTTTCTTTGTATCACAGATCCTTGTCCCTGGCTGTAAATTGGTCCCTGTCTGGCAAGGAGGCTTTTTTAAAAATCAGAACATTGTTGGGTTTCTTGGTAGTCTTCCCTTTTCAGTCTTAATCTTCTCATCTTCTTCCCCTCGTTCAGGTGGTTGATCTGTTATGCATCTCATATCAAAGTATTCATATGGTCAGTGCTGACTCTCTGAGGAGTCTGCAATGCTGGCCAATGAGGAGACCTTTGCAAGTTTTGATTCCCGGCCATGGCGACAAGGCTGGTGGGGATGCAGATGTGAGAGGTGGTGGGTCAGGTATCCAACTGAAAAGCTCCCCAATCACCACCACCTTGGATTTCCTGAAGTGTTGCAGTAAGGGCAACCACCTTCTGTGTGGGCACCATGAAGTACTCCACAGTGGGTGGGTGGGGAGGACATGGGGCAAAGGGTGCCTGGTGTAGAGTCCTGGCAGTTGAGCTGGGCTATGTCAAGGTAAGAAACAGCTAGTGCAAGCACTGCCCTCCCACCCTTGGTGGTGCTACCTCTGCTCACTACTGGCCAATGTAAACAAATGACTACTTCCTGTAGCTGCGATGCTGTGCCTGTCACCAATCTGCTTCTGCCAAATTTTAAAGCCCAACCCAACACAAACATGTCAAATCACTTGCATACCTGACTGCAAACTGTGGAACCTGACTACAAGTGGTGGGTTTGGGTCAGATTACAAGGCTCTACTTGCTGATATGTATATGTTATAGTTCATCCTTTTTACAAGACTATGATAAATTGTGAGGTATCATTTGAAAACTCATAATCTGCTGAGCATTATTGTCCTGGTAAAATGTATGTGGCAACATTCTATGTAAAGTTATAAGATTCTACTCTATGACTTTACTAAGGCATGTTCCAAGTCTGGGGAAACAACTTCAGACCAGTTCCCTAGAAACAAAAGGCTAGTCAACACTTCAGCCAGATGTCAACATAATCAAATGAGCCATCATGTGGTTAAGAGGCGATTTTGTTTTTGTTTTTTTAAGAAGGGTATGGGTGAAAAGGTTATATCTTGGCGAAGGAACAGACTTGCTGTAACCTGAACCCCAGCTGGAGATATAAAAATGAGGAACAGGGGCCCGAAGTCACCTCTCTCCCATCACCTCTACTTATCGCATCAACAATGTTTGAAAGACAAAAGAAACATCATTGACCTGGGGGAGGGGTCATGGCTGACAGATCCAGCCATACTGCTGTAAGCATGTGGTGTGAGAAACTGTTTTTGCTCTAAGTTGACTTAGCTTGTTAAGTTGGGTATTAGTTTGCATTTTATCTCTTTGTAATCAATTCTGGCTTTTATGCCTATGTCTTGTAATCACTTTCTGTAGTTAATAAACTTGTTTTGTTGTTTGAAATGTTTGGGAGCCTGCATTGGAGATAACGGGGTTTGTGCATATCCTTTTCTATTAATGAAATGACAAACTTTTTGTATCTAGAAGGAAAGAGCTGGGCAGTACAAGATGTGCATTTCTGGGCACAAGTCATCTGGGACTGGGCATGTGCTGGTGTCGCTCTGCAGTATAATTCAAGGGTGGCAGGCTGGCTGAAGCACTCTTGCAATAAAGCTAGGGGTAATTTACATGCTGAAGGCTGAGAGAACTGGTCAGGAGTGGCTGCTATCAGAGTGAAACACTGTAAAAGGCACCTCAGGTTAGAGAACTGAGGAGAGACAGCTATCCAACAGTCCAGATTGTACCCTAGGAAGTGTCACAGTATGGGATGTTACAATATCTTGAGAGGTTACAATACCTATTCCTGAATATTCTGGGCAAAGTAACTCATTGGAGCCTGGCAATCTTAGTGCTATCACCAGAAACACACACGCTACAGTCATTGAAAACAACACTTCGGCAGGTATCACTACTTGAATTTTATGACCCTAGCAAAAAGGTCACTGTTTAGGTGGATATAATCCAAGCGTGGTGGTCTAGGAGCTCATTTAATATAGGATGAAGGACCTGATAAATATGCATTAAGAGTTTTGACAGAGAGAATCTTTGGCATTTGTTTGCTACAAAACTAATTCCATCAGTACAGAGACAGAGTGAGGTCCAAGTGAAGCCAGATCACAAGTCACTTGAGACTATTTTGACTAAATTGTTAGGGAAAATATCAACCAGGTTGCAACCCATGTTACTTCAACTGCAAAGATATAACCTTGCAGTTACTTAAATATTGGGTGGAGAGAGATTAATTGGAGTTGCTCTGTCCTGAGGTATGTCTGATCAACCCTCTCATGAAGGTTCATTGATGAGAACGTGAGAATGGTATTCTGTAGCATTCATACAAGGTTCATGCACTTGGCAACATTCAGGGCACACCCGGAGTGTTGTGTAGGAGCAGTGCACACACGGCTCCTCTCAAGGGCATGAACCTTGGAATCTCGCCCAGATGACGTGAACCGTGGGAAGCCTCCCAGGACTGGGCTCAAGGCCCGAGAGCAAGGAATGCGGTAGATAGAAATTGGTAAATAAGAATGTTAAACAAAGCCAGTGTATTTCTTTTATCTGTTGGAGAATGTAATGCGCGGGGGGAGAGAAAGAATAAAGGAGAGGGTGGAAAGCTGACAGGACCAGCCCGTTGGCAGACCAGCCTGCTTGCTTGCTTAAAGCTTTGTTCTGTCTTGTATTTGAACCGCAACAACATTCATAAACTGGGATGCTGTTTTAACGCTGCCATGCTACACGGACAGATGATTCATACCAAAACTGACACACTTGTGTGTCCTAAGAAAAGGAGTACTTGTGGCACCTTAGAGACTAACCAATTTATTTGAGCATAAGTTTTCGTGAGCTACAGCTCACTTCATCAGATGCTTACTGTGGAAAGTACAGAAGACGTTTTTATACACACAAACCATGAAAAAATAGGTGATTATCACTACAAAAGGTTCTCTCTCCCCCCACCCCACTCTCCTGCTGGTAATAGCTTATCTAAAGTGATCGCTCTCCTTACAATGTGTATGATAATCAAGATAAACTTGTGTGCCCTGTCAACACTGGTATCTAGAGTTTCTATGCAGAGGGGGAAATATACCAAGGAGAGAAACATGCACTACAAAACTGGCATAACAACATGTGTTTGTCTTAGGAGAACGAAGCATGTCTGTCCATGTCATAAGCATGAGTAGTCAATTTAATTTATTCAGAAGACTGAGCTAGATAAATGATTGGGCAGTCTCATCTCAGCTGTCTCTTGTGTAAATTTAAGTCAAGATATTGCAGTCATATAAAATACACAAGTTAAATTGTCAACATTTGCAATTTATCACCTACAGCAGAAAAAGAAACAATAATTCTATAATTGCCAATAAAATTTGTAAATCACGGTAATCATTATTGTGTGTGTAAAACCATATATATATGGAGGTGATGTCATGATTGTGGAATCATGTTATAAATACACTTAGCACAGGTGACACACGAGGATACAACGCAGACTAATCAGTAGCTGTGTCACCCTTGCCCTCTAACCTGGGGTGCCTTTTACAATGCTTTGGTTCTATAGCCTCTGCCTGGACTCCTCACAAACAGCCTCTAGCATGCAAGTCACCCAAACATAGCTGAGAGTATGCTGCAGCCAGCCAGCCACAACTTGGCTCTTACTAGTTTTGGTTTTACTGCAAGTTGACCCCAACCAGTCTTAGATTTCCCCCCAGAAATGTATATCCTGTACTGCCCGGCCCTCTCCTGCACCATGCAAATTTATATGAAGTCTGTTATTTCTTTAATAGAAATAATATCTTCACAACTTGCTACCTCAAATTGTTTCCCAAACACTTCAATTTAAACACACTGGATTCGATAAAACAAGTTTATTTACTACGCTGGGAGATTTGAAATGAGTACAAGTAATGAGGCATAAAAGTCAGAGATGGTTACAAGAAAATAAAGTTAAAATGCTACTGGTGCTTAACTTAAACTTGTTCAGAGTCAAATAAAGTGTCTCATCATGTGCTTTTATCAGTCTTACTGACCAAATTTCTTTGGTGAGAACCCCTTCGCTCAGAGTTCAATAAATGCTTTCTGTGTCACTTCTGGTGCTGTGAATGTGATTGGGCAGGGCGAGAGAGAGATGGGGTGTCTTGAGGTGTTTGCCTCTCCTTTTTATAGTTTGTCCCTCTTGTCAAAAACACTTCCAGATGGGTACTGGGAGATAGAAGGATGTTCTCTGCTTTTTCTCCTCTGTTGTCCCTTCCTGGCTGATCATAGAATATCAGGGTTGGAAGAGACCTCAGGAGGGCATCTAGTCCAACCCCCTGCTCAAAGCAGGACCAACACCAACTAAATCATGATGACTTTGTTTACTGCTTAAATGCAAATTAAGCGGAGCACACATTCCTTTGTTGGAGACAAACCTGTTTCCCAAACTTGGTTTGGAACACGTGTTAACACTATACAGTGGAATCTTATAACTTCACATTACAATGTTGCCACACCTGTTTTATCAGGACAATATTGACCAGCAAATTGAGTTTTCAAATGATACTATACAAAGGTTGTTACGATAGTGTGTAGGGTGTGGACACGGGGGTACAGTCTGTCACAGCATGTTCTACTTCTGTCTTCTGCCCACAAATCTAACTGCTTTCACACAACTGCCTATATTTTAAGTTGGTCCAAAAGAGAAACTATTCCTCTGTTCTCATCTGTGGAATTCACTTAACATCTTAGCTCATAAAACAAGTATGGGATGCATGACAAACACCTGTTTTTGACCAGACAGCAATACCATTGCAGGCACACAGAACCTCTGACTCTCCAAACCCAAACGGCAGAGAACGTGCCAGATGTGGCACAACCTCCAGGAAGTTCAGATACATGCTGTCCAAGTATAAAGAGTCCATACTAAACCAATGGTAAAGTCAGTTTTCCAGCAGTTTAAATGCTTGTAACCTCTGTAACCCACAAAGAGGAACGAATTGTCATCACTTGCTGTATTAAACATTTTATACCTTAAACTTGAGTGACAGGAAAATTGCTTGACAATCTGCTCCTTTTTTTCAAAATCGGGAGGGAGATGGGGTGTGTGTGTAGAAAGAGGTGTGTGTGTTGTGTACTGTTACTTTAAAATTATGTATGTGTGGGAGGCACCCAGATCCTAGCCACTGTCAGGAGTACAAGATGAAGGCCTGAGGAGTTAGGCTGTTGTAACCAGGCTAAATAGCTGACTGCTCTCCAGCTCCAGTTAATAAAGTGCTTACCTGTGAGTCTGAGTGTTCCTGCTGCCAAGGCCTGTTTACGAAGAGTAAGTGGGGTTAGCATGGTGTTGCCAGGCAACGGCAGCCAGTGTTCCTACCAATGAGTCAATTGTCAAACCGAGGGAGCAATATCCTCTTCTTTGAAATGCAATAAATAACGGTAACTCAACTTATTTATCAATTGTAATTAAATAGCGCGAGCTGTCCATAGATAACCCAAATTATATATCTATAGTGTCGGTAAACAGCGCAGACCTTTTCTATTAAAAGGTTCACACAGGACAGATGGCGATATGTTTTTAATCAGCTTTACTGAGAGCTAAAAGGAGCTGCGTCAAATGGACAATGGGGTAAGACACAAAGAGCTTTGCAAATTTAAACTCTATCATTTTTCATTCAAACTTTGGATGCACCTTTTGTGTGTTGCATTTTGTGTCATAAGTGCAGGTGAACAGTTTTTGGTATAGTATGGCTGAACATTCTGTGAACTTTAAATATAGAACTGTATAGTTGATAGTCTGTATGGCTTAAATACGGAACTGTAGAGCTGACATGCACATGAATTTTTTAAAAATAATTATGTTGTAAAGTTTGAGGTTCTAGGTTTTATTAAAGAAAAATTTTAAATACATATATCTGGGAGCTAAACTGTGCTTTTATATAATATAGCACTTTTTTTCATTACTTTTGAAGTAATTGTGTGTTTTACCATAATAGAACTGGGCCAAACTCTGCAATCAAATATATGTATGCAACTTCCATTAGGCAAAATCTTACATTCTTTACTCAAACAAAACCCCCACAAGTTAAATAAGACTGAAGTTAAAGCGAATTTTGTTTGAGCAAAGACTGCTGGTTTGACACACTGACCTGAAGTTGAAGGAAGAATATGGCCCCTAATATTTCCAACAGGATATTTTCAATTAAAAAAAAGAAAGTAGCATTCATGCTATGGGCACTGTTTGTTTGTATTGGTTTACAGATGCTGGCGGTCACCCACGTCTGTGCAGTTGGCCAGAAGAACATCCGTGTCCTCTGAGAATGCAAACCTGCCTTGGTTTCCCAAAGATGAAACTCTGCATCATTTGAGAACCACGCTCTTGAAAGCATTGTTGCCGAGATAGGTGATATTATTTATTTAGGGATGCTTTATCCGCAGGAGACTTTTTTGTAAACATGAATTGCCTGGTTCTTTCCTTGGGCGGTGGCTTCCTATTTCATGCCATTGAAACATTACTCTTAGCTTATTACGCCTTCTTATCATTGGTTAGCTCACAGGGACATTTCCCCAAACTAGAAAATGTGGGAGCTTTCAAGAATGTGTCTATTGTGCCAACTCAAGCAACGTGTGGATTGCCAGACCAAAGTACTTTTTGTCACAGTTCTATTGCTATTGAAAGTATTCAGTCCTGTACCCAGCGGTTTTGTATTCAGGAGTGTCCATATAGATCTTCACCTGCCTCCTACACTGCACTTTTCTCAACAGGCCTTGGCACTTGTATCACAGAAGACAAGAATGATTTGCATCCAGGCTCCTCCATCAACTCTCTAAGTTTTATTTTTCGTAATCACAAGGATTGTTTTTCTACTCCCCGCTCTCAGAGGCTCACAGCATCATTTACATTAACTGTTTGGCTGAAACCTGAGCAAGAAGGTGTAATGTAAGTAGTGTTGCATGTGTTTACTTTCATGGTGCTCTGAAAAATCATGGTAGTCGAAGCTGCTATTACTGTGCTTTTTAAAATTTAACAAAGATGCATTGTAGGAAACTATGAGACATTTAAAAAATTATATTTCAGATCAAGGGCTTCATTCTTTGCAAATATTAAGGCATATGAAGACTGTTCCTGCGGTGTTTACTCATGAGTAGCACCATTAATTTCAATGGAGATATTCATATACAAACCCATATTAATTTTTTCAGTTAAATGTATTTGATCCTAATTTATAATTAATTTTTTTAAAGATTTGTAAAATTTTTTTTAAAAAAAAAAAGGTTTGTGCCCTTTTTTTGCTTTGTTTTTAAGATGGATGAAGATGACCTAACATTAACCCCCCAGCCCCCGATCTGCTTTAAAAAACGTTGAAATATCAGGAGTGTAAAGTCTGGTTGTCACAGTTTTGTTGGAGGATTTCTGCCAGGTTTAGGGATAGACAAGGTGATATCTCTTATTGGACAATATTCTGTTGGTGAAAGGTTAAGGGATGTTTATTGAATTTGAAAGGGTGCTAAACCTTTTAACAAAGGCTTATTTTATTCAAAATGTTAGTCATTGAAGTTTGAATAAGTGTTAAAAAATGAAGTTTTAAAAACTGACTAAAAATTCCTTCTTGTTTCAATTGCTTAAATTTCACTCTCCTAGCAAACGTGATATCATTATATTAGGTCTCCCATCAGTCTTTCAGCCTGGAGAGGACCTGAATCTAATGTAAAACACAAGCAGGTTGTTTAAAAAAACAACTTTTGAGGCTGCCTTTATACTTCATAAAGAAAAGCCCAATCCTCTTTGCAGATGACCTTTAAAGTATAGTATGCAAAAAGCGTAATATGTTCATTGTGGACATATATTAAAAATAAAATGTTTCCATATCTGTGGAATCTTAAAATCTAATATGCTCCTCTGTACCATTTTCGATAGTGATTGTTTATATTTTTGTACTTTACTCAGCTTAGACAAAAAACTAGAATACATTTTTTTCTTTTGTTTCTAGTCATTTTCACTTCTTGGTTTTCATACAGCATGGCAGAGCTATGGTGTTTTAAGCTCACAACATGTTGAGATGCAGTGCGTAATTCCCTTGCCTTAAGCCGCGGACCACATATATGTATTGATATTGTGGTCAAAATTAGTGGTTGAACCTGAGACCTACAGCAACAAAAGTGCAGGTCCTTATCACTTGTGCTAAAGGAGACAGCATATTGTGCTGTGACAGCATATTACATACAGTACCTGTAAAGACCAGTGCCTCCTGAGCATCTGAAATCCACAGAAGTTAAAATCCAACCTGGGGTGCTAATCTGTAACAAACCGATGTCTACATACATACGTCAGACAATAGGGTTATAAGTATAGAACCTTCAGACAGAACCAAATGTAAAGCCCCTTCAACTTGATCTCAAGGAATAATTGTAGCCCTGATGCAGCAAAGTGCTCAAGATTTACTCCTGGGGGAATTCTGCACCACTGTGCATGTGCAGAATTTATGTCCCCCATGGATTTCTTCGCTTCCCCACAGAAAAATGACTTTCTGATGGGGTAGCAAAGGGAAGCCACAAGAGCAGTCATCCGATCCTCCCCAGCAGTATGTTTCGGGTGCCCAGGTAAATCACTGTGGGGCAGGGGGCAAGACTGGGGAAGACCCGGCTGGTGGCTCCTACCCTGTGCCTAAGCTCAGCTGCTAGTCCTGCCTGGGCTGGGGAGGACGGGACTTCCTCTTCCCCTGCACGGCATCCGGGGCTGTGTCAAACCCACCCCCTGATTTCTCTCCCTGCTAGAGGAAGCTCTGCAAACTGCCCCCCATGCTTCCTGTACCCGTCACTCCTCAGGGGGAGACCCCCCTCATACCCAGACCTTCCTGCCAAGCCTGACCCCTATACACCTAGAACCCTTCCTGACAAGCCTCACTCCTCCTGCACCTGGACCACCCCAATGAGCCACATGCACCCAGATCCCCACCCTGCTGAGCCCCAACCAGCTGCACCTGAGCCCCACTCCCCCAGCATCTGGACCCTCCACTGAGCTCCCCACCTCCTGACCCCCCTGCCAAGCTCTATCCCCCCACACCCTCCTGCTGAGCCCCAACCACCTTCACCTGGACCCCACTGCAGAATTCCATTATCATTGCACCCAGAACCCCCCCATGTGCATCCAGATCCCCCTGCACCTGGATCCCCCACTGAGTGACCCACACCCAGATTGCACCATACAGAACACTCTGAACCTACACCCCCCACACTACGCCCCTTCACATTTGAATCCTGCCTTGCTGAGCCTGCCTGCCTACATCTGGTGTACCTGGCGCAGAGGGGCAGGGTTCTGGTGTGTTTCTGGGGCAGGCCCTGTCCTTGCGCCATGTCAGGGTTGGGTGCAGCCTCACTGCTGAGATGGTGTCCCGAGGAGAGCTGCACAGTGATCTCCCACCTCTGTGCAGTCAGTGGCTTGTGCTCTCCATAGAATCATAGAATATCAGGATTGGAAGGGACCTCAGGAGGTCATCTAGTCCAACCCCCTGCTCAAAGCAGGACCGATCCCCAATTTTTGCTCCAAATCCCTAAATGGCCCCCTCAAGGATTGAACTCACAACCCTGGGTTTAGCAGGCCAGTGCTCAAACCACTGAGGTATCCCTCCACTCCAGTGCCATGCTGGAGCCTCCACATTTATTTGACAATAAGATTTGCAGAATTTTGCAGAATTTTAAAATGTGTGCAGAATTTTTAATTTTTTGGTGCAGAATGCCCTCAGGATTAAAGCGTTTGGTTAATTTTAAACAGATTAGTAATCCCATTGAAGTAACTCAGTGTGGTACTGAGACTACTTGCATAGAAATTCATGTGATTAATCATCTTCTTAAAGTTAAGCATGTATTTAAGTGCTTTGCCGAATCAGGACCTCTGTTAGATAGTAGCAGTCATAGGCAAGGTCTTATGCCTGGTTCTTCATTGGCTTCCTCCTTATGTTGCACTCATTTTGCAGAAGCATAAATGACTACACAAGGGGAATATCTAGTGCTTTCAGATGTGGAATATCATGGAGATTTACAATTTAAAATCCTAATTTTAATGTTTCTGTTCAATGTCTGTATTGGATACCGGGAGTTTCTGTGACTTTGGCCATAGATGTTCAGTACATATACATGCATGTTATGCTGATAGACCGTAGTTGATTACAAACTGGTGGTACAGTAGAGTGAACTTGGAACAAAAGCTCAGCACGTCATCAGACAGAGGGAGTGCTTGGAGTATTGTGCAGATAGACACATTGGACCAGCCTGGTCACATAGAAAGCCAGTCAACCACTTAGTGCCACACAAACAGGCTTTGAAGTCTGACTCAGCAGGCATGTAGTCCACAACACAAAAGGTAACATCACCAGAGCTGATAGAGCTGCATTTTTTCCTTTTGTTGTACTGGGTGTGTGGTGAACCTTTCCTTACATGCTCATAGCAGTAATAGGCCCTGTATCTCAGAAAAAATCTTTATAGGACAGAGACACACTCCAAATCCCATTTGACATAACAGGAGGGGCACTGAAGTGGGAGCCAAACTGACCAAGGCGTCACACAACTGCCTTGCAACACTTAAGGAGACAGGAAATGCATCCGATGAAGTGAGCTGTAGCTCACAAAAGCTTATGCTCAAATAAATTGGTTAGTCTCTAAGGTGCCACAAGTACTCCTTTTCTTTTTAGGAAAGTATTAGTCACCCATTTTACAACTAGCTTAACTGAAAATTTACCCAAGTACTTCCGGCAGTGTTGGAATAGAACTCTGATCTCAAATATAACAGACCAAGTCTCATCTATTTTTTCTCACTGTCTTTCAGAATGAATCTGCCAAATCTTTGTGCTTCCCTGTGCTGTTTGAAATGTGTTCTAACCATTTGATCCCACTTTGCTCCCAGAGCTAGGAATGTAATGTCGAGAGACTGAAAGACTCCATAATAGAAAGACAAATATGCACCCAAAGATGCAGAATTAAGATTGAATGGGTATTTACTAAGTTTACAAGTTTCATGTTCTTTTAACATACATGTTTTGTATTTATATTTATAGGCCCCCCCTTTTAAGTTAGCATTTTGAGAAACTGAGGAAAGAATAGCAAGAAAAAAGATAAACACTAAGATTTCATATAATATAGAAAGTTGTCTTTGTGTAACCATTACATCTGGAATTTAAAAAGCTTTGCATTTCTCTGCTTTTGGACAATAAAGGGGTGACCCACTCACCCTTTCCTGGTTTGTCCTCTCTTCCCTTCCACCTCCCCCTTCTGGATGCTATAGGTCACCCTCATTTTCTTTTTGAGTATCGGAGATGTGTGTGTTCTAAGAATTTCACAGCCAGGAAGTAGGTCTCTGTGTTTTACCGGAAAGTTGGAACAGTTACAGAGAATGGCTGTTCCTTTTTATAGGTCTGGTTGGAATGCAAAGTACCATTCCTAACCAGAACTGATACCGTTATGCCTATTCACCTATTTCACCTTTATTGACATCATTTCTCCCTTACACACACACACATCTCACTTTCGTCCTTTTTTTTTCAGGGTTGGGTCACAATTCATATCTGTAATTTCCAGTTTTCAAAATTCAGTACATCAAGGTCACTTCCCTTCTTAAAGTAATGACACCTGTGGGTATAAAAAATGTGGGGGGTGTTTGTTTTAGATAAGTAAAATAAATAAATCTTGGATTATCTAACTATTGTTTATCCAGAAACTGCGTAAATCCAGTTCCTAAATATTTTGCTACTTAGCTGTGTCTTTCCCTCACATGTATTATCTACCAGAACTAGCATGTTTATAGGCAAACAAAACAATGAGAAGACCAATCAACAATATATTAAGAAATGTGTTTTTAGTAAGTTTGGAAAATAGGAGTTTGTGTTTGGCAAGTAAATTTTATTGACAACATCCCTGGGGGCTAAAAAGAGTAACAGCCAAGATCCATTTATTTTTCTCTTAGTGGTTTTAAATGTGAGTCAGTTAATGACAAAGGTACCTTTACCAATAAGCCAGCTGGTGTGATACTTTTGTGTGTAGGGGACAGAGTGGACAACATAAAGGAATGAGATTTAATAGCTAATAAAATATATTGGAACAAATTCTTATTTCGCTTGCTTCAGTGAGGTCTATGGAGATATGAGTGTAAAACTGGTTTAACTCCTGATTTACTGCGGTGTAGTTGAGATCAGAATCTGGCTCTTCATGAACATGTTCATGGATGGGTGAGTTGAATTCTGCCAGAATGGCTTGATGGCTTGACAATGGAATGTAAAGCTTTTCAGCTTTGGATTGCTCACTCAGTAGTGCTTAAAATACCTACTGTCTGAAGCCTCTTACGTAGCCTATTGTCTGCTGCGTAGCTTCCGACAACATGGTGGTATGTGGTAAAACTACTTTCAGCTAGATATGTGATATGAATTTGTGTGGCCTCAGTCCAGTCCCTTGTCCGTCAGTGTCCACATTGCATTTGGTGCTAACCTGAAATCTCAGCAGAAAAGCTAAGGATTGACTGAACAACCTTCTTACAACTTGGGGGCTCTCTAGAGAGGGTTGAGGCATATCTACAGATCAATGTGGGGGAATCTTGCACTGCTTGTGACTGTGCTGCAGCTGTTCTGTGGGAAAATATTGGCCTTCTGGCGCATATATTCACTTTATTAAAATTAAAAGAAAGTATGCTAGTGGCTTAGTGCCTTATCAGGATGCAGTATTGTGCAGCTTTGTAGGAAAAGTACAGCAAAGAAACTAATGAGCCAGAAGTTTCAATATTAGTTTTACAGACTATAGCCAGCCACCATGTTTTCTGTCAGAGATCCATGAATAAAGGAAGTGAGACTGTGGGGAATAAATTGCAAATAAAGATTCTCCTTTCAAGTTATAGGGGGTTTTAGCAGAAATATTTTTCCTTGTGTGTAGTACATTCTGTGACACCTCGGTCACTGAGCATCCGCTCAGGTTGTATTTTTAACATTTTATTTTAATACATTCTGGTTAGCATGACTTTACTGCATAGCACCTTGGCTTGAGTGTGTCTATCTGTGTGCCTCTGACCTTACGTTGTTTTTCTTGGTTATTTCCAAAGGTGTGTGATGGAAAAGGCTGTTGATGGGCAGACTGTGTTCAAACTCACAGTCTCTGAAAAAGAGACCATGTTTTATTATCGCACAGTAAATGGTTTGCAGCCGCCAATAAAAGTAATGACACTGGGGAGAATTCTTGTGAGGAAATGGATTCATCTTAGCGTGCAGGTGAGTAAAATAAAAAAAAGCACATTTGGTTAAATGCAGGAAATGTGAGAGTGGTATATCTGCACAAGCACCCAAACTATAAGGAAAATATTAATTAATGTAAATTGGGGGATCCTGCAGGAGATGGTAGTTCTTGGAATATTGTAGGATCAGGCCCTTCAAGTAAATTTAAGTAATTTGAATACATTTGGGCACAGATTTTGAAATAAATACTAATTAAGCATTGTCACAACTGCACACACTCAACCTGGTAAAGCAGGACTAAAAGCCTCTTCTTTCAGCCCCACAAACTCAAAGCTCTAGCACTGGAGGTAAAGGAGAACTCCTACTAGTAGTAAGTATCATAGGCTCTAGAGGGCAATGTCTCACTCAAATATAGATACAAAGGCCACGATCCTGCAAAGAGTTATGCATGTGCTTAAGTTTATACACTGTGGATAGTTCTGTTGCTTAAGACAGACTACTTATAATGTGCAAAGTTAAGCATGTGCTGAACTCTCTGCAGGATCAGGGTCAGAGCAAGTACATTTACAACACTGAACTTTTATTTGTATTAAGTGTCATACACAATTATAAAGACAAAGCCCCTGCAACTTAAAAATTAATTTTCTCTTGGCATATCAATTTTTTAATGATTTAAAAGAGATTGTGAGGTTCAAGCAACGTTTTTTGTTAAATGTATTTACAAAAATCAGTCAGCAAATACAGCAGAAACTAAAATACTTTAAGTTATTTGTATATCTTTGAATTCCCAACAGACCATACTAAATTCTGTTTGTAAACCAACTTCAGTTAATAACTTAATCAACGTTAATTATCCTGTATTGAAATGTTTTTCTTCAGTTAGTTTATTTTACCTGTTATATTTAAGTTTACTTGGTTAACGATACAATCAAGAAATGGCTTCAATGCATTCTCGCAACTTGTTAAATAGTATTGACTGTGATTTACATTTGTAGTGCTGATCCTCCTCACTCATAAAAGCATCCAAGCCATCCTTGGTTTGTGGTGTGGTTTTTTTTTTTTCAGTTTTCATTCTTCTGAGATAACAGCATAGTAGTGTGAATAAAATTTTGTCTGTTGGATTAAAAGAGTGACCTTAAGGTAGAACTAATGAACTTTACACTTCAGACACTCAAAGGGTGCTATATTACTGCTATGGCTGTCAGCCACGTTTTGTACTAGCTTCAGAAGCTGCTAAAGGCTGGGATAGCCAAGTGAAGAGCAAATGGACCAGATTTCTTCAAAAAAAAGAAGTTTTAAATTGCATTAAAAAAAAAAAAAGCTCCCCACCATTTAGTCCGGCGCTCTCCACAGTGGAGTTCTAGTAATGCAGCTTGTGGCCTCCCTCCTCTCTGATAAGGAAGTACAGCCTATTGAGACGTGGGGAGACTATTGACTGAATCCTTTGCTGCGCTGCTCAGATTAGCATACAGCCTTGCATACTGCGACCTGTAGGCCACAACTTCTTATGAAGGGTGATAATGTCAGCAGCCTGTCTGATATATTGTAGAGTAGATGTGGCTTTTGATCTCCAGGCAGTGTGCATTGAGGCCTTTAGTTTTGTAATGTTTTTGTAGTCCCTACATTTATGTAACTCTCAGCAAATGATAAAAGGAACTAGTTTTACCATTTTGTAAGGCTGGGAAGGTGGCAAGTTACCAATTTTTTTGGGCGGGGGGGAGAATGACTGCAGAAAAGAGAGGCAGTAATGTTAGTGTGGGCGAGACTCTGCTAATACTTGTTAAACCAATGCTTAATGTCCAGTAGCGGACTGGATGTTTCCAGAAACCTCAGCAGACTCAAGCTTTGTCTTCACAGCAGTGGGGAGGGGAGGGAGTGTTCTTAAATCAAATTTAGCTAACTCAAGTTAAAATCCTAGTGGAGACAAGGCAGTCTGTCTGTTTTCACATGAGTTAGAGCATCGAGTTAAACCCCAGGTTCCTCAATACGCTAACTCAATCTGTTAACTCATGTGAAAACTACAGCCTTGTCTTCACTAGGATATTAACTGGAGTTAGCTAACTTAAATACACACCTTTTATTTTGTAGTGAAGACAAGGCTCAAAATTGATCTGATTGGTTGAACATTATGGAAAAAGTTTAGTGCCATTCTCTGACCAACTTGATTTTAAAGTGTATATTTGTTAGGTACCATGAGTTTTGAACCCAGGCTTGTGGGGCTGATGGGAGGCTTACCCTCTGCCCCACTGAGCTGTGAGGGCTGATAAGGGAACTGTTGCTAGTACCCCACCACTAGAAGCTACACCCAATGGTTCAGTGGGGTCAGATGACTAACAACAGACCGCTGCTTAAACACCACTGGTATAAAATCTCCTGTTTCTGTGCCATCCCTTGTCTGGGCAACTAATTGCTAGGCCTGTTGCTGCTCAGAGCTCTGAGACCAAATCCCTGACTCCTTGCCTGGCTCCTGCTCCTGTTCCTCCAATCTGACTTGGTTCTTGCTACCGCGTCTCCCGCTTGTTCCTGTTTCCTCGTCCTGACTCTTGTTGCTGATTCCGGCTTTGCCCCCTTGGCATGACCATGACCCCAGCGCTACTCCTGGCTGAGACCACTAGGTCAAACAGCCCATGTTATGGGCCCTCATAGCTTGCTCAGACCAACCTTGTCTCCCCTGGGACTTATTGTGGAACTCCTTGACTGAGTATGGACACTGCTGGGGCTTTAACCCTGCTGTCACCCCAGGGGCCTCTGAGTCCACAGGAACAGATGGCTACCCTCCAGCCAGAAACTGAGGGACCAAGCATGGTAGCTGCAGACAGGAAATCGTTCCTTGCAGGAGCAAGCTACAGCGCTCAGCATGACTGTGGGTAACCACTCGGCTTCTCGTATAACACCAACTTGGGTGACCAGCCCCAGAGTTCCTTTGCGAGAGAGAGATGGTGGTATCTGCAATAGGTTTGCAGGTTCATTACCTATTGCAGACTTCTGTTTATGTTTCAGCCCCAGGAGTACATCACAGATCAAGTTAAGATGGGGTTAGTACTGAGCTTGCCTACAGAACAGAATTACCCAGTACTGACCAACTGGGACTCATATAAGCCTTTGCCATTATTTTTGATGACCCTCACAAAGTCTGCATGGCAGAGACTGCCTTACCAAAGCTTAGGCAAACGCAGGGGTTAGCCCCTTCTTATGTTGGCTAGGTTAGATGCTTGGCCATAGATACTGCCTTGAATAATGCTGCATTCCTCCATCAGATTTGGCTTGGCCTTTGCAAAGAACTAAAATATGAGCAGGCACAGGTGGACTCTTCCCCACAAGTTTAGAGGCCTTCATGGACCTGGGCATTCAAATAGACACCAGACTGCATGAATGGAAACTGGAACGTAGGAGGACCTCACCTACCTCTCACCGTTACCCAAAGCTCAGCCCTCAGGACCCAAATGAGCTCAGTCTTGGTCAAGCCATACCAAGCCGTACCTGCCTATCACCGGGCGAATGAGAGCACAGAAGACAGGAGAACTCTGCTTCTGTTATGGAGGAGCAGAGAATGTGGTAACATGTCCTGTCAAACGCCCTGTTAAGACAATGACAGGGAAGAGATTAACCCCACACCCAGTCGGGGACTCAGGCCTGAGTACCACCAAGAAGAAACCCCAAGATTATGCTAACCCAGGTGTTCCTTATCCATCTACACTACTGCAGATTCCTCTTCAATTGAGGATCCTGCAGGTGGTGACTGGGGAGCATGGGGAAGTCCTATGGTTTACCCCTACTTTCTGCTTGCATTTAGCCTGATTTTTAGGGGCACCTTGGCTCATCCGTCATGATCCCCATATTCCGTGATCCCAACACATCATTACCTTCCTGACAAGCTTTTTTAGGGAGAATTGCCTTCTCAGTCAAGAACTCAAAACCCTTGAAACCAAGCCAAGGGGTTCCCCTTCGGCAAACCAGATGTTCTCCCACGTGGTGGCAACCCTGTTGGACCGAGAAACATAAATCCTGCATGATGGATCACGTCTTTCTGTGAAGTACAAAGGACTACCAGGATGTTTTCAAAAAATGGAATGCACACTTGCTACCCCCACATCATGTTTATGATTGCCCCATTGACCTTCAGCCCAGACCCCCAGTTCAATTCAGGCATATAAATTCTATGTCCAAACCAGAGCTAGCAGCATGAAGGGAGCACCTCCAGTAAAACCTAGCTAAAACTGCAGGTGCCCCTGTATTTTTTGTGAAAAAAACTGATGGCTCTTTGAGACTTTGTGTAGACTACAGGGCACTGAACTAAATAACTATATGCAATCAATACATTTTACCATTAATCCCAGAGCTCCTGAACTTAGTATGGGCATCTTGAGTGTTCCCCGAACTGGACATTAGAGGAGCATCTAATTTGAATCAGGATGGGGTATGAGTGGAAGACAGCTTCTAGAATGAGGCATGGACACTTAGAATATTTGGTAATACCCTTTGGGCTCACTAGTTCTCCTGCTGCCATCCAGCACCCGATCAACAACATATATCAAGATATCCAAGGCTGGTTTGTAGTGGCATATCTAAACAATAACTTAATCTGTTCTCAAAGTCAAGTTATCCATGACCACTATATCCATGAAGTTCTCACACAGCTGTGCCAGCATGGGTTATTACAAAACTGGAAAAGTGAATATTTGACCAATCATCCATCATCACATTTCTGGGGTTCATCCTCTCAGTACATAGACTACAGATGGACCCTTGGAAGGTATCTGCAATTTGATTTTAGGCTGAACTCCAGAGAATTTGAAACGTCCAAAGGTCTGTGGGGGTTTGCCATGTTTTATAGGTTTGTTCACAGGCCTTAACTGCCATCCTTTATAAACATGGAAGGTTTCTTTGGCCCCAGGAGGCCCACCAGGCCTTTGAATGCCTGAAGATAGATTTCCTATCTCCCCTGGGGCTGGTCCACCCTGACCAACCCATTGTCCTTGAGACTGATGCCTCTGATGTAGCCATCGGGGCTGTACTATCCCAAGGAGCGGTGCCCAGTGCAAGATTCATCCCTGTGTGTATTTACCACAAAAACTCACCCCACCCAAATGCAATTATGAAAGAGCAGACAAGGAGTTACTCGCCATCAAGGCTTGATTTTGAGACTTGGTGACACTGCCTTGAAGGGGCCAAACACCCCATCATAGTCTTAACCAACCATAAGAATCTAGAATATCTATGATCTATCAAGGTACCGAATCAGTGGCAGTTGGGTTGGGCCCTGTTCATCTCAAGATTTGATTTCACAATCACATATCATCCAGGCAACAAGAATGGCAAGGCTGGTGCCCTCTCACAAAAAAGGAAATATTATACAGAAGCAGCTAACCCTGAAGAACCACCCTTTAAAATATTAAAACCATGCCATTTCATTTGTGGGTCTGTATCTTTGGACTTCCTTACTATGCTTTGAGCAACCCTCCCTAATGATCCGCATCCCAGCCCAGGGCCCTAACAATGGCAAAGTGGTTCACCACTGGGTCAGCGGGGATCCGCCCACAACACGCTAACCTTGTTTCAGGCCCACTCTCAACCAGACTGTTGCCTGGTTTCCCTGGGCTGCTTCCTATTCTCCTCCTTGGGTGTACCTCCTTGCTACACCCTGTGTACCTGTGAACACAAAATCCATTGCTTTGCTCCTTTTTCTCAGGAAAAATGTGAATCATAAAAATGTGGTTCAGAGCATTTGTGGTCTACTGCTTACAATAGTTACTAGTATTTTATACAGCCCTATTTAATATGTGCTGTAATG
Organism: Caretta caretta; assembly: GCF_965140235.1. NCBI lineage: Eukaryota > Metazoa > Chordata > Testudines > Cheloniidae > Caretta > Caretta caretta. The sequence goes on from NC_134208.1 coordinate 165,284,403, forward strand.
GTGCCTTAGATTCATTAAAACGTAGGGCTGGAAGGGACTTCAAGAGGTCATCATATCCAACCCGCTGCGCTGAGGCAGGACCAAGTAAACTGTCCTAGACCATTTCTAAGAGGTGTTATCCAACTTGTTCTTAAAATTCTCAAATATCAGGGATTCCACAGCCTTCCTTGGAAGCCTATTAGATAACTTAACTACCCTTAGAGTTAGAGATTTTCCTAATATCTAACCTAAATCTCACTTACTGCAGATTAAATCCCTTTACTTTTTGTCCTACCTTCAATGGACATGGAGAACAATTGATCGCAGTCCTCTTTATAACAGCCTTTAACATATTTGATGATTGTTCTCAGGTCTCCTTTTAGTCTTCTTTTCTCAAGACTGTGTGTGCAGTGTTTTTAGCCTTTCCTCATAGGTTTCCTAAACCTTTTAAGATTTTTGTTCTGTCCTTTTCTTTCTCTCCAGTTTCTCCATTTCTTTCCTAAAATGTGGCACCCAGAATTGGACACTACTCCAGATGCAGCCTCACCAGTGCCGAGTAGAACAGGACAATTACCTGCTGTGTCTTACATACAACACTGCTGTTAACACACCCAGAATATTAACCTTTTTGCAGCTGTATCACATTGGCTTATATTCAATTTGTGATCCACTATAATCCCCGGATCTCTTTCAGCAGTATTATAGTTATGCATTTGATTTTTTTACGTAAGCGTAATGCTTGTCTTTATTGAAATTCATTTTGTTGATTTCAGACCAATTGTCCAATTTATCAAGTCATCTTGAATTCTAATCCTGTCATCCAAAGTGCTTGCAGCCCCTCCCACCTTGGTACCATCCACAAATGTTACAAGCATACTGTCCACTCCATTATCCAAGTCATATATGAAAATATGGAATAGTACTGGACCCAAGACTTATCACTATGGGACTCCACTAGATACGCCTTCTCAGTCTGACGGTGAACCGTAGATAAATACTCTTTGAGTACGGTCTTTCAACCAACTGTGCACCTACCTTATAGTAATTTCCTCAAGACAACATTTCCCTGTTTTGCTCATGAGAATGTCATGTGGGACTGTGTCAAAAACCTTACTAAAATCAAGATATATCAACTCCTTTGGCTAGCTATTCCTCTACTGAGTATAAAGAACAAGTGTTTGGGGAAAACTCATCCCTGGTATAATTCCATTGAAGTCAATTGAACTATTGAGTTACACTAGAAATGAATGTCGACTGTTACTTTAAAAAAATATATGTTAGTGTAACTAATGTTTCTCTAACCAAGATGTGCCATGCTTACTTTACATTAAAAAAAACTGTATACATAGAACAGGTATACAGTTGTGATTTTTTGTTTTGTAACTAATGTATACTAAAAAAAGAAAGAGCTATATCCCATTCCCTTTGAAGTCAATGGGAATACTCTCATTGATTTCAGCAGATGCAAGATCAAGTCTTTAAGGTCTGGGAAACCCATATGAGTTAATTCTACATGTTTTGTGTTGATTTACTAAGATTTATTGCCTCTCTCATTTAGGTATATATTCCCAGACACAAAACTCTGTTAAGGTGTATAATAGAATTAAGGTGGAGTATAAAAGAAAGTTACAAAAACATAAGATTTCAAAAGTAGCAATGAAAACCCAGAAAATTCATAGTTAAAAATGAACTTAAAAGAAACCAATACATTTGAAAGTATAACAATGGAAAACACATGCACCCAAACTGCTTTAATTTTGCCTCATAGTGATGCTAACCTCAGATCTACAGATCTTTGTATCAACAGCTCTCTCTATTTTTCTTATCATAGTCACTGTTCAGAGTCCCACATTTTCCCTTTGATAGTTCAAGATTTATTTAACAAATTAAAGATGGAATTTAAATAAGGATTCCATAGATGCATCCTAGTCTGCTGAAACAAGAGGTTCTGGAGAACATGTCAGATTGATGTGTTTGTTGCATATTTAGTGTCTGCAATTATAAAAATAATCTTTTTACTAACCTTTATTTTGCCTGCTCATATCTGCGTAACTCTGCCATGTTTTGGCAGACAGTAGCACATTAAAAGCTTTAGAAAGAAAGTTTAAAATCTAAATGCAAAGAGGTAACCATGACTGAATTACTCTCCTGGGAGCAAAATGCTCTTAGAGTGCCTATTGAAATCAGCATTATCATTTCAATACATGTCAAATATGAGTCATTTCCTAGTTTAGGCAAAATTTCTTTATAAATCTTTAAATCTTCCAGTTCTTTCAAGAAAAGGTTAAAGTACTTATGATTTAATGAGACCGCTTTACATCATAACTGTTTGACTATCAAGAGAAAACTTGTCCTTTCCAATTTGTGAAATCCTTTTATTTTCTGTACAAGTTTTTGACTACTTTACATTTTATATTAAAAGCCAAGAACCCAACTGTGTCTTGAAAGAATTGAAAACAGTTACCTTTTCTCTATGTACATACAGAATATGATTTCTTTTGTATAGGCCAATGCCTGACATGCACCCCAATTTAATGGGAGCATAGGCTAAAAAGAAAGGAAGCCACTTAATTAATTAAATCACTTTAGTCTCCTGCATGTTGTCCTCTTTCATTTACAATCCACAGCAGTTTGTGTCTTCAGAAAAGGATGAAATCGGCAATACAAAAAGCTCTAGTAAATGTATTTACCTTTTTTTGCTCTGTCAAGGTTCCTTCCCCACTCTGAACTCTAGGGTACAGATGTGGGGACCTGCATGAAAGACCCCCTAAACTTATTTTTACCAGCTTAGGTTAAAAACTTCCTCAAGGTACAAACTTTGCCTTGTTCTTGAACCCTATGCTGCCACCACCAAGTGTGTTAAACAAAGAACAGGGAAAGAGCCCACTTGGAGACGTCTTCCCCCAAAATATCCTCCCAAGCCCTACACCCCCTTTCCTGGGGAAGGCCTGATAAAAATCCTCACCAATTTGTACAGGTGAACACAGACACAAACCGTTGGATCTTAAGAACAATGAAAAAACAATCAGGTTCTTAAAAGAAGAATTTTAATTAAAGAAAAGGTAAAAGAATCACCTCTGTAAAATCAGGATGGTAAATACCTTACAGGATAATCAGATTCAAAACATAGAGAATCCCTCTAGGCAAAACCTTAAGTTACAAAAAGACACAAAAACAGGAATATACGTTCCATTCAGCACAGCCTATTTTACCAGCCATTAAACAAAAGGAAATCTAACGCATTTCTAGCTAGATTACTTCTTACAGGAGTTCTGAGCTGCATTCTGATCTGTTCCTGGCAAAAGCATCACACAGACAGACAGACCCTTTGTTACCCCCCTCCAGCTTTGAAAGTATCTTGTACCCTCATTGGTCATATTGGTCAGGTACCAGTGAGGTTATCTTAGCTTCTTAACCCTTTACAGGTGAAAGGGTTTTGCCTCTGGCCAGGAGGGATTTTATAGCACTGTATACAGAAAGGTGGTTACCCTTCCCTTTATATTTATTACACGCCCCAAACATGTCTAACATTTATTGAGCGAGCCATGCTTATTTTCTCACATGCAGCCCCAGCATACAACATAGAAATACATGTACTGCATTACAGACTGCTAATGTGTTTTGTATGTATGCTAACAGACCTGTGTGTGAGGAAATAAGCTTGGCTCTCTCAATAACTGATTCATCATTTAGAAACTGTTATGATTACAGCCCACTCAGACATTGCTTTTGACTTTGCATCTTTGGGGGTCTTCATTTATATTCATGCCACCAGAGTCAGAAATGCCAGTGTGGTGTTCGCTACTTATTCTCTTGGGCCACGACGTGTGGAGTATGGACTGCTTTGTGCTGATTGAAAGCTCTCTGGTTATAATGATTTGAGGTCCTTGGAAACCTGGCTATTCCCCTCAACCTCCTATTATCTCTTATATTAAAGCTTCCTTCTTTGCCAGAATAAGAACATATGTTGCTGTCCTGCAAAGGTTTACAACTAGCAAGGATATTCTGAATGAAGTCAAGCATTACACCTAAGGATTTGCAAGATTGGACCTATTGTTTTTTAAGCTGTGACTGGGAGGATAACACATATCACTTCCTCCCAAAGCAGGAATTTAATGCTGTTACAGGGTGCTGAAAGAGTAGTGTTACCAATATCCTCTTTGCAGTGTCAATTGTCAGCTACAGAACTTGGTCAAAAGACAAATGAAGTCAATGGAGACTTTCCATTAACTGCAGTGGGTACTCACGAGATCAATTGCTTGAGTGACCAGTGCTTAGACTAGGAATTAGAGCAAGGCTTGTCAAAGAAATGCCTTGCTTGTCTTTCTAGTGATGGCTGTAACGGTTTCCATTGGAACACTAGTAGGGATTTGATTATATTGGTTATGTGAAACTGCATCAGGCTTAAATTTGTTATACAAATGATTATTTCTCTGTACAAAACTTGGTGGCAACCAATTGTCTTATTTTAGTATCCACATTAGAAAAATCAGATTAAGAAAAATGATTTAGATGCCTTTTTCTAAATCTTTATCTCTAAAAATAAAATTCAGCAGATATAGTAGTGTTTGGTGTAGTTTTGGGCGGTTTGGAAAAAATATAGATTCATAGATACTAAGGTCAGAAGGGACCATTATGATCATCTAGTCTGACCTCCTGCACAATGCAGGCCACAGAATCTCACCCACCCACTCCTGCGAAAAACCTCTCACCTATGTCTAAACTATTAAAGTCCTCAAATCATGGTTTAAAGACTTCAAGGAGGAGAGAATCCTCCAGCAAGTGACCCGTGCCCCATGCTATAGAGGAAGGCGAAAAACCTCCAGGGCCTCTTCCAATCTGCCCTGGAGGAAAATTCCTTCCTGACCCCAAATATGGCAATCAGCTAAACCCTGAGCATATGGGCAAGATTCACCAGCCAGATACCCAGGAAAAAATTTTCTGTAGTAACTCAGATCCCACCCCATCTAACATCCCATCACAGTCCATTGGGCCTATTTACCATGAATATTTAAAGATCAATTAATTGCCAAAATCATGTTATCCCATCATACCATCTCCTCCATAAACTTATCGAGTCTAAGCTTAAAGCAGATAGGTCTTTTGCCCCCACTGCTTCCCTTGAAAGGCTATGCCAAAAGTTCACTCCTCTGATGGTTAGAAACCTTCGTCTAATTTCAAGTCTAAACTTCCCAATGACCAGTTTATATCCATTTGTTCTTGTGTCCACATTGGTACTGAGCTTAAATAATTCCTCTCCCTACATGGTATTTATCCCTCTGATATATTTATAGAGAGCAATCATATCTCCCCTCAACCTTCTTTTAGTTAGGCTAAACAAGCCAAGCTCCTTGAGTCTCCTTTCATAAGACAGGATTTCCATTCCTCGGATCATCCTCGTAGCCCTTCTCTGTACGTGTTCCAGTTTGAATTCATCCTTCTTAAATATGGGAGACCAGAACTGCACACAGTATTCCAGGTGAGGTCTCACCAGTGCCTTGTATAACAGTACTAACACCTCCTTATCTCTATTGGAAATACCTGGCCTGTTGCATCCCAAGACCGCATTAGCTTTTTTCACAGACATATCACATTGGCGGCTCATAGTCATTCTATGATCAACCAATACTCTGAGGTCCTTCTCCTCCTCCGTTCCTTCTAATTGATGCGTCCCCAGCTTATAACTAAAATTCTTGTTATTAATCCCTAAATGCATGACCTTGCACTTAATAAATATATATAATAAAGCCAAGTAAATTGTATTGAGTATGCTCAGTGTTGGCCTGGAACCCAGGATTTTTTCATTTAAAAAGAAAAGCCAAACCCTTTTGCACATCCTCCTGAATAATTTTACACATTTTATAGAATAAACAGCATTAAAAATAATCAGCCCAGTGAGCCTTAATCTAGTGACCATTTGTAATATGCAATAAAACCATTACTGCAATTTACAGCTGATGGGATACAGCAAATATGGAGCCAACCAATGAATTAACAAAAGAATATTTAACATTTCTTCCAAGATTCTGAGAGTGCTACATAACCTGGCGTGTAATAAAGTTACAGCAGTCTACCCACTCCTCAGAGGAGTATGAGTGGGAAGATGAAGGTAGGGGTGGGAAAAGTGTTCTGAGTTCCCAAAATAGGTGTTAAAATTAATAATCATAAAGGATTGTGTAACTTTAATTAAAAGAATTAAGAGATGAAGAACTGGTGTGTGGTTTTCACAGTCACCCTGTACCTAAATTAGAATCTTTGGATGTATATATATAATTTGGGATGGTCAGAAATCTGGAGTCCTAATGCAAAAGAAAATGTAAGCAAGGCTTTCATTAGACTAGAGACACCTTGACTCTGAATTAGTCTGTTGAGTGCATGTCCATGTACGTACCTTGATAAACCTCTTCCCAGTTATCTATTGATTGCAGTGACATAAAATATGTTTATACAGCTATATGAGTGCTTTTCCAATTGGTAGACATGCTGTATTCCCTGAGGCTCTCTAGGGAGCAAACTGTGAGAGTTACAAAATATCTGAGTATATCTGATGTCAGTATTAGTAACAAAACATCAAAATTGTCCTGAGTTAGTACCTGAAACCTTGTGTTGAAATTTAACTGGAAGCTTCAGAAATGTAGTGAAATGTTTAGAGCAGGCTTTGATTTCCTTTTTTTAAATGAATTATTGAATAATTTCAGGTTTTTTTGTGAAAGAAAAGCCAAAAATCAGATCAAGAAATTAAAGACCAGATTTTCCAATTGTCCTTAATCCAGCCTCCATTTCTACATGTGCAATTTTCTGTCTGCAAATACTTCTGCATTCATGTTTTGAGTGCTATCACCTCTGCATACAGCATTTGTAGAGCAATAGAAAGTACATATGCAGATCCCATCCATTGTCTAAATAGGTTTTGTGCATATAAAATGCAAAATGTGTATGTTCAGGTGGTAGTATTCAAAAAAGGATGTGTAATTCTCTCGCCCAGGCAAAAATAATTCAGTTATTCAGTTCTCGCCCAGCGTGAATAATTCAGTTTGAAGCTGGGAAACTCTGTGGAGGAAGCTGAGTCTGAGAGAAGGCAAGATGGGAACAGTTAGGCACTGGTGCAGGGGACAGAATAAGAGGGGGAGAAACATGAATTGAAAGCAGAATTGTTTATCGCTTTTAGAATGAGGAAAGACTTGATCTTGTTGCAGAATACAATGGAAAGCTGTAAATAGAGGAGTGGTGTAGTTCAAGCAGTAGGAGAAGATGATTTTCTGGTTATGCTGCTAGATAGTGCCTGGCCATTGCCTGGATGTTCAGTGTGGGTAGAGGGGCACTCAAGGGCAGGTCCCTCGTCTCTTCTCCATCTTCCTGCATCCATTGAGCTGGCCAGAAGCACCAGATAGCTGTCTGCATATTCCCCCTTCATATTGGGGAGCTGAGGGAGACGATGCCTTCTGACCCAGAATTCTGCTCAGAATTCCCCCTAGTCAGTGTAGTGCTGCACCGTGTTCAGCACTGGACAGTGCCTAAATAGCACAAAATTGCTCACATATTGACTACGTCCTGATCAGATGACTAGAAATAGGTCTATAGTCATTAATGTCATATGTATTAATCATTGCCTACTGATAGCTGTTCACTTCCTTCATCTATGCAAGTTGTTACTTATTCTTTGACTGGTAAAATACAGAGACTTTATTTAAAACCAACATTACATTTGACATCTACACCTTATTACTCATTTACATGATTACAGATAGTTCAGGGACAAAAATCAGAATCAGTGGTAGCACTGTATTTTAAACAGATTAAAAAAAAAAGAAAAAATGCAATCTTATGAGATTATCTCAAATGTACTTCCAGAGCTTTTTGTTTCAATTAATTTTGGCAAGTCTATTTTATGTAGCTGTTTTAGCTTCTAAAAGGCAGCTTGTTGAATCCTTAATACTTGTCTCTTTTCATGTTACTATAGTGATCATTGGTGCTTGGATCAGATTTGATCTGTGACTTGGGAAAAATAGAGTTATTATGCGGCAAGAAAGCAATGGTTCTCCATCTATTTTCAGATCTGATTACTAGGATCCTCTTATGTTTCATTGTTTGGAACTCATTAGCAGCACAAGTTACTTGCTTTTCTACAGTTGCATATGGAAAGAGCAAAGGCTGCTAAACTAGTAGTTCGAGAAAAGCTTATTCGTTAATTATTTAAAGTTTTTCAGAATGTTTGTTTACAATTTGAGCTTACATCCCCCCCCCCCCCGCGCAAAGTTTATGGTTTGTTCTCTCCTGAGGCATCTTAATAGCATAACAGAGCACTACTAACCGAGGTAATAAAGAATATTTTTATTGCCACAATGCTGTTTTGGGGTGGAATGCAACTGAACTACAATTAACAATTTTAATCTTGTTTCATACTAATAGGCTTATCTACACACCAGTAAAGGATTAAATGACATTTTCAGACTCTTACTTGCAATTCTTGCCTATAGAGCATAGGGGTCAATTCAGCTCTGATTTGACAGATGCTCTTTTAAAAAATTTAAAACAATAGTCAATCTTTGCTGATAAAATACTAATTCTTTATCAAAATACAGACCTGTTTCATAAGTTTCCTCTCTTCCTAATCTGTCATCCCCTGGCTAGTTGGTCAGGTAATCAGATATGTGATTTCAGTCAGATTTTAGACCTTCTCACAACAATAAGATTACCGTTGTCCAAGTAAATAATGGTACACTTGATTGTTATTTTGGATCATTCTTCTGCTAAGTGCTACTTGACATTAAAGCATTTTGAGAGAGTTATTCAGAAGGTCACTATTAGGTTGTCTGTAGTCCCTGAAATACCTTCAGGGCAACACCATGTTCTGGTTCCCTTCTCATCTCACAGTCTGAGGTTAAATATGTATTAATACATGGCTTGTTCTTGCACACCAAGTTAATTGCTTCAGGAGCACACCAGGGTTCCATTGTTGGCCCCTTCTTTTCTTTTAATTTACATGGTTCTTTGGGGGATTCAAGCTGAACTAGTGGCACTATGCACAAAAAGAAGACTTGGATTGAAGGAAAACCATTTCCCGTTGAGAAGGGATTAACATTGTAGGAGATAGTGAGAAAGAAAAGTAAAGGAGGGAAAAGAGAAAAGCTAAATATCTTTTATACAAACGCTAGGAGCATATGTAATAAGACTGCTGAATTGGAGTGACATGTTTTCAAGGATAAGAAAGATATTACTGGAAGAAGAGAGACAACCAGGAAAATGAAGGGGGATTTAAAATACCAAGATACAGAGTTTTAGTGAGGGAAGAGCTAATATGAATCTGGAAAAGAGGTAGTAATATTGGTGAGGGATGACACTGAGTCTTCGGAGGAAAAAAATCATAAATATTTTGACTGACTCAACAGAGATGGTTTGTATAGAAGTTAAGGACAATACAAGGTAGTTGTAATAGACCTCCAAGTAGCCAGAAAAAATAAATCAGGAAATGTTTATTTCCAGCATATAATAGGCCCCTAAAAAGAGCGAGCTTTTGATCATTTGGGAAAAGGGGGAATCTGGGGTGAAGTTGTTAGGAAGTATCCCAACTGATCTCTATGTTAAAACTACAAAGGATAGCATGGTTCCAGTGCAAATACAAGATTGCTGCCTTTATGCAGTTTCTTAGACAGACTATACAGCCAGAGTATTCTGAATATTATTCTGGGAGAGAATATAAATATGAATGTACAAATGGAGATGAAGAACAGGCAGGATCAACTGATCACAAAAATCACTAGATTTGAAATGCTCTTGAGGGTATATACTAGATAAAGGAAGCAGCCCCAAAGTCATTGATTTTAGCAAAGCTAACTTTGAAGGAAAGCAAAATGCTCCTGGGATTTTTGCCTGAAATCTAGTGATGAATGGGAAATCCACTCCACAGGAAAGGAAAGTATACATTGTACAAAACACGTAGAGAGGCTGAAATTAAAATTCATCCCAGTTAAGTCAAAAAAGCGAAAGGCTGATATGGGCCTGAGGCAAAAGAAGGAAAGGCAAAGAGACAACTTGCCCCTCCTGACCCTGTGCTTCTCCCTTCCTTCACTGTTCTTTATCAGTCCTCCTCTTTTCCCTTTATCTTTCCCAGCCCTTTTGTTTTATGACAGTTCTGTCATTCTGGTCCCCGATGAGGTTTGTTCCTCAAGCCCCTGACTATTTTCCAGTACTTTTTTTTAGTCCTGCAGTTACTCGGAATGTAGGCACTACCATTGAGGGAAGTGAGAATGAGGGCATGTCTCTGCTTCCTCCAAAACATTTTAGTGTCCTCCTCAACATGGCTGCGGGTCTCATGTGTTTGTGGTACCCCTGAAGCCTTTTAACATGGTTGCATCTTAGAGGAATAGGCCCATTCCACTGAATGCTGAGGGGAAGAATGTAGATATAGGAGCAGCTCAAGGCAGATAGATTGATCTAACACTTCCTGTCGTTTGTGTGGCTATATGCAATTTTTTGAAAAAATATGGCTGTCATGGATTGGAACAGCTGGCACTGTTGTCAAAGGATTTGTTTCAGTTAGGGTTCCCAGTCCGGTTTTCGACTAGAAAGGGAAGGGAAGGGTCGAAAAGGGACCCTGGCGGTTTGGGTCAGCCCTGCTGAATGGGCTGTTAAAAGTCTGGTTGGCGGCGCAGTGGGGCTCCTTGTCTGCCTTGGCTCTGCGTGGCTCCCGGAAGCATGTCCCCCCTCCGGCTCCTAGGTGTAGGGGCAGCCAAGAAGCTCCATGCACTGCCTCCACCCCAAATGCCAGCTCCGCAGCTCCCATTGGCCAGGAATGGCGGCCAATGGGAGCTGTGCCTGCGGACTAAGCAGTGCACAGAGCCACCTGGCCACGGCTCTGCATAGGAGCCAGAGGGGGGACATGCTGCTGTTTCTGGGAGCTGCTTGAGGTAAGCATTGCCTGGAGCCTGCATCCCCTCTTGCACCCCAACCCTCTGCCCCAGCCCAGATCCCTCTCCTGCCCTTGATCTCTCAGTCCCAGCCTCCTCCTGCACCCCAAACCCCTCATCCCCGGCCCCACCCCAGAGCCTGCACCCCCAGCCAGAGCTCTCACCACCCCCATCCTGGTGCCCCAACCCCATGTCCCAGCCCTGATCCATTTCCTGCCCTCCAAACCCCTCAGTCCCAGCCCAGAGCACTCTCTTACACCCCAAACCCCTCATCCCTAGCTCCAGAGCCTGCACTGCCAGCCGGAGCCCTCACCCCAGCACCCCAACCCCCTGCCCCAGCCTGGAGCACTGCCAGCCGGAGCCCTCACCCCTGCACTCCGAACCCCTAATCTCCAGTCCGGAGCCCCCTCTTACTCTCCAAACCACTCATCCTTGGCCCCACCCCAGAGCCCGTACCCCCAGCCGGAGCCCTCAACCCACTGAGCCAGCCCCGTGAAAATGAGTGAGTGAGTGAGGGTGGGGAGAGTGAGTGACAGAGGGAGGGCAAATGGAGTGAGTGAGGGGCGGGACCTTGGAGGAGGTCTGGGGCAGGGTAGGGGGCGGGGCAAGGGTGTTCAGTTTTGTGTGAATATATAGTTGGTAACCGTCGTTTCAGTGCAGAGGATCCTGTGGACGTCTAGAGAATAGCAGTTGGTGTGCCTTTCTTTTGTGGAAAGTAAGGACATGGATCAGGTCACCACATAGGACCTGATTTGAAAGATCAAAGATCTCTCCCCTCCAACATTGCCCTCCCATACACACCTTATTGGGCATTTTGTTTTGAGATGTAAATGACAGCTATCAGGAAGAAAGTGCATTTAATATATTGAAGGCCAGAGCCACAGCAGCTATAAATCAGTAAAGCTCCAACCTGAGGTCAATGAGGCTATTCCTATTTGCACCAGCTGAGGATCTGTCTCTGAACTGCTCATCCAAGTCAAAGCATGTAGTGTAAATGAGTTGGAAGGTGGCATTTGTTTTATAGGAATGGAAAATGAAGACTCTAGTGAGAAAGAAGAGAGGTGAATTGAGAGAAGAATGTAAAGGGGAGAATGATGAGGGATCAAGTGTCTTTTGCTGTCAGTCAAATCTGTATCCCTTTATGAAGTTGTAATGATTTGTTAAATGCAGGAATTGGCCAAAGGCAGAACATGATGATGCAGTCATATGGCATCTATGGCCAGTTGATGACTGACTGACCAATTTCTGAAGATGGTATGAAGGATCATAGAGTTCCATGTGTATTGTGATGATAGTTGCATCTATATTTAAAGCTTTCTGTCACTGAAGCACTCTTAGTGTTGTCAGACTGTCTGTTGGACTGGATGAGCTGCAACTTCTTGCAATTGAATGTCAATAAGACCAAAGCAATTTTGGTTGATTCATAGCACCAGCTTAAGCATATTCACTTGTAAAGATTACATTTGACAGATAGTTACCTTCAGCTGAACTCTGTGGTTAGAAACCTTGGTGTACTCTTGACAGTGAGCTTATAGTTGATGGCTAATGTTTATTTCATATTCTATTTTTACCTACCTACTACTGCCTGTGTATGTCCACATTTAAATATATTCACAGCTAAGTTCTAGCCAGTCCATTTGTTATCTCTGGACCAAATGTTGTAATGATTCAATTTCAATATCTTTAAAAGGTGCGTTTTCCCAGTTAAAGGATTTTAATTTCAGAAGCCATCTGATCAAGATATTTTTGTTAGGTGCTCCTTGAAAAGCAATTGTCCGAGGCTACATCTCTCCTTGGAGTTATGGGTGCGATACCCAACTCTTGTAGACGTACTTGCGCGTGCTCTCACTGAGCTAGCATGCTAAAAATAGTAACTGTAGCTGGGGTAGCACAGGCCACAGCGAGCAGTGGCACAGGCTAACTGTGCCAAGGATAGACTTATGGGGATCAGGTGGGTTTGTACTCGGCATGGCTAGCCCATGGTACTGCTTTCTGCTGCCCATGCTACCCTGGCTACCCTACTATATTTAGTGTGCTAGCTTAAGGAGAGCTTGCTCCAGTATATCTGTATGAGGTGGGAGTCACACTCCCAGCTCCAGGTGTAAATATACCCAAAGTGTAACAAGGAGAGTAGAAGCAAGAAAGGAGTATAAAAATGAAAACAAAGAGAAGTTTAAAGTAAAAGGTGAGGGTTTTTGGACTTACTTCCTCAGTGCACAGCTGTTCTGCAGACAAACGCATTCTATGCTGATGTTCTGAAATCTTCCAAATTCATTAAGAGTTGAGGGTGCTTGGCATGTTGCAGCAAGATTGGATATTGGACCATATATATAAAAATATTAAGGGATTATATATACACATATGGCTGGTATATACCAGGAGTGGCCAAACTTACTGATCCTCTGAGCCGCATACAATAATCTTCAGATGTTCAAGAACTGCAGGACATGCACAACTGGCCCTGTGGGGCGGCGCCTGCTGGAGTGCAGGGCTTCTGCCCCAATACCCCCGTCTCTCCCCCCCACCTCCCCTCTGGGCTAAAGCCCTTAGAGTCCCCTCCCTGCAGTGCAGAAGCGCCTAGTTCCACCATCCCACTCCAGGGCAAAAGCCCCTAGTCGTCGTCCCCCCCGCTGCAGGGCAGAAGCCCTGAGTTTCCTCACTGGCCAGCCTTGTAAGTGGAGAATTGTGGGGGAGAGCATGGAGGGTTCTGGGAACCACACAAACTGTAAAAGAGCTGCATGCGGCTCACAAGCAACAGTTTGGCCACGCCTGGTGTATACACACGCACTTTACACGTATGGGAGGGTGGATTTTTTTTTGTGTTTGAGTATAATTTGTTTAACATATTGAATAGACATTCAAAGGTGCCACTTCTCTTTCTCTGCAAAGAATAGGGATACAGACTTTTCTCCTTTAAGATTTCTTTTTTCTTCTTAAGTTTAGAGTGGCAGGAAGCGGTAATGAGAACACAGATCTGCGTTGTATTTTGGACTAGACTCAGGAAATGGATGACAATTTGGTACAAACATGGCTTGATTTCACTTAAATATCTAGAATTAGTGAATAGCTGAAAATTAAGGAATACAAAGCAAAGGATCCTGACCTTGTTCTTCTTGAAGTCAGTAGCAAAACTCTCATTGGCTTCAATGGAAACTGAACTCGGCCCCAGTTTTGTTCCATTTAGTCTGAGAGCCCAGAGGAATTAAAGGGCACCATCTAACAGACACTGTATGGGCCTTTGGGCTTCATTTTCTTTTTTCTTTTTCTTTTTTTTTCATTTTTCTCTTTTGTTTTGGCTGCTCTTTTGTGTTTCAGGTTCATACCATAGTTTGTACCAGGTTTTGGGGGCCCTGTTATATATATCAAGTGTTGTGACTGCTTAGATTGAGTACATTTTACTTTTTGCAATGTGAATGATACACTGTAAGGTTACAATATGGAAATACGGGACTGCAGAAATCTTTTTTGAAGAGCCAAAATCCTTTTCCTACCTTTGTGTTCAGTTTGGCTACCATTAATGTATGTACATTTCTTGCACTTTTAATATTTAAAATATAATGTTCAGACAATCTGGGAACAATGTGAAATGTTCAAAGAACCTATAATAGCCTCATGAGGTGGCATTTTTCGTTCTCTTTTCTCACTGGATGTCTATAAAGACAAACACATTTGAAGCTATGATACACAGGATTTCCAGCTGAAACAGCACCAGGCTCCTTAGCAGACACACCAGCAAGTTGTGTTACTAGCTTAGAAGTTGTCATTGGTCTGTCAAATATTATGCAGATAAATTATCTGAGCTGGCTTGTCTTCCTGGACGTCATTCTTTGATTTTCCCCTCTGTTAACATGGCATTTGCATCTTTTTTGTCTGTTTGAGAACAAGGCCCCAGACAAATTCCTCATGACATATGCAGAGAGGCTCTTTTATGTTAAAAGTGACGTGTGTCTTGTTCTCATATGTTTGCTACATAAATTAATTATCTCTTGCCAAGCGTTAGATCTGCCAAGTTCCCTCTGTGTTGTCTCAATTTTCATTCCAACTCAAAAATTAAAATGCAAAGAGCAAAAGATTAACAACTCTACTCTTTCATCTATGGGGCTGTATGCTTTGCTTCAGAAAGAGAGCACTGAGAGATTTTCGTGTACGTAAAAATCCTGCTGTAACGTCATCCCTGGTATATTGTACTTGTTCCTGACCATTTCACTTTACTAGAGTTTGTAACTCATTAAGTATATAATCCATTATTATGCAGTTGTGAGGAGTGAATAGACCTCATGAGGCTGTATAAGCAGACTGTGCATAGGGCCAGTCAGTTCTGGGCGTGATTTGATCAGGTAAGGAAGATGGTGTGTGATGGATGAGGTGGTATGGAGCTGTTCAGGGGTGGGTATCCTATCCAAATGAGTTCCAGAGGTCTGGGACCCCAGCATTGAGGCTGTGGAGGTTATTGCAACTCTGGAACGTCTAGAGTAACCATTTTGTAGCTGCTGAAGGAGCTAGAAGAAAGGAACCAGGCTGGATGTTTATATTCTGTTTACTTTGCTGAGAGAGTATTAGGATATATTCTTCCTTCCCTTTCTGACTGCTTAGGTTTGGGAGAAGGGATATTAGTCCTGGTGGGCCCTGGACTGAGTGCCAAACTTATCACACTGTGTTTCTGTAGAGAAGGAAGAAGCAGCCTGCTTATAAGGAAAAGGGCACCTTAAGAGAAGAAATAAAAATGAGTAATACAAAATAAGAGTGTGTGACTGATACTGAAAGGAAAAATAAGAAGCATGAGAAGGAGGCAGATTGAGGGGGAAAAAAGCCTTGGACAGAGGGAAGAATATTTTTTACAGAAAATATGTAAATGAAGGAGACTAACTCAGTGAAAAGAAAGAGTTGACATGTGACAAAATGATCTCAGCTGCTCCAGATGCATCACTTTAGTGGCACATTGGGACCCAAGGGTTGTCAATATGCAAAGAGGAACACAAAATTTTAGGGTCAGTGGGCTGTACTTGGGCTAATATTGCCCTGGTCACAGGTGAAAATGAGTTTGCTGGTCTCATTCTACTCTCTAATATCATAAAACTGGTAGCCTGACACAATTCAATGCAACCAGTAGCCTCTACTCATGAGAGGGAAAATAGCATGAGATTTGAAGACTAGGATTGAATGTATTGACAGATCTCTGTTTGCCTATTCATGCCAATGACGTTTGGCCTCTCGCTTTCAGGAGTACAGAATTCACCCACAGCTTTAGAAAGATCAAAATACTAAAAAAAATGTAAATAAATGCCCCATCTGTAACCATTGCAGTTGTGCAAGAAAACATCTAAGTACATAACCTACATCTCTCTCATTTTTTGATGTGTAAATGTCCATTACTGTGTCTTTTATTGTTAACTATTATGCCTGTGCTCAGTAGCTGTTTTTCCAGAAGGCGGGGTGATGTGAACCTGTGTATCAGAGGACAGAATCAACCCCTAATGATAAAATATGCTGTATATCTTCCTACATGTAGGCAAAAGTAACATATTTAGACCTGCTGAAGGTGAAAAAAATTTACACTCGAGTTTAGACTATTGTAGCACCATCACTAATTTGCTCCTCCATCTATTATATCTTCTTTATCTGTTGTCATCAGTGACCGCTGCTGATTGGTTGTCTCTATTAAAGTATTCAAGGAAGCCATAGGTCTGTCATTTTTGTCATATCCTTAATCTGTTTTATCACCTTGGAAAAAATATCTTGATACACTGTCCATTTCTGTATAGTGAGCTTATTGAGAGAGCTCCTGATGTGTACATTGTTCACAATGCATCTAAGAGGGTTGGGGAAGTTTACTACGTAGTCAAAGAATATAAGTTCAGGAAAACGCCATATATTGGAAATATCCACAAGAAGAAACATACAAAATTACATGATGTGGAACAATTGTAAGGGAATATGGTCTACTGATTTAAAGTTGGTAGTTTGGGAGACGTGACTACCACCAATTAACTGCATGACCTTGAGCAAATCACTGAGACAAATTCTGCTTTCACTAACACCAGTGTAAATCCAGAGTAATTTGATTGACTTCAATAGACTTGAAGATTTTTATCAGCATAACTGAGATGAGAATTTGGCCCTAAACCATCATGTGCCTCAGTTTGCCCATCTGAAACATGAGTATAATCGTATTTTTTACCTCACAGGTGTGTTGTATGTCTCAGTTAATTACTGTTTGTAATCTGCTTTGAAATCCTTGGAATTTATATGAGTGCACAATTTTCTTATTAACAGTATTGCTAGTCCTGAGGAATTTCTACTACATAATTGGGAGCTATTTAATGGATGAACTAAATTAATTTGGAGAGTGTCTCAACATGCTCCCAGCTCCCAATTTGTCTGAAATTAGGGGAAAGTGTTAGATTCCTTTTCTTATCTGACACACAAACAGATTTTTCATTTTTACACTTTGCAAACATCTAATGTTCATAATGGCTCCATTCACTGCTTTACAGTAAGGTAGCAGGTGCGCTTGCAACTTGTTTTTCCCTATAGCAGTAAGCCAGTTGCAGTACCCCCAGGGTCCTGCGCATATATCACGGTTTACTGGTGTGCTTACTGATTGGAGACAGTGGCTGTCCATAGCACATTGGTGTGTCCCCTCCCAGTAGTCCTCACTGGGTTCTACAAATGTCATGTTGTCCCTGTCACCTGAGACTTTCTTGGGTGGACGTAGCTGATCCTGGGTTGGAGACTGAAGTTGAACCTGCAGTCATCAGTAAATTGACTGATTAGGCTTGGTGTCATTTAGCCTGACTGGCTAGTGGAAGGTTTATTTTTTTCCTCTGTTTGTAAGAGGTTCTACCTATTGCAAAAGCCCTCTTTCCTGATCTATATGCCAGGGAAGAGGCCCTTCTTCTAGTTTCCCCCTGTATCTTACCAGACAACATGGTATAGTTGTTAGAGCAATAGACTATGAGGTAAAACATTAGAATTAACATTCTGTCCTATGGAAATTAGGAACTGTGGTGAGACATTAAAAAGAATGTATTTTTAACAAGTAAAAGGAATGTTTCCTTTTAGAATATCAGAAATAAGAACATAAGAATGACCATACTGGGTCAGACCAAAGGTCCATCTAGCCCAGTACCCTGTCTTCTGACAGTGGCCAATGCCAGGTTCCCCTGAGGGAATGAACAGAACAGGTTATTAAGTGATCCATCTCCTGTCACCTATTCCAGTTTCTGACAAACAGAGGCTAGGGACACTATCCCTGCCCATCCTGGCTAATAGCCATTGATGGACCTATCCTCCATGAATTTATCTAGTTCTTTTTTGAAAGCTGTTATACACTTGGCCTTCACAACATCCTCAGGCAAAGAGTTCAACAGGTTGACTGTGCATTTTGTGAAGAAATACTTCTTTTTGTTTGTTTTAACCTGCTGCCTATTAATTTCATTTGGTTGCCCCTTGTTTTTGTATTATGAGGAGGAGTAAATAACACTTCCTTATTTACTTTCTCTGTACCACTCATGATTTTATAGACCTCTATCATATCCCCATTTAGTCATCTCTTTTCCAAGCTGAAAAATCCCAATATTATGAATCTCTCTTCATAAGGAAGCTGTTCCATACCCGTAATCATCTTTGTTGCCCTTTTGTGGGTCTTTTCCAATTCCACTATATCTTTTTTGAGATGAGGCAACACATCTGCATGCAGTATTGAAGATGTGGGTGAACCATGGATTTATATAGAGGCTATATATTTTCTGTCGTCTTATCTATTCCTTTCTTAATGATTCCCAACATTTTGTTTGCTTTTTTGACTGTCTCTGCTCATTGAGTGGATGTTTTCAGAGAACTATCCACAATGACTCCAAGATCTCTTTCTTGAGTGGTAACAGTTAATTTAGACCCCGTAATTTTGTGTGAATAGCTGGGATTATGTTTTCCAGTGTGCATTACTTTGCATTTATCAACATTGACTTTCATTTGCCATTTTGTTGCCCATTCTCCCAGTTTTGTGAGATCTCTTTGTTACTCTTTGAGTCTGCTTTGGACTTAACTATCTTGAGTAGTTTTGTATCTTCTGCAAATTTTGCCACCTTGCTGTTTACCCCTTTTCCAGATCATTTGTGAATATGTTGAATAGTACTGGTCCCAATATAGACCCCTTGGGGGACACCACTATTTACCTCTCTCCATTCCGAAAACTGACCATTTATTTCTACCCTTTGTTTCCTATCTTTTAACCACTTACTGATCCATGAGATGACCTTCCATCTTATCCCACAACAGCCTAATTTAGAGACAAGGTGGGTGAGATGGTGTCTTTTATTGGACCAACTTCTGTTTGTCTCTTTCACCAACATTCAAGCTCTATAGAGCTCTTCTTCAGGTCTTTGTGTAAGTTTTTCTTCTGGCAGTGGGCAGGAAGCTGACAAAAATTCTAATAGGACACATAGTAGCTTTTTGATTGTATTTATGGTAAAGAAGGTACTTATTTAAAGCATATAAAACATAGACTATAAGTTGTTTGGGGCAGAAACCATCTGTGTTTGTACAGTTGCTTGCAGAATGGAGCCCTGGTCTATGACTGGAGTGTCTGTGCTCTACTGCAATACAAATAATATAAGGAATTTTTTATTTAATGGAACCTACAGATTCTTTCCTCTTCCTGTCTTCTCGACTCTTCCCCCTCCCCCCCCATTCAGATTTTATCAGGGTATTTCATGGTTGGGTTTGTCTGTGGGGAGTGCTAAGGCAGAGATTTATTTCTACTATACTGCCTTGTCGACACACGAAAATTGTACTGATTTAACTAAACCAAAATAAGAGTGGCCACGCAAGACACACACGCTAATTTAACTGAACCAGTTTCTAAACAGATTTAGTTAAAGGGATACAATTTTCTTGTGTAGAGGAGGCCAAAAATACAGTTCCCTGCCTCTTGTAAAAGTAGTTCAGTTTGAGTGACTGAAAGCTTTGCATGCATACATAAAAATATTATATGCTACTTATTGTATGTATATAGTACTCTAATATCTTTGAAGTTCAGTCAGCATTGTTACCTCTGGGACAACAGTTTGTGGATTCAATTCCCGGTACATAAGGACTTGGGTTTATGCATGGAAGGCCAGCAGCATGGTCTAGGTTGGAGTCAAGATATCTGGGTTGTCTTATGGGTTCTGACGGGCTCACTGTGTGAACATGGCTGCACTACTTAAATTTTCTACCACTTCATTTTCTCATAGAATCATAGAATCATAGAATATCAGGGTTGGAAGGGACCTCAGGAGGTCATCTAGTCCAACCCCCTGCTCAAAAGCAGGACCAATCCCCAATTAAATCATCCCAGCCAGGGCTTTGTCAAGCCTGACCTTAAAAACTTCTAAGGAAGGAGATTCCACCACCTCCCTAGGCAACGCATTCCAGTGTTTCAGCACCCTCCTAGTGAAAAAGTTTTTCCTAATATCCAACCTAAACCTCCCCCACTGCAACTTGAGACCATTACTCCTTGTCCTGTCCTCTTCCACCACTGAGAATAGTCTAGAACCATCCTCTCTGGATCCACCTCTCAGGTAGTTGAAAGCAGCTATCAAATCCCCCCTCATTCTTCTCTTCTGCAGACTAAACAATCCCAGTTCCCTCAGCCTCTCCTCATAAGTCATGTGTTCCAGACTCCTAATCATTTTTGTTACCCTCCGCTGGACTCTTTCCAATTTATCCACATCCTTCTTGTAGTGTGGGGCCCAAAACTGGATACAGTACTCCAGATGAGGCCTCACCAATGTCGAATAGAGGGGGACGATCACGTCCCTTGATCTGCTCGCTATGCCCCTACTTATACATCCCAAAATGCCATTGGCCTTCTTGGCAACAAGGGCACACTGCTGACTCATATCCAGCTTCTCGTCCACTGTCACCCCTAGGTCCTTTTCTGAAGAACTGCTGCCTAGCCATTCGGTCCCTAGTCTGTAGCGGTGCATTGGGTTCTTCCGTCCTAAGTGCAGGACCCTGCACTTATCCTTATTGAACCTCATCAGATTTCTTTTGGCCCAATCCTCCAATTTGTCTAGGTCCCTCTGTATCCTATCCCTGCCCTCCAGCATATCTACCACTCCTCCCAGTTTAGTATCATCCGCAAATTTGCTGAGAGTGCAATCCACACCATCCTCCAGATCATTTATGAAGATATTGAACAAAACCGGTCCCAGGACCGACCCCTGGGGCACTCCACTTGACACCGGCTGCCAACTAGACATGGAGCCATTGATCACTACCCGTTAAGCCCGACAATCTAGCCAACTTTCTACCCACCTTATAGTGCATTCATCCAGCCCATACTTCTTTAACTTGCTGACAAGGATACTGTGGGAGACCGTGTCAAAAGCTTTGCTAAAGTCAAGATACAATGCATCCACTGCTTTCCCTTCATCCACAGAACCAGTAATCTCATCATAGAAGGCAATTAAATTAGTCAGGCATGACCTTCCCTTGGTGAATCCATGCTGACTGTTCCTGATCACTTTCCTCTCGTGTAAGTGCTTCAGGATTGATTCTTTGAGGACCTGCTCCATGATTTTTCCGGGGACTGAAGTGAGGCTGACTGGCCTGTAGTTCCCAGGATCCTCCTCCTTCCCTCTTCTCAGCCCATTGCTGAGGCTGTGCAGTTTGATTACAAGCCCTCCACTAAAGGAGAGGTTTTGGGCACCTTGCACCACCACAGCTTCCCGCTAAGTGGATTTTCCACTGCCCCTTTTTTTTTGGTCTTTGTATCAAGCTCTGCATTAGCAGAAGCCAGCACAGTTTCAAGGTGAATCTAGCTCAGTAACTAACTATTCCTCACAACCTACCTGTAAACTGCTTTAGTGAATATTTGACAGATTGGGACAGTTGTCAGAGCTGGGTTTAGAACTCTCGCAGTACAGGTCTCTGGTCCTATGCTCTGTAAAACCATGAGGTCACACTGTGACTCATCACTCCATCTCTTGCTGCTCTCTTGGGGGAAATTAAAGATTGCATAGAACTTTATTGATAGGCGAATAGGGGGATAATCCTGTTTTCCTGGGCATCTGACAGTAAAAATAGATAGTTTATTTTCAGGGTTTTGTATGTGATTTAATGCTCCTGGGGAGAACACTTTAAATAATCACATCAAACAGTCAGTTCAGTGCCAGCCTTTCTTCTTCTTCAGCTTAGTTTACATTGACACCAAACTTGGAGACATTCCCTTCCTCCTACACTGGCGAGCCACTGGGATATTTTTATACCACCCATGGTTCCCCTCCTACAATTTCTTCCTCTGTCAAGTGTTCATACCCCCTTTAATAACCAGCAGGGGGATCATCACATTGAGCTACTGCCAAATGCATAATGACTGCTGCCTTAGCTGTACACAGTCACTGCACTACTGATATCCAGTTCAGCACTGTAAAGTGCTTAGGGCTACTTTGGGAATGTGCTATATTAAACCCAACTATTCTAAATCCTATTTAATATAAAGAGGTTGCAGCAGGGGGAGTGGGAAAGCTGGAGAGAGATTTGAGATTGCATTAATCTATTTTTACTATATAAAATATTTAGTCATTTAAGGTCTAATTCTGCCAATAGTCCCACTGATTTCCTATAGCAATACTTGTAGAATAAGGTACTACTCAGGACAGAATAAATGTGGCAGAATTGGGTCCTATAAGAATTGAGATAGTAAATTTGTAATGAGCTGATGGAGCTGAGAACTGGCCTATTCACCCCCAAGTACAGATGTTATTACCATGAAAACAGAAAATCAAAAACATGCTTCATATCTGCCTCAAAATAAAGGTGCACTTAAACTTGTAAAAAGACAACATTTTTATTTGAATGATATGACAGAGCTGTCACAGGAGTGTTACCTGCTATAAAGAAAGCTTAAGAATTATTACCTTTATTAGACCAGTGACACTGAGCTTTAGCCATACATTTCTAAGTTCTGTCCCTCTACAGAGACAATTTTCTTTTCTTAAATAAACTGTCATGCTCGTGTTAATATATTGTTGGCTCCCTCATACTCTGAGAATACTGCTGATATAAAACATGTATATGTTAGATTGGTAATAGTATCTTTAGTGTAGCTGACTAGAACAAATGTGTTTCCCTCATGGCTGTGCTAATGTGATAAAGGAAAATTGGCTGTTCATCAGCTTTTGGCTGGGTAAAGACAGTAGAGATGGAACCACATTCTTTTTTATGCATTAATACCACTGAGAACTTTTCACTAGTTATATTTCATGCGCCTGCATGTTGTGCAAAGATGTTGTAAAACATGAGATAATGCTACAAATAACAAAGCAGAAAAGCCTGTATCTTTTATAATGATAACAGTCAAACACCAAATGACAGTAAAAGGCTGTAAAAAAATGTGATGCAACTCCCCCCCCCCCCCCCCGCAATTCAACCACCTCACACGCGTGCGCGCACACACACTCTCTCACATACAGGGCATTGGCTGTTTAAAGGCTTTGTATTAAATAAGATCTTCCTGCATTTGGGTCATGGATGTGTCCACACAGAAAGCTAACTTAAAACGAAAGTGGTGTGGTTAGAGTGGGGAAACCCATACGCGAGAACTTTTTGAACAAATCTCGATGCCTAGTAATTATGATGATAACCTTCCGATTTTTTTTCAGTGGAAGGGCAATAAATCTTGTCTAAATTTGGGAAATATTGACTGCATCTGGAAATAACAATAATAAAATTCAGCACATATATTTATTTTAAAGTATAATTTAAGGGAAATAAATTTTCTCCATAAAATCAATTTTCTATTAATTTCACATTTTCTTTCTTAAAATACTAATAGAATCATAGTGCCTGAAGCACCGATGATAATCGCTCAAGCTCAGATTTATAGATAACTGTGGCTGTTTATCTTGGTCAGAATTTGAAATCTTTTGTTGGTGGAATAGCATTCTGAATGCTCATTCTCTGATTTTCAAAATGAATTTTTCAGGGTCTCGCCTTCCTTTTGCGCCAAATTACGTAGGCTCATAAGCCTTTTGTTTGTCCTCACACACTCCTTGTTCTTAAGGATGCAATTATTCCAGCCCTATTTGATTTGATTAGAGTGGATATCAAGGCAGACTAGAGCACTCTAGCTTCTCTTAGCCTCTATCAGTAGAGATGATTCACCAGGCATCCATTTAAGTTCATGATTACCTGTTTCTTCAAAATGGAAATAACATTCCATAATATGGCAACAACAAAATAATGTTTTGAAATCTGACCCTCTCCAAACCGTCATTTGAAATAAACCTCACACAAACTAAATACAGTTAAAATCTGATAATTCCTGCTTTGAATGTTCTTGTGAATAAATCAGTCACATAAGTAAACAAGAAGGTTTTTCAATAAAGTTTATTCATTGTATTTATTAATGCAGTGAGCTATCAGGGTGAGTTTGAACATTTTGAATGAGTTGCATTTAATATATTTATTTAAGTTAGGGAAATATGGCTATAAGACAATGAAACTGGTATTTGGTTTCCTTTCCCGCGTGTCTGTCTGTCCTTATTTTTCACATGAAATTTTTGAATTCCATAAAATCAACACCTAGAAGCCAGCTGTGTATTATAAGTTCTTTCTAATTTCATGTAACTTATACTCTAATTCAGAACAGTCCTAACAGAAAAAAGCTCAGTGTCCTCAGAATTACTAGGACTGGGAGACTGCCACTAAATATTTCTGTGAATATTAACTCAAATTTAACATGAATTGGCAAGAAAAAGAATGCTTGCAGAAATCACTACCTGGAGTGAAGACTGTCTCCATGGACATCCCCTATTGTAGGGGAATCTCCAGTGGGTACAGAGCAGGTGTAGCCAGTGCTCCTTGCAGCCACTGATGAAAGGGGCATATCGGGGTTGGAAGAATGTCAAAGGCCTGTTTGAATGTATTGTGCTTGCTTTGCCATACTAAGCTGGTGGATGGTCCTTTGTGGTCCATATTAGATGGTGCAAATTAGAGAAGCCCCCCAGACTGCCCTAACTTGTGCTCAGAGCCTGGCAGAGAATCAAGGAGTCATAACAGACTGCCTGATGCCACCACCTCATCTCCAAATTTGGCCCCACATTTCAAACCTGTATGCATGATTATTTGTGGTAAGCAACTTTTAAATAGCCCAGGAAGTGATCCAAACAATGGACTGACCATATGCTTGGTGAATCCCCACAGTCACATGCATACACTTAATGTAAAATCACTATGGTGATGACAGAAGAATGACAGTAAATCAGTGCATTTGGTATATTTTATGTTATCATATATTTTATGGGATACTATTTGACACATCAAGAGGGCTAACTTTCCCCAAACACTTTGCTATATCCCAGGCACAGAGACACTCTAGCAAGGGAGACCAGTGTCTAACCATATACTTTACAACAAGGATTGGGCTCCAGTCATGCAAACGTTTATTCCTACGTGTAACTTTATTCATGCACACACAATTACTTTGTATGAAAGTGGTAAGAGAGACTTTAAATTTAAACTCTGCACTCAGCCTCTAAATCTGACAGAAATCTCAATTTCCTAGGACTGAAAACTTGGCAAAATTTTGTGTGGCTCAGAAAAGAAAAGGTTGCAAGCCTCTATGACACACAACCAGTTGCAATTAAGCAACACAGCTTGAGTTCTGAATGTTGAGTATTGTATACTATCAGCAAACTGTTTGTGATTAGTCTTTGGAGTAAAAGGCAAAAAGTTAGTTAATTGAGGAAATTGTGATCTGCTCATAGATATTCCGTGAACAGAAAAAGAAGGCTAAATTAATCTAGTAAAGTATTTGTTCCAAATTATTCACTCAGCTCTATAAATTAAAGGGAACTGTTTGCAATGCTTCATTTATTAATAAAGTAGAGCTGTCAAGCGATTAAAAAATTAATCGTGATTAATCGTGCAATTAAAAAAAATTGACAGCAATTAATCGTGCGATTAATCGCACTGTTAAACAATAATAGAATACCATTTATTTAAATATTTTTGGATGTTTTCCACTTTTTCAAATACATTAATTTCAGTTACAACCCAGAATACACAGTGTACAGTGCTCACTTTATATTTATTTTTATTACAAGTGTTTGCACTGTAAAAAGACAAAAGAAATAGTGTTTTTCAATTCACCTAATACAAGTACTGTAGTACAATCTCCTTATTGTGAAAGTTGAACTTTCATGTACAAAATAACTGCATTCAAAAATAGAACAATGTAAAATTTTAGAGCTTGCAAGTCCACTCAGTCCTACTTCTTGTTCAGCCAGTCTCTCAGACCAACAAGTTTGTTTACATTTGCAGGAGATAATACTGCCCACTTCTTGTTTACAATGTCACCTGAAAGTGAGAACAGGCGTTCTTATGGCACTGTTGGAGCCGGCGTTGCAAGATATTCACGTGCCAGATGCGCTAAAGATTCTCGTGTCCCTTTATGCTTCAACCACCATTCCAGGGGACATACATCCATTCTGATGATGGGTTCTGCTCAAAAACCATCCAAAGCAGTGTGGACCGATGCATGTTCATTTTCATCATCTGAGTCAGATGCCACACAAATTTTGCCTTTTTTGGTGGTTTGGGTTCTGTAGTTTCCACATTGGAGTATTGCTCTTTTAAGACTTCTAAAAGCATTCTCCCTACCTCCTCCCTCTCAGATTTTGGAAGGCACTTCAGAGTCTTAAATCTTGGGTCCAGTGCTGTACCTATCTTTACAAATCTCACATTGGTACCTTCTTTGCATTTCATCAATTTTGCAGTGAAAGTGTTCTTAAAACCAACAGCATGTGCTGGGTCATCATCCAAGACTGCCATAACACGAACTATATGGCAGAATGTGGGTAAAACAGAGCAGGGGACGTACAATTCTCCCCCAGGGAGTTGAGTCACAAATTTAATTAATGCATTATTTTTTTAATGAGCATCATCAGTATGGAAGCATGTCCTCTGGAATGGTGGCTGAAGCATGAAGGGACATATGAATATTTAGCATATCTAGTATGTAAATACCTTGCAGTGCTGGCTACAAAAGTGCCATGCAAATGCCTGTTCTCATTTTCTGGTGACATTGTAAATAAGAAGAGGACAGCATTATCTCCTGTAAATGTAAACAAACTTATTTGTCTTAGTGATTGGCTGAACAAGAAGTAGGTCTGAGTGGACTTGTAGGCTCTGAAGTTTGACATTGTTTTGTTTTTGAGTGCAGTTATATAACAAAAATCTACATTTGTAAGTTGCACTTTCAAGACAAAGAGATTACACTACAGTACTTCTATGAGGTGAATTGAAAAACAGTATTTCTTCGGTTTATCATTTTTACAGTGCAAATATTTGTAACCAAAATAAACACTTTGATTTCAGTTACAACACAGAATACAAGATATATATGAAAATGTAGAAAAACATCCAAAATATTTAATAAATTTCAATTGGTATTCTCTTGTTTAACAGTACAATTAAAACTGTGATTAATCACGGTTAAATTTTTTAATCGTGATTAATTTTTTGAGTTAATTGCGTGAGTTAACTGCAATTAATTGACAGCCCTACAATAAAGTAAACTTTTTAAACTGTGTACCAGATTCTGGCTCGGGTCTGGGTTTGATCCCCAAGAATGCCCAGTTAGGCATCTCTGTGCTCTTGTATTCTTGTCAGACCTATTTTTTCCATACAATCCTAACACAACTTCTGTTCACTTTAAATTGTAGATGGTAAAAAAAAAATCATAGTTTTAAATTCAGGGTTTTCTCATGGTTAGCACAAAGGACTCTTGAAATCTACGTACTACCTATACCACTTTGTGTTTTGACCATTGGCTAGTCATTTACATTCACTGGGCCTCTCTTTACGCATCTTTAAAAGGAGGATGCTACCTATATCACAAGCGTGTCACATAATTAGTTAATGTTTATAAAGTGCTTTAAGATCCTTGGATGTAATGTGAAAAATAGTAATTATTATTTTAATTACTGTTCTGTGCAGTGAAGGAAGGATACCCTCAGTACTCTGAGAAAGATGTGTTGAAATGTCCTCCCCATCAAGGAAAAATACTAATAGGATTATGGTGTGTGAAGCCCTGATCTTAAAATGAAGAAATACCTAGGCATTAAAGTAAAATTGGGAATGGCGTGATAACCTTGACTCTGCATTTGCTTGGTTGTGTGTTGGTTCAAGCCAGACAGACCCCTTAATATTAATTCGTTGTAGCTTTTTGTTTGGTTTGACCATTATGATACTTTTCTAGTCTATGTATCTGACATTTTTGTTACCTAGATTACTAGTGGGAAGATTAGTTAGTGAATATGGGAAATGGACCAGGGGATTTAAAAGATATAAAGAAAGTAAAAAAACTCCCTTACTTAGTTCAAAATGGTTAATCAATAATACATGCAATTAGTACAAAATTCAAAGTGATTATTTGTAATGAATCTTTATTTGCCTCTTTATATGTATCTGTGTAGGTTCACCACACCAAAATCAGTTTCTTTGTAGATGGTTTGGAGGATGACAACACTGCTTTTGATTCAAGAATACTTGGTGGACGAATTGCAGACCCTGCTGCTGATGGTGCACTGCAAATTGGGCAAAGTTTCAGTGGTAAGTTCTGCAGTATTTTAGCACTGTATGCTGAGCATTCAAAGTAATATATGCTTGATGTGTGTCTAAAACCATGGTAAGTAGCTCTGCAAGCTAATATTCAGGGATGTAATGCATATTGAAAGGGTACATAAAGCTAGGCACATGGCTCCATGCAACAAAAAATGCCCATTAGTAAATGGCATTCCTCAGAAACTTGGCGCCCAGACAGAGGTGCCTGGATGATGGCATAACAAGCCATGGAGATTATCACAGCCAGGTAGATTTTTCAGCATGTTCCAGAAACCAGGTATCTAACATGGCAAGTATATCCCACTGCATTTCAGAATAAATATGCCAAATCTGTGTACTTATTTGGACTGTTTGTAGCAACTAGACAAATTTCCTGAGCTAGGAAGAGAACTCAAGTTTCCTGATAACTAATATTCCTCTGCTTTATATCAAATATTCATGAAAGCCACTTGCAAAATGTGGGGTTCCTCAGGCTTCACTAATGGCTGGTTCACATAGATAACAACTTACTACTGCTACCAGTTCCTCCTTTCAGACTACATCATGATTTATAGAGCTCTACATCAGTCTACATTCAGAATTAGACAAATTCTACATCTTTGTATGAACAGTGCAAAATCTGGGTACTGTTAGTTTGTGGCTCTCTTCAATTCTGTATGATGATGAATTGGCTCTGTGGACAAAAAACGTACCACTGATCCAGAATATATTGTAATTTGGAACTAACTCCTAAATATATCTGTGTCTGTCTCAAACAGAGTTATTTTGTTATTGGGCAAACAAAAAAAGTAATTTTCCATCCTACTTTTTAAAACTCTTAAATGTCTGGAAATGTCTTCTGTTGTCATTCTAACTTTTGAATACTATCAACCTAATGACTGTATAAAGGAAAGGAATATCTTAAATACCTTTTATCTTTATTTTATAAATTGATAGGTACAGTTGTACCTACTGTATCTCTTCTCTAATTAGAGGTGGCACATAGTCTGGCTCATTACTTCTGTCTAATGAGCCGGTCCCTGTGCCACCTCTCTAATCAGAAAAGAGAGAGGTACAAAATGTTCCTATAAAGTTGTTATAAATCATTCTTTTTATCAAAAAATTAAGTCACTGCCCTCTATAGTTTTGTCCACATCCAAGATGGTTTCATTCAGGGGAGGTAATTGTGCAAGAGAGATCACTGTGTGCTGAATAAAGGTGCTCTCATGCAGTGCAGAGTTGCCTTCTGGTTGATGGAATTAGATTATTTATTTATAATATATTTTCATAGGTTTAGAGCAATTTGTTGGAAGAATGCAAGATTTTCGATTGTACCAAGTGGCACTTACAAACAGGTAAAATTAAAACTGTTGTTCTTGATAAAACCTAGGCGTATGATGAGAGAGAGGAAGAATACCTAATGGTAAATTTGTTCCCAAAAATACTTTTTTTTATATTCTCCTTAAAAGATGGTTCCTTTTGTGGTCATAGTTTACTGGGCATGGATTCAACAGGTCTGTTCGTATCAAACAGGCTTTGAGGCGAGATCAGTCATGGGTGCAATGTTGGATATCAGTTGTGCTTTTCAGATGTTTTTAAAATATATACAGTGACTTCTAATACTAGATAGTCATACTGTGATATTCTTCCTGTTTATATGTTGTCATTGTTGCAACCTGGCCCAGTACCCCACTGTACCCAGTCTGTGGTGAGTGGACCCCATTGCTGTGTCTCACGTGCTCCCAAGCCAACAGGGTCAGGGTAGAGTGTAATCCCTTTTTCGTCTCTGGGACTGTACACTCCCAGGCTCAGACAGCTGGTCTGAGATGCTTTGCTGGGACATGGGACACCACTCAACCATTCTAGACCCTGAACTCAGTGTCTGAGACTTTCTAAGCACTGACAGATATGCCCTCCCCAGAGCTCCACCTGGGGCAGTGGGTACTCCAGGCTTCTAACTGAACTCCTTTGGGGACAATGTGGCAGGTAATAAGGAATGCAGGTTTAGCAAAAAAATTTCTTAACTACATAAATTTTGCTGTTGAAGCCCTCAAGTGTTACAGATCTTTGAAAACCAAAATCCTTAGAGCACAATCCCCTGGTCTGATCTCTCCCCTTCTGTGAGTCTGAGGCTTGTTAGTATTCCAGGCTAGATAGAGACCCTTCTGCTCTTACTCTCCTGAAAGTCCTCCTTGCATGTGGGGATGGTCTGTCTCCTTGTCCAGAGAAGTACTCAGCTCTGAAGGAGACCTCTGTCTCTG
Source organism: Caretta caretta (assembly GCF_965140235.1). Lineage (NCBI taxonomy): Eukaryota > Metazoa > Chordata > Testudines > Cheloniidae > Caretta > Caretta caretta. The sequence goes on from NC_134208.1 coordinate 165,315,142, forward strand.
TCACGTGTTTCACTGGGAAATTCTCAACCACCCTCCAATCTTGTATGCTCCACCTCCATGCAGGCCGCTCAGTAGAAAGTCCATTACTCCATGCGGGTGAGCCAACAGTTGGGGCACAGTCAAAGTCGATGGCCCCAGATTGCAATCTGGATGATTTTTCAGTGATTATCCTGCAATGAGGTATCAGTCATCTTATTTGGAAGGTCAGCCAGCTGGAAATACATTACAATATGCTGCCCTTAGGCAAGTATAGACATGGGTGCAAGGCATAATAGAAAATGAGTTCATAATTCAATACGGACATATTCCTACACAGTCACAATCACATTGGCTATATATTCTCTCAAGGAAATCCTTGCTGTTTCCCATGAAATAAAAATTAGAGTAATTCAGCCAAATACATCATATTCTAAACTGTTTATCTGATTTTAAAAGATCCTTAAACCAGCATTCAATTTTGTGGGTATAGTGGCCACAAACAAATGAGCCCAAAATACCATGCCCAGAATTAACTGCAGGTGCAGATGATAGATTGTGGTGGACGTGATATACCTTGACTTTAGCAAAGCTTTTGATACGGTCTCCCACAGTACTCTTGCCAGCAAGTTAAAGTAGTATGGATTGGATGAATGGACTATAAGGTGGTTAGAAAGCTTGCTAGATCATCGGGCTCAAGGAATAGTGATCAACGGCTCAATGTCTAGCTGGCAGCTGATATCAAGCAGAGTGCCCCAGGGATCAGTCCTCGGGCTGGTTTTGTTCAACATCTTCATTAATGATCTGGATGATGGGATGTATTGCACCCGTAGCAAGTTCGCGGATGGCACTAAGCTGGGGAGAGGGTAGATACACAGGAGGGTAGGGATAGGGTCCAGAGTGACGTAGACAAATTGGACGATTGGGCCAAAAGAAATCTCATGAGGTTCAACAAGGACAAGTGCAGAGTCCTGCACTTAGGATGGAAGAATCCCATGCACTGCTACAGGCTGAGGACCAACTGGCTAAGTGGCAGTCCTGCAGAAAAGGACCTGGGGAGTCCTGTGGAAGAGAAGCTGGATATGAGTCAACAGTGTGCCCTTGTTGCCAAGAAGGCTAACGGCATATTGGGCTGCATTAATAGGAGTATTGCCAGCAGATTGAGGGAAGTGATTATTCCCCTCTGTTCGGCACTGGTGAGGCCGCATCTGGAGTATTGCATCCAGTTTGGGGCCCCTCACTACAGAAAGGATGTGGACAAATTGGAGAAGGTCCAGTGGAAGGCAACGAGAATGATTAGGGGGCTGGGGCACATGACTTATGAGTAGACGCTGAGGGAACTGGGCTTATTTAGTCCTCACAAGAGAAGAGTGAGAGGGGATTTGATAGCAGCCTTCAACTAGTTGAAGTGGGGTTCCAAAGAGAATGGAGATAGGCTGTTCTCAGTGGTGGCAGATGACAGAACAAGGAGTAATGGTCTCAAGTTACAGGGAGGTCTAGGTTGAATATTAGGAAAAACTATTTCACTGGGAAGGTGGTGAAGCACTGGAATGGGTTACCTAGGGAGGTGGTGGAATCTCCATCCTTAGAGGTTTTTAAGGCCCAGCTTAACAAAGGCCTGGCTGGGATGATTTAGTTGGGGTTGGTCCTGCTTTGAGCAGGGGTTGGACTAGATGACCTCCTGTGGTCTCTTCCAACCCTAATCTTCTTTGATTCTATGATAGCTGACATATCAGGTGATTAAATACTCAGATATTCAAAATTATCCACTAATTTTGGGTGCCTCAACTTTTGGGTAACCTACCTGAGAGTTAGGGCCTTATTTCATCTGCCAAAGAAGTCAATGGGAACTGTATGTGGTCAGTATCCTTTGAAATCAGTGTCTAGTTGGGTAACCACAAAGAGAGGCATACGTAGTTAGTGGACACTTCAGATATCAAGGCCAAAATTCTCAATCAGCACTTTTTTCTGCACTCAGTTATTTGAGGGTGCAAATTTTTCTGCATAATTGGATGTTTTTCAGAAAATTCAGGTACTAACACTCAAGTGGATTTATTGATACAGCTACTACAGACACAATATCAATGCTATAATGTGTTTTCAGGAAAGTATTCAGGTTAGTGATCAGAGTCAGGCATGATATAATAAAAGAGAACTATTAATGGTGGTGTTCTAATCACATTTAGTGTGGCTGTGTATGGTGGTGGTGGTTAAGGCTGGGGCTGAAATTTAATCTGTAATCATAGATGCACATAATTTCACTCATCTTTTCCTTTACCCATGTACCTATTTACGTTTTTATGCTGTGACAGAGACATTTCGGAGGTATTCTCTGGGGAATTTCCTCACCTGCACACCCAGTCAGAATGCCGCTGCCCAGGCAGTCACCCCCGGGTACACCCTTTGGTGCAGAGGTATTGCATCCCTAATGGTGCAGATGACACAACTAATGACAGAGTGCTGAGGCTGAACCCAGAAGCCCATTCCCTGTGCTATATCAACGATAATGATATTGGGACCTCCTGGATTTCATCTCTGTTCATTAACACTGCGCATCTGGACCATGGAGTTACTATCACAATAGATTTACAAAATGGACAGTATCAGGTAATGAGAAGGCTATTTTTTTCTTTTCTGTCATTGGGGCATGAGAATGGAATGTAGTTGATGCTCCCTGATGTTTATTAAATGAAAGCTAGGAGGAGGCTTAAAGTATACCAGATTTCAATTTTAAGCAAGTTCAAACCTCTTACTTTGAGCTATCACTTTGGTGGCCTGGAATAAATTTCCTCTTCCCCATAATGTTGCAAAAAGTGAGCAGGTGCATTATGTTTCTGGTTTCTGGCTTTTCTCTGATGCATCAGATCTTGGCTAGTGTCAGAGACAGCGTAATGGAGTAGATGAACTAATGTTCAGCTCCAGCATGATAACTCCTGCGTTCATAAACAAAACATGCATTTTTAATTTGCTTCACTGCTGTAATTTTTAACCGTAATTTCTATTAAAACACAAGAGACTCATTTCATGCCTTCAGGCACTGGACGACAGGTGCAGTAAAATAGTCTGCACAAAGGTGTGCAACAGTACAAAACCATGTGAAATCTCTGCTTCATCAGGGACTTGAAGTTGGCTAGTGAAGCCCACAAAGGGGATGGACTGCTGTTGGAGGGAACAAAAACAGGCCAGCTAGCATTTCCACCAGCCTGGGTTCCGTGGAGTCTTGCATGGAGTTTGGTGCTTCCCTCCAGTGCTGAAGGGCAGTAGCCTACTGTGGCCTGCCCTAGAGATGAATAGACTCCCTGCTGAAACTGCCTCCACGAGAGCAAGCGCATCAGTTTGTGCCCCTTGTATGTACAGAGGTGAATCAAGCCCAAGGTCTAATGTTTATAAAACTTATTCTCATTAGCTTTTTTGTTTATTGTCAATTGAGTATGCATGTTTGGGGTAGGAGAAGAGAAGAATATGAGGATAGATTTTGGCATAGTTTGTAAGAACTTGTTCTCTATTTAAAAGCCAATTTAAATATCTGTGAAATATTAAGACTCAATTGATTCGGAGTATACATGTGGGAGTGCTTATCACAAATGCCCATACAACAGTGTGGTGGAGGAAAATCCCTTCTATGTCACAGAT